>NC_061113.1:180326176-180412915 GCF_002878395.1 Capsicum annuum
TTGCAAGATTTATGGTCTTTGACCCTAGTATGTGGAATTTATGTGATATTGTGATGAGCTCTTTTGAAGTTGGTGTCTATGTGAGGTGTTCATGACATTAGGGTGTAGAGATGGTTGAATAAGCGGAGTATGCACCCCATAGGTTAGATGAAAGGCTGAGGTGAAGCATAGAGGGGCATTGTAGTATGTTAAAGGGGAAACCCAAAGTTGTGGGCTAGTCCATGCACACCTAATGTTTGATAGAATATCTTAGTAAGCGGAATAAGCCATAATAATAATATGGAACGCGAGTAGGTGTAGAACCGGACATATCTAGTGGTTGTCGAAAGACCATAGTGAGTAAGTTAAGATGAAATAGCTGTAAATCTCCCAAGTGAGTGCTCTTTGATTTATTTTAAGTTTTGATATATGCTAAGTGGTTAGCAAGAGAGTAATGACATGATAGTGTGAAGTTTTCCCAAAATCTCGTGATATCTAGATATATGTTGAGACCGATATAAGTGTGAAGTACTTGATGCAAGACTTCGTTGAATGGGGTATAATTTAATATCATGTCTTCTTTAAGGCAGTTTGTGATGATGAATCGATATTGATGACCCCTGAATGTTAGGAGCGATCCTTTGGTAATCATGATGGTGAATAGAGGTTTATATTTCCTAAATGATAGATGTGATGCCGTAAGGTTTGTGAGAGGGAAAGTATGTTATGCTTCTGAAACGCTTAGAGTGACCCCTTGGTAGTTGTGATGATGAGTAGATATTTGTGAATCCTTGGAGGCTTGAGGTGATGTTCTAATGATTGTGAAATTGAATATATGGTATGATTTCTGAGTTTCTTGTGAATATGCCTGAATGATGGTAATGATGCATGAGTGCTTGTGATTCTTGAATGAATGATGATGCTTTACTTTTTTGTTATCGAGTCCTAGGGGTATTTATACCCGAAAATAGAGTTGTTGTCTAGAGCCCGTGTCAGTTTCTTAATAATTCCAACCGAACCATGATTTTCAGAACTCAGTGAACTATAGAACTCTGTATCCTCAGACAAGTGTGAAGCTTAATAAAGCTCAGTAATCTCAGTTATTTCTGTAATCTCTATATCTCTAGTAATCTAGCTTTAGACCTGTACTCAGCCCAATCCTAATGGAACTCAAGTGATTCAATTCTAATCTCAGAAATGATTTGAATAATCTAATCAAGCTATGTATCGTCAGTCAGATACCATAATTTGATATTGTTTCTGTCAGATACGGAACCAAGTGATCTCAGCGTATTTCAGCCAGATAATTTGAGAAACATGATCATGTAAACAGATTCAGCTTTATTGTGTTCATTCTAAGGATTCAGTGAGAGTCTTTCAGTTGGGAGTAGAAACTAGCACCGAGCGAGGGAAGAGATGGCGATTCCTTCCTCAGAGAGAGAGGCCGAAGTCATTAGTAGCAATCTCTGAACTCCAAAATTGCATAGCCAGCGTAGGATACAGGAATCCCCATCAGTAGAGGCTATTACTGTCAGAGAGGTTGACTATTATATTGCCTCAGGTCGACTTATTGCGAGGGTCATCCCATCAGAGAGGCTTGACCCAAGAGTGAGTATTTACCCATGGCACGGTATTGATGCCCTTCCAGCTGGGGTTACAGGTTGGACCCCACCTGTGGTAGGTCGGGGCATGTCGGTTAAGTAACTACTTCCCACAGTTGCAATTTCAGTATCAATCTTCAGAAGTCAAGATCGTGTGGTACAGTCATCTATCTCAATAAGGAACTCAGATAGTTTTATTGATTCATAGACCATCCCGTCAGATAGGCTTGGCCTCATATACAGATGCATTCTATCATATATAAAGATCTCCTATCAAAGAGAATTGATCTCAGTCTTAGATCATGTTGAATATTCTTGTTATCTTATTTAAAGATATCCCGTCAGATAGGCTTGGTCTTTTTCTTAGAATTTGTTGAGTATTCTTGTTGTCAAATTTGGATATAATCCAATTTTCTTATCATTGATAAAGCTTTCGAAGTTATCTGTTAGAAAAGTTGAATCTCTAATTCTATCGATTGAAAGTGGTAAGCTCAGAACTCAGTCTTTGATATAAGTATACTTAGATCCTCAGTTATCAGTAGCAGATGAGTCAGTGGTTCAGTATCTCAGTGATGGTAGTGAGTTTTGCTTGCAGTAAAGCGATACCCAAGGTCAAGTTTCTAGAGTTGTGATGATTATGAGTTTGATTCATGCATTCTTTTATGTGTGCTTATTTTCGTGCGGTATTCTCATGATCATTTAGGTTATACATATTTTGCATGTATGAGCCCTTGCATTTAGCCTTACCCCGTCTACATACTCTGTACATTTTATGCTGACACATTTGCGCTATGGTGTCTTATTTGACACCAGAGGTTTAGAGGCATAGGACCTAGAGTATCATTTACAGATCAGTCCCAGTCAGCAGCAGTAGCAGTGAGTCCTCTTCTTTCGAGGATGAGTTTTAGTTTTCTATTATTGTAATCAAAATTTAATTCATTTTTAGTTGACGGAGTAAGTTGGGGACCTATCCCATCAGCTCCACAGTTCAGTCAGAGTAGAGGCTTTTTAGATGGATGTATTGTATAGTATTCAGTTTTATATTTTGAGTATTTATAGATGTGTTGAACCTTATGGCCATTTTCTGCATTTATTCATGATATTATGCAGTGTACGGGTACAGATATCAGTAAAGCGTTAGCTTGTGGTCCTTTGGGGTCACAAGCACTGTGTGACATCTCGGGATGGGATCTCAAGGCGTTACAAGCTTAGTATCAGAGCCTAAGGTTCAAGAGTGTCCTAGGGAGTCTGAAAAGCTGCATCTAGTAGAGTTTTGTGCATGTGTGTGTAGCGCGCCAAATTTATGTACAAGAGGCTACATGATGTTCTTATGAGAAGTTTCCCTTCTTTCAGTAATTATTTCGTGCGAGTGAGCATGAGCTCAGGTTGATCCTCAGTGTAATCCACTCCTTTCTTTCAATTATAGAGTATGCCTCCTCGCAGAAGTTTTGTCCGTGGGGTCGATGATCAACCCCCTTAACCAGTAGGATTTGATAATGAGAGTGTGTCACATGTAGAGTTTCGGGTAGCTTTTCAGGTGCTAGCCCAAGCTATGACTAATGTTCAGCGCAACCTTCAGGCTACAATCCCACCTCAGCAAGATGGGAATTCCACCGCAGCTAGGAGTAGAAATTTCATAAAAATGAACCTGCCAAAATTCTTTGGGTCAGTAGTAAGTGAGGACCCGCAGATTTATCTAGAGGAGGTGAAGAAGATCACCCAGATTATGCACGTGTCTGAGAAAGAGAGTATAGAGTTAGCATCTTATTGGTTGAAGGATGTTGCACGTGATTGGGTAGTGACGTGGGAAAAGAGTAGAGGAGAGAATGTAGCTCCTGTGACTTGGTCAGAGTTTCAAAGTGCCTTTCTATATAGATTCTTTCCACTTGAGATGAGAGGAGCTAAGGTAGAAGAGTTCATGAACCTAAGGCAAGGTTCTATGGCTGTGAAAGAATATTGTCTTAATTTCAACCAATTAGCTAAGTATGCTCCCGACTTGGTAGCTGACCGTAGAGCGAGCATGAGTAAGTTTCTGTCTGGGGTTTTGAGTTATGTGTTAAAAGAGTATAGAGCTGCTATACTAAATAGAGATATGGATCTTTCTAGGCTAATGATGCATGCACAGTAAATTGAGGCGGACAAAATGAAATAAAGAGAGAGTGTGAGTAAGAGAGCCAAGACAGGTAGTCATGGTTTCTCCTAGTCAGGGTCCCAAGGTGGTAGTGGTTCTCAGCATGGTCAGAGATTTTTAGTTCTAGCTCCATCTTCGGCTAGCGTACCCGCACCTGTGTTTGGGGGTGTCAGATCCGAGGAAGCGCCAAGCTCCAAGGCCCAGAGTAGTACTAGTGGTATTCGTATCCATCCGCTTTGTGGAGAGTGTGGCAGGAACCACCGAGGTGTGTATAGAGCCAGTAGTGATGTGTGATATGGGTGTGGTGATCCATTCCATAGAATGCGATACTATAGAATGTTAACACAGAAGGGTAGACTCCGTGCGCTTCAGGCTCGTCTTGATCATAAAGGTCTCCCCGACATAGACCTCGGTATGTTATGAGCCCTTTATCTATATGACATGCATTGTTAGATCCATTGATTTCATCTTGAGCATTATATGTTAGCATGAGTCATGCATGAGTTTTAGATCTCAATCGGTCAATCATGACCCAGGCGGTAGGTGCCCCGTACACCGCTCCAGTATTTCAGCAAAGTATGTTTAGAGGGACATAGGGTCCCAAGGGGGAGATACCTCATAGTGTTATGATGTTTGCATATCCTTAAGTTTATTTAGATGCATGTTAATATTCTTCTAATGAAGGTAGCATCAGTTATCATTTTATTGTCAGTCGTGCTTCCAAAGGTCAGTTCAGTTAGACCTTCATGCATTAGATATGCACGTTCAGTAGAAAGAGTTCAGCTTGTCAGTGCGTGTTCAGCTATACATTCGTGAGATTAGCCTAGCTATGAGTCCATGCATCACATGTTCATGCATGCTATGAGGATTCAGCTCCAAGTAGCTTCAGTCGAGTGTTCCATGTGTTAGAGATCCGTGCCCAATATGAGTACTCAGTATGTTAGTCGTTCTAGATGCGCAGTCATGCCTTGAGATATTTCTGTATCTTGAGTAAGTTCTGTTGATCAGTATTCCCAGATTACCAAGCGACATTCGAGGACGAATGTTCCCAAGGTGGAGATATTGTAATACCCCGCAAAGTTCTCTTCTAGTCTGAGCCTTAGAGCGTATCCAGCAAAGCAGAAAATCTGAGTCTAAAAGTTTCAGAAGTATCTTACCAAGTATGAAACACTTTAAATCGTGTTTAATTTCGCTAATTTATACTTTTAGTCATGTAGATCATTGGACAAGCTTTCCATTGATACCAATTTCATCGAAATCTGACATCGGACAAAGAAGTTATGGCCGTTGTACTGAGCGTTGTCAGAATCGCAGGTTTGACAGTCAATCTGACGGACCGCCAAGTCCTTGGTGGACATTCAAGTGTCCTGTTAGACCAAGGTAGTGGCTTCCTCTTTTGGTCATCATGTGATGGCCAAAGTGGTGGGCCGTCAGAAAGTTGACGGACCGTTAAGGGGCCCGTCAGACCGAGGTAAAATATCCCATTCCTGGACCCTGAGTGATAGATGATCTAGTGGACCGTCAGATTTTTGACGGACCGTCACTTTGACTGTCACTCCGAGGCAGAACATCCTAGTTTTGGCACTTGAGTGACGGACGACTTGGTGGACTGTCCTTCCATCTGACGGACCGTCAGGTCGACCATCACAGACCCCAATCAGAATTTTCTAGACAAATTTTAAATGGGCATTTTGGTCTTTCCACATCCTCCTCCAGCTCTATAAATACCGAGCCAAGGGCCTTCAACTTTATTTTTTTTCTCTCTTTCACCCAAAAATTAGGGTTTTTAAAAATCAAAATACTATTTTTTCCTTTCATAAAAATTCAAGAGGGGTCAAGAAGGATCTAGAGAAATCAAGAACTCCTTTTAAGAGCCTTCAAGAAAAGAAATTCCCAGGTATGTAGATGTTGATTCTTGGGTCCCTTTCATCCAAGAAGCTTAAGTACCCCTTTTTAAACTTAAGGATTTTATGTTTTGTGATATTCCATGATTTGTATGAGTTGAAGTTGATGTTACTTGTGTTGTTGAGTTTGGATTCATGATTGTTTGCAAGATTTATGGTCTTTGACCCTAGTATAAGGAATTTATGTGATGTTGTGATGAGCCCTTTTGAAGTTGGTATCTATGTGAGGTGTTCATGACATTAATATGTAGAGATGGTTGAATAAGCGGAGTATGCACCTCATAGGTTGGATAAAAGGTTGAGGTGAAGCATAGAGGGGCATTGTAGTATGTTAAAGGGGAAACCCAAAGTTGTGGGCTAGTCCATGAACATCTAGTGTTTTATAGAATGCCTTAGTGAGTGGAATGAGCCATAATAATAATATGGAACCCCAGAGTAGGTGTAGAACCAGACATGTCAAGTGGTTGTCGAAAGACCGTAGTGAGTAAGTTGAGACGAAATAGGGGTAAATCTCCCAAGTGAGTGCGCTTTGATTTATTTTAAGTTTTGATATATGCTAAGTGGTTAGCAAGAGAGTAATGACATGATAGTGTGATGTTTTCCTAAAATCTCATTATATCTAGATATATGTCGAGACCGATATAGGTGTAAAGTACTTGATGCAAGACTTCGTTGAATGGGGTATAATTTAATAGCATGTATTCCTTAAGGTAGTTTATGATGATGAATCGATATTAATGACCCCATAAATATTAGGAGCGATCCTTTGGTAATCACGATGGTGAATAAAGGTTTATATTTCCTAAATGATAGATGCGATGCCGTAAGGTTTGTGAGGGGGAAAGTATGTTATGATTCTGAAATGCTTAGAGTGACCCCTTGGTAGTTGTGATGATGAGTAGATGTTTGTGAATCCTTAGAGGCTTGAGGTGATGTTCTAATGATTGTGAAATTTAATATATGGCATGATTTCTAAGTTTCTTGTGAATATGCCTGAATGGTGGTAATAATGCATGAATGTTTGTGATGCTTTACTTCTATGTTATCGAGTCCTGGGGGTATTTATACCCAAAAATATAGCGTTGTCTAGAGCCCGTGTCAGTTTCTCGATAATTCCAATCGAGCCATGATTTTCAGAACTCAGTGAACTATAGAATCTGTATCCTCAGACAAGTGCGAAGTTTAATAAAGCTCAGTAATCTCAGTTATCTCTGTAATCTCTGTATCTCTAGTAATCTAGCCTTAGATCTGTACTCAGCCCAGTCCTAATGGAACTCAAGTGATTCAATTCTAATCTCAGAAATGATTCGAATAATCTAATCAAGCTATGTATCGTCAGTCAGATACCGTGATTCAATATTGTTTCCATCAGATATGAAACCAAGTGATCTCTGCGTATTTCAGCCAGATCATTTGAGAAACATGATCATGTAAACAGATTCAGCTTTATTGTATTCATTCTAAGGATTCAGTGAGAGTCTTTCAGTTGGGAGTAGAAACTAGCACCGAGTGAAGGAAGGGATGGCGATTTATTTCGTTAGAGAGAGAGGTCGGAGTCGTTAGTAGCAATCCTTGAACTCCAGAACTGCGTAGCCAACGTAGTATACATGAGTCCCCATCAGTAGAGGCTATCATCGTCGGAGTGGTTGACTATTATATTGCCTCAGGTCAACTTTCTGCGAGGGTCATCCCATTAGAGAGGCTTGACCCGAGAGTGAGTCTTTATCCGTGGCACGGTATTGACGCCCTTATAGCTGGGGTTACAGGTTGTACCTCATCCATGGTAGGTCGGGGCATGTCGGTTAAGTAATTACTTTACACAGTTGTAGTTTCAGAAGTCAAGACCATATGGTACAGTCATTTATTTCAGTAAGAAACTCAGATAGTTCCATTGATTCATGGACCATCCCGTCAGATAGGCTTGGCCTCATATACAGATACGTACTATCATATTTAAAGATCTTCCATCAGAGAGGCTTTATCTTAGTCTCAGATCATGTCGAATATTCTTATTATCATATTTAAAGATCTTCCGTCAGATAGGCTTGGTCTCCTTCTCAAAATTTATTGAGTATTCTTATTGTCGAATTTGGATATAATCCTATTTTTTTATCATTGATAAAGCTTCTGAAGTTATCTGTTAGAAAAGTTGAATCTCTAATTCTGTCAGTTGAAAGCGGTAAGCTCAGAACTCAGTCTTTGATATAAGTATACTTAGATCCTCAGTTATCAGTAGCAGATGAGTCAGTGGTTCAGTATCCCAGTGATGGTAGTGAGTTTAACTCGTAGTAAAGCGGTACCCAAGTTCAAGTCTCTAGAGTTATGGTGATTATGAGTATGATTTATGCATTCTTGTATGTGTGCTTGTTTTCGTGCGGTATTCTCATGATCATTTAGGTTATACATATTTTGCATGTATGAGCCCTTGCATTTTAGCCTTAATCCATCTACATACTCGGTACATTTTGTGCTGATACATTTGCGCTATGGTGTCTCATTTGATACTATAGGTTTAGAGGCACAGGACCCAGAGTATCATCAGTAGATCAGTCCTAGTCAGCAGCAGTGGCAGTGAGTCCTCTTCTTTTGAGGATGAGTTTCAGTTTTCTATTATTGTAATCAAAATTTATTTACTTTTAGTTGACGGAGTTAGTTGGGGACCTGTCCCATAAACTCCACAGTTCAGTCAGAGTAGAGGCTTTTCAAACGGATGTATTGTACAGTATTCAGTTTTATATTTTGAGTATTTATAGATGAGTTGAACCTTATGGCCAGTTTCTGTATTTATTCCTGATATTATGCAGTGTACGGGTACAAATATCAGTAAAAGGTTAGCTTATGGTCCTTCAAGGTCACAAGCACCGTGTGACATCTCGGGATGAGATCTTAGGGTGTTACAAGTACTCACCTGAGAGATATGACCAAGTCTTTTTTTTTTTTAAATTTGTGATTGCTTCTGCTATTTCCTTCCACAGTTGTCCCCTTGGGTGTATACCTGCAACAATATAAAGTTAAGTTAGATTAATCATGTACCTATTTTTTCATGGACACCTATCTCCTTGCCATAATCAAATTTGAAAGGTGGCACCGAGTCATATGATAGGTCAGGTTGTCTTGATCAAATCATGCTTTAGCCTCTACACACCTCTCCTTTTTATATTATTGCTCATCTTTTGTCAGGGACCAGGTCCTTTAAAATTGACTATTTCAAAATATGACATCTTCACTAGATGTATCTTGAGAGAGAGAGACTGACTTTAGACTTTTCAAGCTTAGGCTTTGATCACTACCCTTTGAGATCATTCTTTAATCCAATCCTTTTTCTTACACCAGAAACACTCACACTTGTTGGATTTGGGGATCCACTTGATTTTGAGTTCCTAGTAGAAGATAATGGAGTAAACGGTTTCCTTTTAGTCCATCCAGGTAGAGACTTTTTTTTTGCATTTTTTAAGAGCTTGAAGCCTTTAGGATGAGAATTTTCTTCCTGAATACAATGGGTACCGTTCATTTTTTACTTTAATCCAACATTGACAGTCTACCTTTGTGTGCTCTTCCCGTCCATAATAGGTGCATGAAGATCTGTGAGACTTGTTCCTATCATCATGAGTAATTTCTCTTCTATAACCCAGAAGTTGCAGTTTTTATTGATAATCAAGTTCTATGTTGTTATTTACACTTTGACTAGTTAAATTAGAAGAGGTCTTTGGAGAGGTTGTCCATTTAGAAGATTTGTTAATCTCTTCTCTTAGACAGACCAGGTCCCTTTTCAACTCTTCATTTTTGTGAAATGCAGACATAAGATGACTTTGTGAATCCTTTAATTTCTTTTCAAGTTCAATCTGAAGCTTTGAGGCTTCTCTCTTTTCTTTTCCATTTGAGTCACCCACCTTCTCCAGTTGTCTCATACAACATAGATTTTCAGATTTCAATTTAATGACCATTTTTTTAGCTTCAAATATCCTAGGGTTAAGACAATCAATTTCTATTCTTGATCTTTAATTCATTTCTCTCCTTTTTTTGCCTTTTATGTTTGGCAAGAAGGAAAACAAAGAATCATAGATAATGGGACTTTCTTTCATTGCTAGCATAGATTCACCTCCAGTCTTCTCATCTTCATCTATACTACTGATGGAGTCTTCTCATACTACTAGACCTTGCTTTATAGCATTCTCAGTTGCTATTGCTTTCCTCCTTGATTTTTTAGGATTTTGATTACTCTTTTGTATCTGGCACTTTCTGATGAATGCTTTAGAACAACCATTTTTACGACTGCCTCGAATCTTACTATTTCCTTTGCCAAGATGAACATTCTTTTTTACAGTTCTAATAATTTTTGTTGCCAAAAGTGTAACATTGTTGTCTTCTTCACCTCGGTCAAATTCTAAAGCCTTCAGGTTCAGAAATTCTTCCCTTTTTGCTTCATTTTTTTCACCCCTAGTTCAGCTAAAACGGCCATTATGATCAGAAAACTCTAGGTGTAAACCTTTTAGAGTGAACCCACTTTGATACCAATTATTTAACCCTTAGCGGTTGCACCACACAGTGAGGGATCAGGTCCCTCAGGATTAATTATAAGTGATAGAACTATAGTGCACTATGAGGTACAAGGAAGTGCAGAAATGTAAGAACACAAGATCTTTTATGTGGAAACTCAACATGGGAAAAACCACGGCTTGCCCTCACAAGAACCTCTAAATCTACCATAATCTTCCTCCTTATTATAGTAAGATTTTATCCTACCTCTAGGCTCCTTTCGCTAGTAGTAACTCTACTACAAGCTCATCTTAATAACTCTACCAAGGACTCTCACTGCACTGATTAACTCTAATCAGTAACAAGATTAGGTAACTCTACCTAAGAAGCTCTCTCAAAAAGAAAACACTACTCTTATAACATGAGTAGTTCGGTTATAATTTAGCACTCACTCAAGAACAAGTTCAATTTAAGCATAAACAGCCAACTAAGAACTTGAAGTGTTGAAATGGGGTTTTGCTGCCTCTCTTTTCACTTATTAGAATGTGCAAAAATTAATTATTGAAGAGGCATCTCTTTTCTTTTATATCTGGGTGATGATTAGGGCTTGAAAGATTAGGAATATCTCTCTAAGTCAGTACAAAATAGCACCAAATAGCACCTACAAGTTTGTTACACAAGATGACAAAATTGTGCAAAAAGTGCGTTCCAACTGTATTGAACCTTGCACATCCAGGGACCGGTCCCCTCATAGTTTAGTTGTTCATCATCCGAACTACATATAACTAAAATGATATGGGTTAATAATTGAAGCTATATGCGTTAAAAATAAAAACATTGGTTATATTATTGAAGTCATGCTTTATAAGTGAGCATGATTGAAAGTGGAGCCTTGTGCATTGAAAGTTAGCACAGGTTAAAAATGGAGATCTTGCGTTAAAATTATATATGCATAAGTTGAAAGGAGTCCAATCATAAAGTTTTCAAGGGTTGAAAGTTGGAGTCCACGTGTTAAAGCAAGTATGGATTGAAAATTAATTTTTATTTTAAAGATGGATTAATAGTAGAATTGTTGAAAATTTGTTTGAAACTTTTTCTCCACATTTAGTATCTTGACTTTTTTGACAAAAACTTCATTGTCGTCGAGTTTTTTGCAACTTTGATCTCAACATTTCCTCAATCTGAACTATCGAACCATTGAATCATAGGCTCTAATACCACTTGTTAGATTTAAAATTTGTCTTATTGTTTGCAAACCATGGATGCGATAATTTTGACGAAAAGGAAAAATATATTATTAATATGATTTGGTCAAATGACCTATATATGAAAAATTAATATTGAAACATATTAAACTAATTAAGAGAAATCTCTCTTTAAACAAAAGTCTTTGATGGTTATATTGTGGATGCTATTGTGTCATGATTTGAGAAGAAAGATCCTCTATTTATAGAGGTACAAAATCCTTCCTCTAAGAAAGAAAGATAATTCTAATAATTAGAAAATTCAGGGCAAATTGTAACATAGATTGGGTTGGTTAGTTAATGAATAAGTAAAGCATGATATGGATTAGAAAAAATAACTATGGGATGGATGTTTGAGTTATTATATATTACATAATGTTCGTGTAGGGTTATTCTCTGCTGTTGTTGGCTTAGGATATTATATATACTACGTGTTGCTTGTGCAAGGGCTTTATTTGACATTATTGGCTTTATTTGTGCATTTAACTGCCTTATTTCTTAATATGATGCCTATGCAGGGTCTTGAATAGATACTATTGGCCTTATTGAGCACCATTTACCTTTATCACGATATAAATATTTGAGTTATGAGTTGATATGATATTAATGTTGTCTTACATACATATTTATTCCAATGGTGCCCAAGTAGAACTGATATTATGAATTATTGACATATTGAGTTAAGTTCTGTGCTCACTTGTTATCACAATCCAAATGACCATGAGTGGCCCTCACACTAATCTTTCTGTGGAAGAACCATCTAAACCAAACCTTTACCCAATCACTTAGTCAATATCAAGATGATATTATCGTAAAATCAACTTAATAATGACAATCCAGAGCTAATCATTATTAATATGGAAATCAAATAACTACTTATTGAAATCCCCAAGTCCAAAAAGTCATCGTATAAGAACTTCTAAACAAAAATCATGTCTAAAGAGTTATCCAAAATAAAGAAAATGAAGAGTGTCTCATTGCCCGAAAGATAGACAAGAACTAATATGATAATCTATGGCAGTCTGGAGATGGAGTGCTCACCTTTGAATTGAGATCAACTATTAAACACTTGAGATGAGGTCGTGTCTGAGCCTCTAGAACACTTTCTGTACTCAAGAAAAGAAGAGTACAGGGTAGTATTAGTACAAACCACTATATACTAGTAGGTATCATAGGCTAACCCAATGTAATAGTGTGTATGCAACATAAATCGAATAACAAGTAGACATGCATCAACACATAGCAAGTATTCGATGAATAAGAAAATACATCAATGGAGGGCCAAACATTGCTTACAAATAAGTCGCATAACCATCAAGAATATCAACTATACCACAAACATCCATAGAATCAACAACAATACCATAGGTAACAATTATGTCCTTCTAAACCTTGCAATTACAACACCAATACATTGTTATCAAATTATCAAACAACACAAACTCCCAAAATCAACATTAATCTATACACACATGCTAAGATTCTTATTTTTGCCCAAATATCCATCACCTATAGGGGACAATCAAAGTCTATGTACCATACCAACATGGTACTTGATCCTCCATGATTAAGTAATGGATTTGATGTGTTTTTGGAGTATTTTACAGGAAATTAGGTTTTGAATGCTAAGTTCAAAAAAGAAGATAAAAAGTGATGTTTCTAGCTGCTTGATAAATTTTGGGTATTTGTGACACTTTCCGAATTGTACGTGACCAAAGCATGCGATGAAAGTTAAAGATTTGAAGCTTGGTTAAAAGTATTGGAAGTCCTGGCACTTACCTATGTCTACATGTGGTCTATATAAAACTAAGGTAAGTTCTAAAATTGATGATCTCGAGAGTAAAAGGACTAAAAAAGAACTTTTGGCACTTACCAATGTTAACATGGGGACCGCATGTAGTACATGTGGGTAAGGTAAGTGCCAGAAGTCCAAAAATCTGCAGAGTAGAAGCATCAAGACTTTTTTCCTAAACATGTAGGTATCTATATGCACCCAAGTCCAGGCCACATGTGGGCACCTATAAGTGGCCACCGACCTCAACTTT
Organism: Capsicum annuum; assembly: GCF_002878395.1. Taxonomy (NCBI): domain Eukaryota; kingdom Viridiplantae; phylum Streptophyta; class Magnoliopsida; order Solanales; family Solanaceae; genus Capsicum; species Capsicum annuum. The sequence goes on from NC_061113.1 coordinate 180,339,557, forward strand.
TTTGGATCATTTCGAACTCAATTCCTAGGGTATTCATGTATCTCAATACACTCCTATGATGTTTTTAAGTCCTATTATGTATGGTTTGTTAAGTTTTCCTCTTTTAATAAGGATTTTGATTTCTAGGGTTTCTTGTAATCTATAAATACCCTTTAGACTTTGTATTCATTATTGACTTATTCACATATATTCAAGGGTAGGCCCTTGGGGGATATCCTTTACTCTCATTGTTCTTGGTTTGTTATTCAATTTAAGACTTTGGGATTTCTTCTTTCATTATTATGTGATTGATTTTGTAATTTTGTCTGTGGATTCTATGATGATCTCATAACTATGAGTGGATAATTCCCTTATCTAAGGTTGTGGGTACCCTGGCAGATTAACAAAGTAGAGGAAGTGCCAAGTCATTCTGGATAAAGATTCTTTCATGTAATGGGTTTTCTTTGTTTTGATTGCTTTCTTAATGGGTGCACACGTTAGGATCCCGCCTAGATTATTGCTACTTTCTCCAAAAGAGGAGTAGTGACTAGGAAAAGAAGATCACAACAGTAATTTGAAGTTTAACTATCGATCCACATTTCTAGGTATTATCTTAGTAAGATGGTTAACTATCATCTAATAACTAGAAACTCAAAAGGTAATAGTTAACTGGGATCCAAGATAAGGGTTAGTAAGGCAACATCCTGCGACTCAAAAAGTAAAGAGTGAGATCCGTCAGTGAGTCAAAAAGACCATTGGTGGTACATAGCTTATCAAATTCAGCATGTAAGGCATTGGAATAGTTCGACAGTGCACGATAAGCCTACAAAGTTGAGAAGTCAGGGTGAACACAATCCTAGTGTTCACCTACGACTAATTACAACTGAGGTTGATATTTGCTACTTATTCGATATTGCTACTCAAATACTCCATTTTGACTGATTACAACCGAAGTTTATATTGGCTACTTATTCGATATTGCTACTCAAATACCCTTATTTACTTCTCTATTTTTGCCCGTTGATTACAACAACTGAGAGCTGTGATTCCACGTATTCCCTTGGGATTCAACCCCAACCTTTGTTGGGTTACTATATTTGGTAGCGACCACATAATTTTCAGAGTGAAGGTGTAGCTTAGGTGTTATTAAATTTTGGCACCGTTGTTGAGGAATATAGTTTCAGATTTCTTGATTGAAGTTGTTGGAGTTATCAGGTTTTATTTTATTTTGTTTTACTTATTTTGTTGACCTACTCTTCTTGAGCTAACAACCTAGCCAGAGGAAGTATGGAATGATGATGACTCCTTATTTGTTGATCATTATCCTTTTGATATGGTGCATTACTGCAAGAGTGTGGTAAATATATTATTGGAACATAATGAGAGCATGCTTGACACATTGGCACTCCTAGAAAAAGGAAGACAAAAGCTTATTCAAAAGGTTGATAGGTTTGGCTCAGATATTCACTACTTATAAGTAGAATTGGATGCAAAAGCTGCTACGTGTAATGCCCAACAACCTAGTTATAGGTGGTGTGAGACTAAAATTTTTTTGACAAGCCAACTGGAGGAGGAAGAGTCAAGAATAGCTCAACTCTTATGTATAGTGTCATACTTAAGGAGAACATACTAGAGTTGTGTTGGGATATAAAGAAGGATCCAATTCTTGAGTTGGGGCGTATTGGACTCCATTCAAAGCATTTTTCCACATTGTGTTTGGATAGTCAAATCTTGATCAAGCCATCCAAACTTGAAGAAGAGTGCAAGGAGGAGGAAACATATGTCTATATTCTTGAATTTGCTGAACCAAAATCAAAGAATTACATTCTTCATATAAGGTCCAAGAAGTAAAACATGCCATACCTATTTCTTAGGTCCTTTATTTTTATACCTTTGCCTCTGGAGCATAATGGGAAATTAGAAAAATAATTAGGGGTGAAATTCATAAGTTCAAAGTGGAAAGAGAAAACTGAAGGCAAATTCTTGGGGTACCTTGATGAAGTCTGAGTAATAAAGGTACCCATGGGATTATTGGGGAAGTCTGAGTACCTAACTAAGCCCCATCATGCCGCAATGTGAAATTAGGCCCTGCTTGGGAGGCAACCTAAGGTATTTTGTTGTTTGTATTATATTGGTGATTGAAGTCAGATCTCTACACCTATGGTGCTACATATATGTTTCTAACTCTCTTTTATTAGCGGTTTGATGCATTGAGGACATTGCATGATTTTAAGTTTAGGGTGGAGCTACTTGTGGGTCTTGATGTCATCTTATGGTTTTTGTTGTCATACCTCTTTTCCTCGGAGTGTTGTTCCTAGTAGAACCGACATTTTTAGGCATATTGTATTTTGTTTCATGATATTTTGTGTTTAACTAGGAGAAAAATGAGTATCTAGGATAGTTGACATTTAAGAAAGATGATACCCCATTGAACTGTGTGCATGTATATATATGTGACTATTGCAGATCTTGTTATGACATTAGAATTAGGGACATAATAATCATTGTTACCAATTGCATGAACCCAAAAAGTAGTATCTTGTGATGTAACTATATGCCATGTGTGTGAGAGATGCTACTTAGTTTTCTCTATGTGTTAAATCCAGAGCTTGCTCGATTAGTCTTTCCTAGGTTGTAGGATAGTTGGTTAGGAAAGGATCATTGGACCTTTTTGATATTAGTCCACTTTTAGCCTACATGACCTTCCATGTGTGAATTATATCCCTTGATCCCGATTTTAAGCTTGAATGCCTATTTTCTTGTTACACCTTTCACTTTTCCATTTGGGTTACAATGAACCTATTTTGGCCCTGATCCTCTTTGGACATTATGCATCTTAACTTAAGCAAATTACCTAAGTTGAGGGTGGCTATCATAGAGGTGGATAATATAGAGTGAGTATGAAGAAGGGTAAAATAAGAGAAAAGAAAGTAGAGTTGGGTGTGGTAGCAAAAAAAAAGAAAAAAAAATAAGTTGAAAAAGAACGATTAAGAAAACCACACCCAGCCTAAATGTGCTTAAAATAAAAAGGGAGAAATAAGGGTGGAACATAAAGAAATATGGTAAATAGGTGGACCCAGAGTTAGTGTAGTGTCAAGGAGGCTTAGTTACTTGATATTCATATGTACCATGCCAGCCCCCCAAGCCTACATTACAAGCCAAGAAAGTCCTATAGTGATCGTAACTTGACTGTCTAAAAACTAAAGTAAAGAAAAATAAGGGAAAATCTATGGTATTTGACATGCATTGAAAAGAACTTCTTTTGTGAGTGTGAGTGTCTCTTGACCATCCCTGCATTGACAGACATTATTTCATATGAGTGAGTGAAACTTCTTTGTTATGAGGGAACATGGGTTGTATTGCTAGTTGCTTACTTGTTTGGGTAGTGTAACTTGTATATACACAAGGTTGTTTGTTACTAATGTAATGCCATAGATTAAACCCTTTGTGTCACATTGTTGTGTTTCATTAATACACATAGTTGGTTTTAAAAGTATTGAACTTGGAGAGGGTAATGATCTTGAGCTTGGATTTAATGATTAACTACCATAGTATCTTAGTTTTCTCTTGGTTAAGCTCATTGTATTGTTTTGTTATGTTTTGTTGCCTGAGGACATGCAACGTTCTAAGTTGAGGGTGTTGATGTGCTATGAATTTATAGCATTTTAGACACTTAAAACTATGAGAATATGCATGTACTTAAGGCTATTTTTTTGGATTTGATGTATTTTTGGAGTGTTTTGCAGGAAATTAGGTTTTGGATGCCAAATTTAAGAAAAAAATGAAAAGTGATAATTTTGGCTACTTACTTGATCAATTTTGGGTATTTGTGACACTTTTTGGATTGTACGTGACCAAAGCATGCGATGAAAGTTGAAGATTTGAAGCTTGGTTGCAAGTATTGGAAGGCATGGCAGTTACCTATGTCTACAGGTGGACCACATATAGCACATGTGGTATTTATAAGACCAAGATAAGTTCTAGAATTGAAGATCCCGAGAGTAAAAGAGCTTAAAAAGAACTTTCGGCACTTACCTATGTCAACATGTGGACCGCATGTAGCTTATGTGGGTAAGGTAAGTACCAAAAGTCAAAAATTCCGAGAGTAGAAGTTGCAAGACTTTTTTCCTGCACATATAAGTGGCCATCGACCTCAATTTTCTGGATCGTTCCGAAATCATTTCCTAGCATTTCTACATATCCCATTTACACTCCTATGATGTTTTTAAGTCCTATTATGTATGATTAGTTAAATTTTCCTATTTTAGTTAGAATTTTGATTTCTAGGATTTCTTGTAATCTATAAATACCCTTTTAGGCTCTGTATTTATTATTGACTTATTCACATAAAATCGGGGGTAGGCCCTTGGGGGCTATCCTACACTCTCATTGTTCTTGGTTTGTTATTCAATTTAAGACTTTGGGATTTCTTCTTTCATTATTGTGAGATTGATTTTATAATTTTGTCTGTGTATTCTGTGATTGATCTCATAACTATGAGTGGCTAATTCCCTTAGCTAGGGTTGTGGGAACCCTAGCAGATTAACAAAGTAGAGAAAGTGCCAAGTTGTTCTAGATATAGATTCTTGCATGTATTGGGTTTTCTTCATTTTGATTGCTTTCTTAATGGGTGCACACGTTAGGATCCCGCCTATATTATTGCTACTTACTCCTAAAAGAGGAGTGACTAGGAAAAGAAGATCACAACAGTAATTTGAAGCTTAACTGTTGCTCCACGCTGCTAGGTATTATCTAAGTAAGATAGTTAACTATCATCTAATAACTAGAGACTCAAAAGGTAATAGTTAACTGGGATCCAAGATAAGGATTAGTAAGGAGAAATATTGAGAGTCAAAAGGTAAAGGGTGAGATCCGTCAGCGAGTCCAAAAGACCGTTGGTGGTACATAACTTATCAAATTCTGCATGTAAGGCATTAGAATAGTTCGACATTGAGAAGCCAGGAGGAACACAAGACTTATGTTCGTCTTAGATTGATTACAACCAAAATCAACCAAGCCTTGTTACTTTTAGCTAGTTACTATGAATCCCCCTTTTTTACTTTTCTGCACTGCCTGGTTATTTCAACAAGTTCGAGACAGATTTCTCACCTATTCCCTGTGGGATTGAACCCAACCTAATTAGGTTACTATATTCTAATAGTGGCCTCTTTATCCTTATTAGGAGGGGTAGTTTAGGCATTATCAATCAGTACCCCACGGTCTCACCTCAAAGGCATCAAACTATCTAATAGGACATCTACACCTTCTCTCATACAAAGACTCAAATGGTGCTATATCGATATTTGAATGATAATTGTTATTATATGCAAACTCAACCAAAGGCAGGAACTGATCCCAATGACCTCCAAAATCTATCACACACACATAAAGCATTTCCTCCAATACTTGAATCGTTTGCTCGGACTGCCTGTCGGTTTGAGAGTGAAAAGCTATACCAAGGTCCAACCTAGTACCTAACTCCTCATGCAGCTTTTTCCAAAATATAGAGGTAAATTGAGTACCCCTAGCTGAGATGACAGAAATTGAGACTCCATACAATTTAACAATCTCCTTAAGATAAATCTTGGCCAACTTCGCTGCATTATATGTCATTGAAACTGGAATAAAATGTGCAGATTTAGTCAACTTATCCATAATAACCTATATAGAATCATACTTCCCCAAAGTCTTGGGAAGACCAACAATGAAATCAATGGCTATCCTATCCTATTACCATTCAGGAATGGGCATCCTTTCAAGAGTAATAACAGGATTCTAATGCTCATAATTTATCTACTGGCAACTCTGGCTTTCAGTAACAAAATAAACTATATCATGCATTATTTGAACCCACCAGTAATGCTGCCTCGAATCACAATACATCTTAGTCACTCCAGGATATATAGAATATTTGGAATAATGAGCCTCAACTACAATAGAAGGAATCAAATTATCAACATGGGGGGCACACAAACTCGCCCCTTTATCCGCAACACACCCTCACCATCAAGAATGGCCTCATTGGCCACACCCTGCAAAACCTCATCACAAATCTTGCTCAACTTAATATCCTCAAATTGTTTAGCCTTGATTTGATCAAGAAATATGGACATAGCCACTATAATGGCTAGAAATCCTCCCTTTTTAATCATCTCAAGTCGTATGAACTTGTTATCTAGAATATAAATCTCTCTATCCAAAAGACGCCTGCTAGCATTCAAATAAACAAAGCTACCCATACTTGCTGACTTCCTACTCAATGTATTAGCTACCACATTAGCCTTTCCAGGATGGTAGAGAATGGTGATGCAATAGTCTTTAAGAAACTCTATCCATCTACATTGTATAAAATTCAAATCTTTCTGCATGAACACATACTATAAACTATGGTGATCAGTGAACACTTCACAACGAACCCCGTACAAGTAATGCCTCCATATCGTAAGAGCAAAAACCATAATAGCCAATTCCAAGTCATGACTTGGATAATTCCTCTCATTAGGCTTCAATTACCTCAAAGTATAAGCAATCACATTCCTTTCCTATATCAATAAGCACCCAAACTAGATCGTGAGACATCATAATAAAGAATAAAATCCTTCCCCTCTATAGGCAAGGCAAGAATATGAGCGGTAGTCAACAAGGTATTGAGATTTAAAAAGCTTTTCTCATACTCATCAGACCAAATAAAATGTACATCCTTTTGAGTTAACCACGTCATGTAAGCAATAATAGAAGCAAACCCTTCCACGAACCTACGATAATAGCTTGCTAATCCCACAAAGCTATGAACCTCCGTCACTGAAGTAGGCTTAGCCCAATTCTTAATTGCTTCAATTTTCTGTGGGTTTAACACCAACCCTTCATTCGAATCCACATACACCAAAATTATACATAATCCAACCAAAATTCACACTTAGAAAACTTCGCATAAAGCTTTTTCTCTTTTAACAAACCAAAAACAATCCCAAAGTGATTCTCATGTTCCTCTTTACTCTTAAAATAAACTAGAATATCATAAATAAAGGTAATTATGAAAGAAACTAAGTAAGCATTAAATATTTCATTTATCAAACTCATAAAAAGAGTTTGGGCATTAGTTAGCCCAAAAGACATCACAAGAGACTCAAAGTTCCCATACCTGATTTGAAATGTAGTCTTAGGAATATCATTAGGCCGAATCTTAAGCTGATAATAGCTGGACCTCAAATCAATCTTAGAAAATGTGGATTCACCCTTCAACTGATCAAATAGATCATCTATACGGGGCAAGGAATACTTATTATGGATCGTGACTTTGTTGAACTGCCTATAGTATATACACATATGAAAACTATTATCCTTCTTCTTCATAAACAAGATAGGAGCACCCCATGGAGAGGCACTCAGATGGATAAATCCCTTACTTAACAAATCCTTCAACTAAGCCTTTAGCTCCCTTAACTCAACTGGAGCCATCCTATAGGGTGGAATAGAAATAGGACAAGTACCTGACTCTAGATTAATACATAAATCAATGTCACGGTCTGGTGGCATGATAAGAAAATCTACAGGAAAAACCTCTTAAAACTCACATACCACAAGGACTGACTCAATTGATAGGACCTCTGCAGTAATGTCCCGAAGATGTGCTAGGAAGTCCAAACAACCCATTTCAATTAACCTCTTTGCACGAATAAAGAAAGTAAGTTTCATTAGAGCAAGACTATAATCACCCTCCTCTCAAGTCTATCCATTTCAGCATAGCCACAGTTACTGTCTTAGCATGATAGTTTAATATAGTATCATACGAAGACAACCAACTCATCCCAGTATTATGTCAAAATCTTTCATGTCTAGAATCCTCAAGTCTGCCCAAGTTTGATACCCCATAAACATAATAGAACAAAAATAATAAACTTTATCAACAACAATAGAATAGCCAATAGGAGTAGACACATGAATAGAAAAGTCAATTAGATCACACACTATGTCCAATTCCATAGTAATATTAGTAGATACATATGAGAAAGTAGAGCTAGTATCAAATAATACAGTGTCCATTCGGTCACAGACAAGAATAGTACCAATAATAACAATATCTGATACCTCTGTCTCAGCTTGCCTGGAAAAACATAGATATGAGCCTTACTACCAGTCTGAGTATAACCTTGCCAAGCTAAGGACCACCTTGATAGGATAGATTACAACCTCTACCAACTTGGTGACCACCATGCCCAACTTATGGTTGACCTCTACCTTTACCACCACCTCTCTTTCCTACTGAAATTAAAGCTTGAGAAGCTTTCTACTGACCAGACTGGCCATACTGCCTTAAATTAGGACAAAACCTCCTGACGTGTCCAACTCCACTGCACTAATAATATATACAAACCAAGGTAGGTCGCTTAGCTAATAAAGATAAAGTGAGGTAATCATCAAAGTTAGATGTCGGATGGATAGCCCCTGATGGGACCCTAGAAGACACCTGCATTGATGACTAAATGGAGAAAGTAGGGTATCCCTGTGAACTCTGACCCCTAGAATAAGAACCACTGAAGTTGTCTTCTCTATGGGCCTTCTTTTCTGCTGTCTTAGCTTAACCCTCTTGTCTTAAACCCTTCTCCTTCTTAACAAAATCAAACATCTCCTGAAAAGACTTAACTGAAGATGTCATCTGAAGTAAATAAATTTGGAGACCTGTATTCAAACCCCTCACAAGAGAATTGCTTACAACATTTATGTTTATAACACCTCCTAGCTTACTGAATTTTTTTTAGCTTTTGATTTATAAATTCTCTATGATCTGCAGTTTTCATGTACAGTCATGTTTTAAATGTATATTTCAGCAAATAACTTATATCCTCAGTTTTACAATTTGTTTGAAATATTTCCATGATTTAGTGCATGTCTTCATATTCTCAGTACATTCCAACGTACTAAACACATATATGCGTTTGTGGTACCATATGTAGATCTTATACTAGGGTCAGACAGTTTGTAGCTTTCAGCCAGTAGGTGATAAGTTCTCCTATTTCAAAAACTTCAGACAGTTGTAGATCATGTACTATATTTTTTATTTTCCATATGTATCGATTAGTAGTAGTTGGAGGCATGTCCTAGCTATCTACAGTTAGTATAGTAGAGGCTTCATAGATGTCAGTCAGAGTCAGTCATGTAATTTGAGTTTCTTTCTTGAGTTTTATCATGATGTAAACTGCATTAGCCTTATCTTTATTCAAAATTTTCATAAGTATGCTTCCGCTCAACAAATTAAGTTTTGTTTTACATATTAAATCAGGTTCTCAATAGTATGCTAGTTCATGGGTTAGCTTGGAATCACTTGTGGTTCCAAGCACTGTGTTACAACTCGGGGGTAGTCTTGGGTCGCGACAAAACATAAATTGAATAACAAGTAGACATGCATCAACACATAGAAAGTATTCAATGAATCAGCAAATACATCAATGACGGGCCAAACATTGCTTACAAACAAGCGACGTAACCATCAAGAATATCAACTATACTACAAACATCCACAGAATCTACAAAAATATTATAAGTAACAATTATGTCCTTTTAAACCTTGCAATTACAACACCAATAGCTCGTTATTGGCTTATTAAACAACACGACCTCCTAAAATCAACGTCAATTTGTACACATATGCTAAGGGACTTATTTTTTCCCAACTAGCCATGAACTGCAGGGGACAATCTAAGTCAATGTACTGTACCGATGTGGTACCTGATCCTCCATGATTAAGTAATATCAATATCAATATCCATATCCAACCAACGTAGTACTTGATCCTTCATAACCATATTATGTATGTTTTATCAAATTCACACTATCTCTAAGGATTCAATATGATGTATTAAATTAACAAGTACACTTAAAATCATAAGGCCAATCCATCAAGTTATTTTCAATAATTATTTACACAAGTTTTAACAATCTAAATATCATCAAATTTAAGTATGTTTGAAGATTAATCAACAAACATCCAATTAGAAGCATACACATAATTAAGTCAAGTCTAAACTTCAATTAAACCATAACCTACCCCAACCAAAGAATCCAAGTAGAAGCTAATTTACAAGGGCCTTTCCCTCCTATAAAGTTTTCGAATGATCAAAATCTGTTTAAATACATAATCCCCATACAAATATAAACTAGCCTGTCGAATTTAAGCTAAAACACATCATTGTCGACTCTCAAATTAAGAATTCCAAATCTATGAATCCTAACCGAATTTAATCATTATTGTTTGTAACTGTGCGAAAGGCATAAAATAAATGCCTAACTGTAGCACTCCAATTATGTAAGAAATCTATTGAATCATTAAATTATTATTTTTCTTATTTCTAATCATTAGGTTATTATTACAAGAATAATTAATAAATAATATATCAATTCTTAAACTCATTTGCCCAAGAACTCGCCTAACTTTCAATTCATTCTATTGGTTTCTGTTAACAACCAGCCATTTATATCATGCCACCTCAATATCATGATGATGGAAATAACATAAGGGATAAATCTACTGAAAGTAGATTGCTAACATGAAGCTGTCCATTGAATTCCTCGCATGAAATGAAAAAAAATAGAACTGCTACTCCGTGTCCTACATTCTCAACTTTCTGTTCTTATTATTGACAACTATGGTAAACCCTTTTCACTTAGATTTATGCTTGTATTGACCCCATAAATAAATAAATTATTATCTTCACCCACTAAATCTCTAATTATATTTATTATTTAAAATATTTAAAATTTCTAATATATCCTTGAAATTTATTCGGAGCCCCATACAAACAAGTCAATTATGTAAATTGACTAAAAAGTACGTTTCGGGCCTATTGAAAATATTAACATACCAAATCAAGGTCGTCTTGACCAAAGGTTGATCAAGATCAAGATTAAATTTATTAAAACTCAATAATCCAACTAATGACTTAATTACTTTCAAACACCTCAAGAATTGATACTATCCACCCCGTGAGTCATAATTCATGTATACAAATTATGGAGAGAGCTAAAATAGGAAAGATGAGAAAATTTTACAAATGATTAGGAGGATCGTTACACTTGTATACGTATTGAGTGGATTAGATATCTTCATACTGTTTGATTTTGAGCATTATATCCTCATTGCACACATACACATTCATGGAATATCGGTAAAACATTTATTATTTATATAAAATGAGACACTTTTGAAATACACCAAGATCAAAAGATGAGCCAATCGGGTAGATTGAGACACAAGACTGAGATTGTTGAAAATTTGAGCTAGTATACTAGTTGCGAACCCCCATGGGACATATTTTGGGAGCATTGAGGCTCTATAGGTGTATACCAAAAGTCATGCAATGACTTTAAACTATTCACTTTATCATCCATTGCATTGCATTGCATTTGGACATCATGATTTTTTTTTATGTGTTATTCGTCATGTCTTTAGCTTTCATCTATACGTACATATATTCTTTCCCTTTTGCTATACATATATACATACATATATATGTGTGTGTGTGTGTGTGTGTGTGTATGTGTGTATGTATTCTCCCCAGAGTTGCTCCTCGAATCGGAACACTTATAGGAGCTCTTATGTCAATCACTTCCATTCCTCACGTTAGATCATCTGTAGCACTCGTAGCTATAACTTTAACTCAATTATTTACTAATAATTGTTATACCTCACAAGCTAGATAAATTGGTTGACCAACACTATCTCGATCTTAAACTACTAAAGTTATAAATATTCGACATTTTGCCTAGGAAAAAGGCTACATTTAGTACCAAACCGATGATTTGGAAAACACGCCTCAGATTTTTTTCCAAGTGTGGAAACCCAAAACCAAAATTAGTAGAATTTATTCTCACAATATTTAAATAAATAATTATGTTAAAATATTTTTTTTAAAAAAGTATTGACTTCAAAGTAAATTTCCACTAGCACGTCGATCAGTTAATTTAATAAAATGGGAATTCGCACTCGATTTTGTTGACACTTTGCAATTTAACCAATTCAATTATTTACTTATTCAATGAGACTGAGTTAATTTGCAAACTCACCCAACCTATCTTAATTTAAAAATCTCGAGTGGATAAATCAGAATCTTGAGAAAGTCTTTCATTTATCTATCATATAAGCAAACCTATCCATATTATCTATTCTATGAAATTCGAACCTGAACTTTATTTTATATTCTATTACGATTCATTATTTGGATTTAATGGGCTCGTCTTCTTATTTTTCTTTTTATTTTTTAGTTAAATTTCAGCATATTGATATATGCCTAGCATATTCTTTTCTTTTCATTTCTCTTTCTTTTTATACCTTTCATAGCGGAATTTCATATATTTTCATATTTATGATTTACATATAAAATATATACCACTGTCAAGGGGGAAGCTCTTATTATTTAGGTTAGTTAGGTATTTCCAATCTTTTAAAAAAGTTAAAGAATAAAAATTGGGTTGCGTTATTTATATGAAAGAGTATGCAATAATGGTTTATTTGGTAAATCAAATACCATGATTTAATAATCAACTATTCTAATTAATTGATAATATTAGTATTAGTTACAATTTTCTAAAAGATTCATGTGCACATTTTCATTAATGCGGAATTCATGTCGAGTAGACCTTGTTGTTGTGAGAATTCTTAATTCATGAGTTGTAGGGGGTATTTATGTCACCACAAATAGAGACTAAAGCAAGTATTGGATTGAAAGCTGATGTTAAAGAGTACAGATTGTCTTATTATACTCTTGAGTACCAAATCAAGGATACTGATATATTGGCAGCATTTCGAGTAACTCCTCAACTTGGAGTTCCATTTGAAGAAGTAGGGGTCGTGGTTGCTGCTGAATCTTCTACTGGTACATGGAAAACTATATGGACTATATATATATATATATTAGAATTGTTAATGCAGACGGAGTGAACGTTTGGGAACTTTTTTGCTTGTAGATTGTGTGCTCATAGTATTTTCTTCACGTATCTTATTTTCTACTTTGGTAAGTCAGCTTATTATACCTGCTTAGTACATGTGGACTATACTCACTCTTACTGTGTTCTTTCAATGCATATTTTAGCATGAGTACAACTCATGAAGGTTGATTTATGCAGTTGAGTTAGTAATTTCTCGAGGTACTGGCCTTCTCTATGCTTTTTGAACTCAACTTCAAACCTCTTCTATCTATTAGTTGTCTTTATTTCTATTTCATAAATAGATTTTGTATTTTTATATTCGATTATGTATTAGATTCTCTTATACTTATGACCTCAGGTTTTGAGATGATTTTATATTATGTTCAGACTTTTGCATTTATCTATATTATGGTCTGACTTCATTCTAGAAGTCTTGACATGTTTTATTTTTATCGTTGTTTCTAAATTTTCTTTATCTTTGGTGATTAGATTACTTATCAAGACTGGGCCATGATAAGTCCTATCATAACCTCATTTTTGGATCATGCCAATAATACACTATTAGTGGTGCAAGAACATCATTCTAACTATCGGCAAACAAGAAGCTACCGAATAAAACCTTATCAACTTATTATTAGAATATTTGTCTATAACAAATCTACCTGCCCATGATAAACCAAGATTCGACTCTATTTCTCCTCCATCTTCGTCCATTTTCTCTTCCTTGCAACAACCCCAAGTTCAGTTTTTTTTAAACTTTTACTACTACTACCCTATGATCTTTGCAACAAATCTCTAAAAAATTTATTTGTTTCCATAGAAAGATTCTCTATTTCAATTCTAGTACTTTTCCTTTTCTCATTATATTATCTTTTATAGCAAATCATAAACCTGCCAAATATATTATTATCATGAACACCAGAGTATAGCTATAAAATTTATCTATTTTGACATGTATTTTCATGTTTAGCATTCTTATGATCTAATCAAGCCATATCTAAATGGTAAAATTTAATCTTTAACTGCTTATTAGTTCAAAATACGCTTCAAGATTAAGTCTTTACATCCAAATTTGACACTTAAAAGTCACATCCGATCCATTAAATAAACTTTACGAATATAAAATACCTGATCCTTTTCCTTCTTGTCCAAAACGATGATACATTGTATGTTCCTTGATTCTCAAGTTGTAAGATAATACATTTTAAAATTGATTATTATGAATTAGAATGTCTAACCAATTTCTTGCAGGAAAATATACATTCACATTAAATAATTTGAAAAAAGTTGCATATACGTCAATTTGAAATCATTAATTATGTATGAAACCTTATAAACAAAAATCACAAAGAAAAATTCTCAATTAGCAATTGTCCACAACAAATATAAAATTATTTATTATACTAATAACAAAAAGACTAAAAATTTCGAAAACTTACCTCAAATCATAAGTAAAATTTTCTCTTCAATCATAGATAGTATCAAAATTTCAATAAAAATAATACACGATTATTTATTATTTTTAACTTAAAAAAAACTAAAAATTAAAACTTACCTCAAATCACTCATGCAGTTTTGAAAAAATGGTCTAAACCTAAATAATGAGGGAAAAGCATAATTATTTCTTAGCTAAATAAAAAAGACTTTAACTAATTTCAAAGACTTAAGCAATGTTCAATTTTACTTCTTTTATAAAATTATTTAGCTCCTTTAATCATTTTTATTTGGATTTAAATTTTTTACATAAATAACATTATTTGGTAAACTTAAACCAACTTTGGATAAATAAAAATAATTCATAAAAAAAAATTAAAACAACAAACTAAGTAGTGCTAACTAACTCCAACCAACTACAACTTTATGTTCCATCACCAAATGCCTAAACAAATTACCCTTACCACAATTATTATAAGTACGATTACATAAGTTATTACCACAATTATTATAAGTACGATTTCATAAGTTACATGAAAAAATTCTATCATCTAATCAATTAAAATAAAGACATCAAAATTCTTCCTTGAGGTTGTTGGGGTGGTAAAGGAGGTGGAGGTGGAAGAGGATTATTATTATCAATGGAAGATGATATCTGAAAGTTGAACTTAATATGAATAAAAATTAGAAAGATAAAGAATGAGTATTGTATGAAAATTTAGAGGAATATAGTGGTATTATTTATAGATTGACAAATATGAATATTTAATTTAGGACGTTAGATTTTGGGAAAGATGAAAATCTTGAAAATTCACTTGACTCCAAGTTGAAAGTTGAAAATTTAATCATTTAATGACCCACTTGAATAATTGAACATTGGGATTTGAGATTAAAATTTGATTTTTAAAATCGAAACCTTCAAATTAAATTTAAAATTTAAAATTTCACATTTCAAATTCTAAATTCAAATTTCAATACATTTTATTTAAAATATCAATTCCAAATATTTCAATTTAAAAAAATATTTAAAAATATATTGTATGCATATTCTTTTAAGTATTATATGTTGTTCATTTATAATACATATATTCTTTTCGTTAGTAGTATATTGAATGTATATACATATGTATATATATATTTTTATATTCTTTTGAGTAATATTGCATGTGTAATTTTTGAAGTAGTAATACTGAATGTATATATGTATGTATATCTTTAAACTAGTATATATTGAATATGTGTGTGTGTGTGTGTATATATGCATGTGTGTATGCCTTAAAATAGTATTTTAAAAAGTATATATTGAATGTATATTAGAAACCAACAAAATTCAAATTACATATTATTTTTTTAAAGTCAGGGCTCGATAAATGGATCCATTAAGCAGACCGAGGTCGGGTTGACCTGACCCGACCTATTAAAATAGGTCATATATGCTAAAGTAGCCTAGGCAAGGCCGTCAAGGAAAATACTATTATTTGGCCCGGCACAGACCGATCCAGTTAGAGCAAAGATTAGACCAAAACTAGATTGAGCTTGATAAAAAACGATGAACCAGTTAACCCGCCCAGGTTGGTTGATAGCTTTAACTTCAGGGCTTCAGACTCCAGATTCACATGTGACTACTACTGGTTCTTCTAGTATTGATGGGGTATTGCTCCACATCTAGTGACTTTACCCTTTATGTTCATGGAAGGATAGATTAGATATATAGAGTTTATTAGGATAAATCCACCTCGTTTTGATGGAGATCCTAGGTTTGATGCTTATATGTTCTTGCTTAGTTTCTGTAAGATGTTACACATATTGGATCTGGTGTATTCTAATAGAGTAGACTCTACTTTCTTTCAATTTTTAGGCCAGCTAGATGTGGTGAAAGACCTTTGTACAAGGCAGACTAGTTGGGTCACCTTTTTTTTTTCTTGGAATTAATTTTATCGTGTGTTCTTAGAGGATTTTGCAAAGAGATATGAGAAACTTGTGGGTCAGGGGTATCAGAGATTTGAAGGTCATCACGATATGCATGATGGAGGTCAAGATCTTCGTGGTTATGCTTGGAGAGGGTTAGATCAAAATGGTCCTTTAGGTTCTTTAAGCCTAGTTTAGCGGGCTTCGACTTCTTTAGTTTGCTTTCGATGTAGAGGTCTCGATCATTATAGGAGGGTTTGCCTACATCTTAGATAG
Organism: Capsicum annuum; assembly: GCF_002878395.1. Lineage (NCBI taxonomy): Eukaryota > Viridiplantae > Streptophyta > Magnoliopsida > Solanales > Solanaceae > Capsicum > Capsicum annuum. Next base: position 180,356,075 of record NC_061113.1, read on the forward strand.
AGAGATGATTTTCTATTTTCTAGGGGAGATGGTAGGTCTTAGTATCATGTTCCATGGGATGGACTCGAGGTTACAAATTTTGGTACAATAGCCATAGGTATGGTTTTGGTATGCTTTTTGATATGTCTTTGTAGCATTTGATTATGATTCAACATTCTTCTATGTGTTTATCTTTTTGGCATTGGATTTTAATATGATTCATGATATATTTTTTATTTGTTGATATTGCTGCCCCATAGATGATTCATTACTGGTGGATTAGGTGTATCGATATATTACTGTGACTCACTTAGAGTGTAAAGCGGGATTAGGCTTGATTCCTTGAGTTTGGTGGATCTTGGTGTATCAAGGTATTATTTTTTATGGTTACATTGTCGACTAGTGGTGGATCAATGGCAAGTTTTGGCATATTAAGATTACAGATGGTGATCCAAAGGTTTTCTAGATAGACGTAGGTCAGTTGGGATAGAGAAAGTGTTTTGATCAAGTTATGAATAAAGAAAGTTATTGCTGGAAGGCTTGTATAGAATTGCATGCAAGTGTTATTGATAGTGTACGCGTACATGAGTTGGTTATTGTAGGGGTTCACTTTGGTGTATTTGTGGTTTGAGTTAATTCCGTATTGATGATATCGACTGTAGGGTGAGGAGTGGTGCTTACTAGTTATGCTAGAAGACCTTGTGGGGGTGAGGAGCGGTGCTTACTAGATTGTGGTTACACACATCATAATTATTTGCACAAACTTGGGAGGAAAATCAAATCCCACAAGAATCTTCTCAACAAAGATCCACTTTACCATGTCATAGGCCTTTCTAAGGTTTATTTTCATTAAACACCTAGGAGATGTCTTCCTCCTATAGTGTTTCAAAAGGTCATGGCGAATCAACATATTTTGGATTAAGGATCGACCTTACATAAATGTTGCTTGAGTAAAACTCACAATAATAGGAAACATCACAGATAATCTACTATAAATTAATTTAGAAATACACTTGTAAATGACGTTGCAACAAGAAATAGGTCTACGCTGACTAGAATCCTAAGGATTATCCACTTTAGGAATTAGGGATATTGTGGTTGCATTAATCTGTTTAAGAAGTTTATCATTTCAAAAGAATTTTAACACTGCATTGCAAATGTCATCTCCAATTATGTTCCAACAATCCTTAAAAAACCCTCCATTATACCCATCATACCAAGGCTTTTGTTGATATTGAAGCTAAAAACCACCTTCCTAATATCCTGCCTAGAGAATGGTCTCAAAAGCACATCATTGCTCTGTTGACAACTTTGAGCCTTGGGAAAATATAGCTGGATGAATGTTCTTCCATACCTCTGAATAAATACCAAGCAAATTGGTATAGTACGTCACAAAATCCTTGCAACTTGTGCAGGTTCACATTTCCACTGTTGATTCTCATCTTGAATTTGGGTGATAGATTGCAATGTCCCTTTCTTATCCATAAAACTTTGGTTTTTTGCAATAGCAAAGACTCTGTTAAATAGGTAGTTCTTTGAAATTTTGCAGCCATAAACTTCTCTTCGTGTTGCAAATTAATATCAAGTGGTATTATCTGTAGTTGATCTTGATGACACTGTAACTTACCTCTATTGATCCTTACTGATTCCTCAATGTTGCTGAAATTCTTCATATGCATCCCTCAACTTCTATTGTAGAGCCTTTATGTCACGACCTGAACCAGGGACTGACCATGATGGGAGACCAACCCCTTTGCCTAACCAAACAGAACATAACACACTAAGCAGTGGCTGAATTCCAAACATATAACAAGATAGAGTAAATAGTGACTTAAAAGTCTATGAATATAAGCAACCAAAATCCGTCTACAGTAATCCACAAAGCCTCTATACTATAAAAGCAACCTACGTTGGGACATGTCCTCGACCCTGACAATGATAATGATAATGTTAAAGTGAACTGTTCAATTCTAAGTTATGGAAGGAAACTGATAAAATGACCAAGTCTTCTAGAGAATGGAAGCTAGCCACTTCACCACAAACGACCAATGAACCAAACCGATCCACCTAATACTGCACAAGAAAAGTAGTATTGCCTTCAACCTTGCATCACGTAAAGATACAACATCCAGAGATAATTAGTGGGATGAGCACTAGCATGTAACTTAGGGATAAGGATGAAGTAATGACAATTGAAATCTAGTTCAACTTAATGTACATGTTCACAAACATGTATGCATACATATACACTTATATAAAATATTGGGATAGGGAACAAGACTTAACATGCACTTTAAAACTTTAGCCTGGATAGTGTAGCTTAACCATCATATAACAGTATCCACAGGCTATATGGCCCCCAACTTTCACTCTTGGTCGGGACCTAGTGCGTGTAGCCGCACTAATCGGAGAATAATATTATATATATACATAGGGGACTCGAACCTCCCAATCAAATACTAAGGTGACTGAAGCACCCGATCATGTAATGTAACATAGGGGACTCGAACCACCCAAGCATATAATAAGGTGGACTTCAACTACCCAGTCACAAGCAAGGGGACTCAAACCCCAGGCTATTTAGACCTCTTCCAGTTTTGGTCCCTCGGGGCCGCCACTTTCATGACCAAGCTACACAACTCTCTTTTAAGCCTCGCTAAAATATTTAGCACAAATTGTTGGTATCGTCATACCAACCACACTTGCAAGGTAACATCAACATGCCAAACCAATTATCATCATTTGGGGGAATGCACAACCCCCTTGGTTTACTTATGCATTATCTTGGGGAATTATACAATCCCACAAGGTTCAATTCAAAATCATTATGCTTCATTAGCTTTTCACATTATGCAATAGTTCAAGAATAGTTCAATGTGTATATTTTCATATTCAAAACCAATTTCACAATATGGGGTTGATGTCATTAACACTTCAATTGTCAGCACTTATAATTTATGAGAATCACAATCCCATAGTTTATTCACCATACCCATACACCCCACAAGTTCAAAACCATGAATAAAGCATGAACAATTATATGTAAACTATGGGAAAGATTGTTCAAAACAAACATTCAAAACCCTCAACCCATGTCCCACAACCAATATCAAAAGCACATGAAAAACTATTTAAAACATATTCTTTTATAAAATAATAGTTGGGGAAGAGTAACATGCCTGAAGGATTCTCAATTATGGAGAAGAAACCTTGAATTAACCTCTAAATGCTCAACCTTGAGAAAACCCTAGCTTGCTGGAAAGAATTTGAGATAGTAAAAAGGGTTTTTGATTTGTTAAAGTGTTAAAATAATGCCCCAAAGTTGCATTATGGATGTGGGGTCTAAGTAGGTAAAGAAGGAAATGTCCAAAGTGCCCTTAAAGTAAAAGACTAAAAATTTGTCACCCAGTTGCTGCGGGTAACCTTACGACTCATAGGGTCACCCTACGTCAAGTGGCCTTTAGCCATAGGCTGGACAGTATCCATGGCTATCAACATTAGTTCGGTTATAGTAGGACCATACGACTCGTAAAGAGTCCATAGGACTCGTTACGTTCTAGTCATACTCAAGATAGAACACCTTAGGCACCCACACTGGTCTAATTATGAGCCGTACCTTACGACTCGTACCCAGACAATATGATTCATTTGGTCAAGTCATAGGCAAGACAAAACATTTTGGACATCACACTAGTTTGGCTATTATTGGATCCTTAAGATCCACAATGACACGCTATGACTCGTATGAAGGTCTGGGCAGTGAGTTTAAAAAACTCAAAAAATTTTCAAGGACCAAAACTCGGGGTATCTCATTATACCCCTTAGGATCATTCATCCTCGAAGGATGAGAAAGACATCCCTTAGCACAATTTAACACGAAATACAACCACGCTTACCTTTATCAAAGACAGAAAACAAAGATGCTAAGATTAACACATACCTTAAGCACAATTATCTGGAACGTGGAACAAGCGTGGATTGGACCTCATGTCCTCTTCAGCTTCCCAAGTAGCTTCTTTAAAATTTTGGTTCCTCTATAGAACTTTCACTGAAGCCATATCCTTAGTCTGTAATAGATGGACTTGCCAATCCAGAATCTCAATCGGGACTTTCTCACATGATAAGAGTCTGAAACATCGACACTTTCCAATGGAACTACCAAGGAAGGATCACCCACGCAATTCTTCAACATCAAAACATGAAAAATTAGGTAAAAGAAGCCCAAACAAGGAGGAAACTCTAACTCATAAGCCACATTACCCACTCTCTTTAAAATCAAGTATGGACCCATATAACGGTGATTGAGCTTTCCCTTCTTTCCAAATTACCTCACTCCTTTCATGGGAGACACCTTTAAGAACACCCAATCGCCAACTTTGAATTCCAACTCCTTTCACCTCACATCAGCATTGGACTTTTGGAAACTTTGGGTAGTGTTAAGACTATCTTGAATCACCTTCACCTTCTCTATAGCCCGATGAACCAAATTAGGACTGAATAACCCAGCCTGGCCAACCTCAAACCACCCAATAGGAGAATGACATTTCCTACCATACAAAGCCTTAAATGGATCTATCCTAATACTAGAGTGATAACTATTATTATAAGTAAACTCAATGAAGGGTAAATGATCAATCCAAATACCAACAAAGTCAATCATAAAAGCCTGAAGCATATCCTCCAATATCTGAATGGCCCTCTCTGATTGTCCATGCTTGAGGGTGGAAAGCGGTGTTAAGGCTCACCTTAGTTCCCAAACCTCTCTGAAAGAAATGTCAAAAGTGAGACGTGAACTGTATACCACGATCAGATATAATAGCAACATGTACACCATACAACTTGACAATTTCCTGAATGAACAACTTTTCACAATCCTCATCAAAGAAATTAGTCCATTCAGGTAAGAAATGAGCAAACGTTATCCTATCCACGATGACCCAAATCGAATCAAACTGACTATGCGACCGTGGAAGATCGATAGCAAAATCCATATTAATCACCTCCTACTTCCACATAGGAAACTCAATTTCAATAAATAATCTACCCGGCCTCAAGTACTCCACCTTCCTTTGCTGACACACCAAACACTTAGCTATAAAATTAGCCATATCTTTCTTCATGTTATTTCGCTAGTATATCTCTTTTAAGTCATGGTACATCTTCGTTGAGCCAGGTGTACAATATTGACTTATGATTCTCGGGTAAGATCCTCTCTCGCAACCAATCAATATCGGGAACTTAGAATCTACTTTGGTACCTCAGGATAGCATCACCACCAATATCGAAACCTATCACTTTATGCTGACCAACATCATCCATGATCTGTATCAAGATGTGTTCCAAAACCTATTTCTCTTTTACCTTAGTACCAAAAGATGACTTCACCACTTCTTGCACAATCACACCTTCATCCTTAGAGTCAATGAGATGAACCCCAAGATTTGCTAGTTGGTGAATATCTTTCACCAAACCTTGCTTCTCCTTATCTACATGAGATAAGCTCCCCATGGACAACCTGCTAAGAGCATCAACAACCACGTTAGCTTACCTGGATGATAGTGCAACCTTATATCATAATCCTAAAGCAACTCAAGCCATCTTCTTTGCTTAAGATTCAATTCCTTCTGGGTGAACAAATACTCTAAGCTCTTATGATTAGAATAAATGTCAACATGAACTCCATACAAGTATTGGTACCAGATCTTCAAGGCAAACACCATAACTAACAACTCCAAATCATGAGTCAGATAATTCCTTTCATGGACCTTCAACTGCCTAGAAATATACCCCACCACTTTACCATGCTACATCAGAATACAACCTAATCCCACATGGGATGCATCACAATAAACCATGAAGCCATCAGTACCCCCAGACAGGGTGAAAGCAAGAGCAGAAGTCTATTTGTTTTTCAACTTCTTAAACTTCCTCACAGGCATCGAACCATAGAAACTTTACCTTTTTTGGGTCAATATAGTCAATAGAGCAGTAATAGAGGAGAAACTCTCTACAAACCTCTTTTAATAATCGGCTAAACCCAAGAAGTTTATAACATCGGTTGGATTTGTTTGGTCTAGGTCACTTTTTAACCACCAAAACATTCTGTGGATCCACCATAATTTCTTCACTAGAAACAATATGACAAGGAAAAGTAACAACATTCAATTAGAACTCACACCTTGAGAACTTAGCATATACCCGCTGCTCCTTAAAGGTCTGCAACACTATGTGGAGATGATTAACATGATCTGTCTTACTCTTTGAGTCTATCAGAATATCATCAATGAACACAATGATAAACAAGTATAGGAACTAATGGAATAACCGATTCATACAATCCATAAATGCTATCAGCGCATTAGTCAAACCAAAATACATCACCAAAAACTCAAAATGACCATATCGGGTTTAAAAAGCAATCTTAGGAATATACACCTCCCTAATCTTCAACTAATGATAACCAGACCAAAGGTTAATCTTAAAGAAGTACTTATCACTTGAAGATAATCAAATAGGTCAAAAATCCTAGAAAGAGGATACTTATTCTACACTGTCACCTTATTCAACTAGTGGTAATCTATACACATTCGAAGGGATCAATCCTTCTTACGCATAAAGAACACAAGAGCACCCTACGGAGAGACACTAGGATGAATAAATACCTTATCAAGGAGATCTTTTATCTAATCCTTAAGTTTTTTTAACTTAGCTTGATCCATTCTATAAAGAAGGATAGAGATAGGATGAGTGTCTGAAAGAAGATCAATCCCAAAATCAATCACCCTTTCAGGAGGAACACTAGGAATGTTATCAGGGAAAACCTTAGGAAATTCATTAACCACGAGAATAGACTGTAATGAAGGACCCTCTAAGTTAGAATTTTTAACTTGGACCAAATGATAAAATCACTTATTGGGAATTAGTTTTCGAGCTCTAAGATATGAAATGAATCTTCCCTTAGGCACTAGGGAACTACCTTCCCACTCAATAATAGACTTATTTGGGAATCAGGAACCGACCCTTTAGGTCTGACAATCTAGAGAGGCATAATACGAATGAAGCCAATCCATCCTCAGTATAATGTCAAAATTAACTACATCTAATTCTATCAAGTCTACCAAGATCTCCCTACCACAGATAGATATCATGCAATCCCTATAAACTCTTCTAGAAACCATAGAATCACCCATTGAGGTGGACACCAAAAAGGGATCGAAAATACTCTCGGGACCAAAACCAAAATAAATAGCCACATATGGGGTCACATAAGAAAGCGTAGAACCTAGATTAAGCAGACAATACATATCACGGGAAAAGAGTTGTAACATACCATTGACAACGTCCGAAGATGCCTCGGATTCCTAGTGAGTGGCAAGAGTATAAAGACAATTCCGAATAGTTTCAGAGCTAGAAGTAGTGTTCTTTGGTGCAGGAGTTGAAGAAGCAACAACCAAAATGTTATTAGCCCTAGTAGCAACCCTGACTGAGGGACAATCCCATTAAATGTGGCCTAATAAACTGTACTTAAAACATTTGTTTCTCCCCTTCTCACAAAATCCACGATGTGCCTACCAACAGATCAGCAAAGGGGATAAGATGGGGTTGACTGATCTCTACTAGCCTGAGACTGGGTACCCTGTGCCCTAAATCTACTATTTCTCTAAAAATAACGATCACCAGACTGGTTAGGATATGGGCCACTTACCATAGAATAAGAACTGAAATTGTCCCACTTCTTCTTAGACTATTTTCCACCATCTCTTCCACTTTTTGCTAACCCCCATCCTGATCTGAATATCAAAACTTCTTACTTTGCCTCTCTTGCATCTCTGCTTGCTTCTTCTTTTCTTCCTCGATCGATTGCATATACACCATAATTCAAGAGATATCTATATCCTTGTTCAACAAGGTGGTCTTGCTCATCAAAATCAGATCGTGGGACAACCCAGAAGAAAATTTCCTAATTCTATTCCTCTTGCTAGACACTAACTCTGGAGTATAATAGGATAACTGGTAAAATTGTAGGGCATACTTTTTCACAATCATCTTACCCTATTTTAGATTTATGAAGTCCTCAGCTTTGGTCTCTCTCAATTCTTGAGGAAAAAAACGACCCAGAAAGGCACCCAAAAACTCATCCTATAGTGCCAACTCTGCATCATCACCCCTAGCTTGATATTACTCTTTATACCATTAATATGTCACATCTTTCAGATGGTATGCGGCAAACTCAACACCCTCGGAGTCAGAAGCATGCATTACACAAAAAATCTTTTCCATTTCATCTATGAACCCTTGAGGATCCTCCCCAATCTTAGAGCCAGTGAAAGTCAGAGGACTCAACCTCATAGACTGGACAACTCTAGTAACCTCTAAGGATGGAGTAACAGAAGCAACATGCTCAGTTTAAAAGGCCACCAACTGGGTAAGCAAATGGATCGACTAGCTAAACTCAGTATTTGATGCATTAGCCTGAGGTATTTGAAGATGGCTAGAGGGAACCGGTGGAACTCCACGAGGGTAACCAGGAGCTGGATCCCTAGACCAGGTCTGAAAATTATAAGCAGGACGATCTGCGTCCATATTATACCTAAGTAGGACTGAAGAGTTTCCATGAGCATCATATCTTCTTGGAGTCATGATCTAAAATGCGAACAAATGGAGATTAAAGGAGATTCAAGACCTCAGAGTCTATAGCCTAAAATAGAACAAGTGTGGCACGCTAAATGTCTAAATATCTTACTGCCTCTCCCTTATAAGTATGGCGTGTTATACACCCATAAAAGAGACTTTACTTGACACAACTTTGTGGATACCCAATGACACTAAACCTAGGCTCTGATACCAACTTTGTCATGACCCGAACAAGAGCTTGGCTGTGACGGGTATCTCAAGTGAATTAAGGACCAAAGACCACCCCCTTTGCCTACCAAAAAGAACATAACACACCTAGCAACGGCTGAATTCAAAACATATAACAAGATACTGTAAATACTGACTCAAAAGTCTATGAATGTCAATAACCAAAACCCGTCCACAGTAATCCACAAAGCCTCTATACTATAAAATAAACCTACATTGCGACATGCCCTCGACCTTGATAATGACAATGACAATGATAATGTTAAAGTGAACACTTCAATTCTAAGTTATGGAAGGAAATCGATGAAATGACCAAGTCTTTCAGAGAATGGAAGCTCACTACTTCATCATAAACAACCAACAAATTGAGTCGATCCACATAAAAATATGCAGAAAAAGTAAAATTGCCTTTGAACCCTGTATCATGTGGGGATACAACTTACGGAGATGGTTAATGGGATGAGCAATGACAGGTAACTCAGGGATAGGGATAAAGTAGTAATAATTCAAAATCAAGTTCAACTTAATGTACATGTTCACATCCATGTGTGTATACATATATACTTATATAAAATACTGGGATAGGGAATAAGGCTTTATATTCACTTTAAAACTTTAGCCTGGATAGGTAGCTTAACCATCATATAACAGTACCTATGGGATATATGGGCCCTAGCTCTCACCCCCTGGTCAGGCCCTAGTATGTGTAACCACACAAATCATAGAATAATCTTATATATGCACGGGGACTCAAACCTCCCAATCATATACTAAGGTGACTGAAGCACCCGATCATGTAATGTAATATGGGGGACTCAAGCCTCCCAATCATATAATATGGTGGACTCAAACCACCCGATCACAAGCAAGGGGACTCAAACCCCAAGACATTTAGACCATTTCACCGGCAAATGCTATTTCTAATTTTGGTCCCTTGGGATCGCCACTTTCATGACCCAGCTACACAATCCTTTTTTAAGCCCCATTAAAACATTTGTCACACATTCATATTTATTGAACCATATTACACATTTAGGCATACATTATTGGTATCGTCATACCAACCACACTTGCGAGGTAACATCAACATGCCAAACTAATTATCACCACTTAGGGGGAATTCACAACCCCCTTGGTTCACTTATGCTTTAGCTTAGGGAATTAAACAACTCCACAAGGTTTAATTCAAAATCATTATGTTTCATAAGCTTTTAATATAAAGCAATAGTTCAAGAATAGTTCAATGTACATACTTTTCATATCCAAAACCAATTCCACAATATGGGATTGGGATCATTACCACTTCAATTGTCAACACTTATAATTTAAGAGAAATCATAATCCCCTAGTTTATTCACCATACCCATGCACCCTATGACATGACCCGAACTAGGGCCTTGTCGTATTGAATATCCTAATTCCAACCAGTACTGGAGACCACCCTTATTACCCAACCCAATCGACCTATGCCTATCTTGAGTCGGATGAATTCCGAACATATAACAAGATAGCGTTATTACATAATCCAAGACTCTGGGATAGGTCTATATCCGTGACCACCCAAATGAGTCCAATCGTCTAATAACCAACAGATAACCAATACCAACCGAACCATAATCCAAATCATAACCATATGAGTTCCGTAATAATTATATATAATCCCAAAATAAAAGAGGATAGAAAAACCAATAATACTGTCACTGAATATCAGCCCCAATACTAATGCCAATACTAACAATGACACCCCTATCGATCCCTCCTATTCCAACCCATAGTAGTTCCACAAAAGCCTCTAACCTAAAGAATACCAAATCCGGTTAGGGCGTGCATCCAACCATAGCCAAAACTAATATCCCTAAATAAATCAAAGTATGAAATAACATCCATAAACGAGAGCCTTTTGGAAACCTGAAAGCTCACCACTTAAATCCAATAGCTGATCCCGAAGTTTGATTGCTAAGCAGGAGGAGTAGAACGGCTAATTTTTGTATCACATGGGGATACAATCGTCCGAAGATGGGTTAGTGGGTAAACACTAGCATAAACTCAAGATAAGGATAAAATAATTTTGTTTAACAAAACCAAGTACGCCACCCATATTCATACAAACCATATATATATATACACACATACACACACATATATATATATAATTATGCCAGGAAAGGGAATAGGTTTAGCATGTATTTAAAATCGTTAACCTAGGTATGCATAGCTTAACCATCCTTAACCACCCACAGACTATATAGGTCAAGTGTAACCCCCTGAACGAGCCCCGATACGTGTAGCCGCAAAAAGCAGAGATACCATAAGAGTAAGGGATTCCCAAGTACCCTTCACCCTCCATGATACATCTGTATAGTGTACTTGGAGGATTCCCATGTATCTCATAGTATCATATAAGGTCCCCATATCCTACCCCTTATGTCGGCAAATATGAGTTTCTAGTGTTCATCCGTTGGACTCACACCTTCATGGTTAGCTATCACACCCCACTTTTATTGCCTAATTAAAACCATTTCCAACCAACCTAACCATTTTGATTAACCGAGGCTATACATAGTGGTATCATCATACCAATAATAACTTTCAAGTATTGTCCTTAGCCTAACCTTTTAGAGATTAAGGGATTTCCATGTTCCCATAGATCACATTATATAATTAACTTGGGAGAGGACCATGTACCCCACAAGTATTCCATTATTATGATTACTTGGGGGATTCCATTGTACCCACAAGGATGATTGTTAAGCCCAAAACAGTTCCATTTTTACCATTCCAAACCATTTAACCATTTTGGGTTCCATAACCAAGTTTAAACCATGCATAAGTTCCATTAAAAATCCAACAATGCAGTGAAAACATTCTCATAGGCATTTTATCAAACACATTAGGGGGCATAGTATTTCCAAAACTAAAGCCAATTATCAAATACCCATTCCTATGCAACCAATTATCCAAAACCACCATTAAAGCATATAAAATCATAATTAAAACCTGGGAAAACCATAACCAAGCATTTATAACCAAAACCCCTAAATTATATTCAAAAATCCAAAGCCATACATTAATCAAGCCATGAAAACATTGTATAAAACCATGACTTTAGTTGAAACTAACAATAAGGGAAGAGAACATGCCTTAAACCAAGAGGATGATGAAGAGAAATCACCAACACAAGCCTCAAATTAGTCCTTAAGATGAAACCCTAGTAAATGCACATCTAAAAGGAACCATCCTTCTGCGCATGAAAAACATCGGTGCATGCCATGGGGATACACTAGAACGAATAAACCCCTTATTCAGAAGGTTCTTAAGTTGCTTCTTGAGTTTTCTCAACTCAGCCGGAGCAATTTTATAAGAAGGAATAGATATTATACGAGTGTTCAAAACCAAATCAATACCAAACTCAATATCTTTATCCAGAGGAGCACCAAGAAGATCATCCGAAAAGACCTTGGGAAACTTACTTTCCACCGAAACCAAATAAAAAGAAGGACCCTCTGAGTTATAATCTTTAACCTAGATCAAGTGATAAAGACACCCTTTGGAGATTAATCTTCGAGCTCTAATATAAGAAATAAACTTTTCCTTAGAAGCTAGGGAACCACCCTCCCACTCTATAACTGGTCTATCAAGAAACCTAAAGACAATCTTATGGGTACGACAATCTAAGGATGTGTAACAAGTGTCTAACCAATCCATCCCTATAATAATATCAAAATCCACTATATCTAGCTTAAATAGATCTATCAAGGCCTACTTGTTGCCAACAGATACCACGCACCCCCTATAGACTCTTTTACTAATAATCGAGTTACCTACCGCGGTTGAAATAGGAAAAGGATCCAAAACAACCCCAGGATCAAAACCAAAACATACAACCATATATGGGGCCACATAGGAAAGAGTGGACCCTAAATCAAGCAGACAATACACGTCATGAGAAAAAAGTTCTAATGTACTAGTAACAATATTAGGTGATGCCTCAGATTCCTACCGAGATGCATGAGAATACAACCTATTCCAGTCAGTGTCAGTACCAAAAATAGGAATAGACACTAAAGCCGTACCTCTAGGTGCAAGAGAAAAAGATAAAGCAATCAGAGCTTTGACCTCTCCCGAAGCACCCTTACCAATTAGACAGTTTTTGAGCATATGGCTTAGTTGACCATATTTAAAATAACTGTACCTTTCTTTATAATAAAATCCATGATAAAGATGATAATAAAACCGATAAGAAGAGCATGAAGAAGCCAACTGAGCCCCACCTGCCTAAGATTGGGCACCCTATGCTTGGGAATTTATCACCACCTTGCATAAACCTATTATCCGACTACTTTGGGTAAGGAGAGCTAGTAGTAGAGAAGAAACCAGAACTTTCCTACTTCTTGTTTAGATAGTTGCCGCTATCCCGACCACCCTGCTCAGAGAACTTCTCCTCTTACCCTGTCTTTCCCCAAACTCTGATTATTTTCACTTTTCATCCTCCATCTGCTGTATATGGACAACTAACCTTAAAATATCCATATCCTTGATCAGCAAAGTAGTCTTTCTTTGAAGGATAAAATCCTGAGACAGCCCAGAAATGAATTTTCCCATCCTTGCTCTCATATCTGACACCAAGTTTAGAGCATACCTTGATACTTGATAAAACTTCAAGGCATATTCTTTGACAGACATTCTTCCCTGCTTAAGATTCATAAACTCCTCCATCTTTGCTTCCCTCAGCTCCTGAGGAAAAAGCAATCCATAAAAACATTATAAATGGCCTCCCATAAGGACAACTTCTCAACATCACCTCTATCTCTATACCACTCCTTGTACCATTGGTACGTAGCAGCATTGAGTTGATAAGATGTAAATTTTACCACTTCCATATTTGTAGCCTACATCACCCTGAAGATTTTCTCTATTTTATCCAAGAAAGCTTGAGGATACTCCTCCACTTTTACTCTAATAAAAGTAGGAGGATTCACCTTCATAAACTGGCCAACCCTTATGGCTCAGTAGGTAAAACACCTGATGCATTCCACATTAGTCACCTCACCTTGAGGAGGACTAGTAGCAACCGGGGGAACTCCAGAACAATCATGGATAGGATCCTAAGATTGAGTGCGACTCCAGGTGTAGGGCATTCCTCATCAACATCATCCCCAGATGGGATATAAGAATTTTCTTATGTTCCAGATTATAAAGGCATGGTCTGAAAAACGATCAACCAAGGATAAGAGGAAATTCTAGGACTTAGACTCCAAGCTTGAAAATAGAATACCAAGAAATCATTCCTAAATTCCTTGTAGCCTCTCTCTTATGAGTATGGAGCGCTACACACCCCTAATAGAGACTCTATTAGACATGGCTTTATGGACTCCTAATTGACCATGAACCTAAAACTCTGATACCAACTTAACATGACCCAAACTAGGGCCTTGTCGTAATGGGCATCCTAAGTCGAACTAGGACTGGAGAACACCCCTATAAACACTTGACACGACCTGAACCAGGGCCTTTTTGTAATAGGAATTTCAAGTCCAACAAGGAATAGAGGCCATCCTTATTACCCAACCTAACCGACCTACGCATATCCCGAGTCAGATAAGTTCTGAACATATAACAAGATAGAATTATTGCATAATCCAAGACTCTAGGATAGGTCTATATTTGTGACCACCCAAATGAGTCCAACCATCTAATACCCAACCAATAACCAATACCAACCAAACCATAATCCAAACTATAACCATATGAGTTCCATAATTATTATATATAATCCCAAAATAAAAAAGGATAGAACAATCCAATAATATAGTCAATCAGTATCAGCCCCAATACTAATGTTAATACTAAGGCTGACACCCCTACCAATCTCACCCATTCTCACTCATAGTAGTTCCACAAAATCCTCTAACCAAAGAGTACCAAAATCTAATTGGGACATGCCCCAACCATAGCCAAAAACAATATCCATAAATAAACTAAAGTATGAAATAATATCTATGAAATGGTACATTCCAGAATGATGGAAGCTTACCACTTTAATCCAATAGCTGATCTAGAAGTTCGATCGCTAAGCAGGAGGAGTAGAACGGCCAGTTCTTGCTTTGCGTGGGGATATAATCTCCCGAAGATGGGTTAAAGGGTGAACACTAGCATAAACTCAGGATAAGGATAAAATAATGCCATTTAACAAAACCAAGTAAACCATCCATATGCATAAAAACTATATATATATTTATACCGTGTCGGGAAAAAAAACTAGGTTTAGTATGCATTTAAAACCATTAACCTATGTATATGTAGCTTAACTGTCCTTAACCACCCATGGACTATATGGGTCCAGTGTAACCCCTTAAACGGGCCCCAATGCCTGTAGCCGTACCAACTAGAGATACCACAAGAGTAAGGGATTCCCAAGTACCCTTCACCCTCCATGATACATATATACAGTGTACTTAGAGGATTATCATGCACCTCATAGTATAATATAAGGTCACCATGACCTACCCTTCATGTCAGCAAACATGAGTTTTCATTGTTTATCTGTTGGACTCACACCTTTATAGTTAGCTATCTCATACCGCCTTTATTGCCCAATTAAAACCATTTCTATCAGACTAAACAATTGTTATTAATCGAGGCTATATATAGTGGTTTCATCATACTGACTATAACTTACAAGTATTATCTTTAGCCTAACCTTTTACAGATCAAGGGATTCCAATGTACCCGTTGATCACATTATCCAATTAACTTGGGGGAGTCTCATGTACCCCAAAAGTGTTCCATTATTATGATTACTTGCGGGATTCCATTGTACCCTAAAGGATGATCTTTAAACCTAAAACTATTCCATTTTGACCATTCCAAACCATTTAACCATTTAGGATTCCATTACCAAGTTTAAATCATGCATAAGTTCCATTAAAAATCCAACAATGTAGAAAAAACATTCTCATAGGCATTTTATCAAACACATTAAGGGGCATAGTATTTCCAAAAGCAAATCAAATTACCAAATACCCATTCCCATGCAACCAATTATCCAAAACCAATATTAAAGCATATAAAAGTATAATTAAAACATGGGAAAACCATATCCAAGTATTTATAACCAAACCCCTAAATTATATTTGAAAACCCAAAGCCATACAATAATCAAGCCATGAAAACATTGTATAAAACCATGCCTTTAGTAGGAACTAATAATGAGGGAAGAGAACATGCTATAAACCAAGAAGATAATTGAGAGAAATCACCAACACAAGCCCCAAATTAATTCTTAAGATGAAACCCTAGCTTTCCGTGCCCAAGAACTCTAGGAAGGATTAGAGAGTGTTTTTATAAGTTTTAAAGAATAGAATAATAGGAAAATAACCTCCCAAGTGAGTTAAAAGTTATGAGAACTTATTAGGTTAAGTGAGGAAATGTCCAAATTGCCCTCAGTTAAATTACACCAAATACCATCAGAGGGATACAACTATCCATACTAGTCATGCCCTTCAATATGAGTGGTAAAAGCTAATGCCTACAAAATGATAACCAGCCACCTAGTCTGCCAACCCTTTGAATAAAAATGCATCCCATGCTGAATTTCAGGCTGCCTTTCAGGCGTTGGCCCAAGCAGTAACTGCCAATATTCATGGCAACCATCAGGTGGCATTCCCACTTCAGCAAAATAGTGATTTAGCAACAACCAGAATCCAAGACTTTATGAAAATAAATCTGCCAGAGTTGTTTGGGTCAAAAGTAGGTGAGGACCCACAACTTTATTTAGACAAGGTAAAGAATATCACCTAAATTATTTATGTTTCTAAAGAGGAGAGTGTATATTTGACATCCTATAGATTAAATGATATAGCGTATGATTGGGTAGTTATGTGGAAGAATGGTAGAGGTGAGAATGCAGCTCCTATGAGTCAGTAGGTATTTTGGGATACTTTTCTAGATAGGTTCTTTCTGTGTGAAATAAGAGAAGGTAAGATAGAGGAGTTTATGAACTTAAGGCAGGGATTGATGATAGTGAAGGAGTACTACCTTAAGTCCAATCAATTGTTTAAGTATTCCCCTGATATGATAGCTGATCCTAGGGGAAGTATAAGTAAGTTAGTTATTAGAGCATCTAGTTTGGTAGTCAAGGAGTGTAGGACTTCCATGCTTATTAGGGACATGGATCTTGGTAGGTTAATGATTTATGCTCAGCAGATTAAGGTAGAAAAGTTAAAGAAAAGAGAGAGAAGAAATACGAAGGCTAGAATAGGGTAGTTTGAGTATGGCCAAACAAAGTATGGAGAGGAAAATCATTCATAGTTTTAGAATCATTCATCTATACCAGTTCTATATTCAACTAGTGCTCCCACTCCCAGAGCTAGGTAGGAGCAGTGGGGTAAGACTTTTATGTCCAAATCTCAAAATAGTATGAGCGGAAAGCCCAGTTATCCTCTATGTGCTAAGTGTGGTAAGAATCATCCTGGTGAATATTATTGGGACAAAAAGGTTGTTATGGTTGTGGTAATTTGGGACATGAAATCAAAGAGTGTTCGCATTCTAAGTAGGGAACTAGGGATATTCGTCCCCAGACTCAGACTACTAGTGTACCAGCTCCTCTAGGTCACCTAGTTCCTCCCCAGGGTGTATCATCTAGTACCAATGGCAATCTGTGCCAGAATTAGTTTTATGCTTTACCATTCCATCAAGAGTAGGAGGATTCACCAGATATTGTTACCGGTATGCTTCGCGTCTTTCATCTTGATGTTTATGTGCTATTATACCCTAGGTCAAGTTTCTCTTATATGACCCTGTTAGTTACAGTGAATTTTGAAATAGATCCTAAAAAGATCCCTGAGCCCTCCTTAGTTTCTACCTAGTGGGTGAGTCAGTTGTTGCCAAGCATTTCTATGCAAAGTGTCCTATCACTGTCCTTCATAAAATCATGTTAGCAGATTTAATAGAGTTAGATATGGTTGAATTTGACCTTATTCTTAGTATGGATTGGCTCTATTCTTGTTATGCATCCATAGATTGTCGCACCCGAGTTGTGAGGTTTCAATTTCTAGATGAGCAGACCTTTAAGTGAGAAGGTAATTTAGTATCTCCCAAGAGTCATTTTATATCCTATATTAAAGCCAAAAAGTTGATATCAAACGGGTGTATCTACCATCTAGTTGGGTCAAAGACACTAAGTCTGAGACCCTAATAATTCTGTCAGTCAGTGTAGTCAATGAGTTTCTTGATGTCTTTCCCAAAGATTTACCAGGGGTACCTCCCGATAGGGAAATAGAATTCAGTATTGACCTTTTTCCTAATACTCAACCTATCTCTATTCCTCCTTACCATATGGCTCCATCCGAGCTTAAAAGTTAAAAGAGCAGCTTACAGATCTTTTAGATAAAGGTTTTATAAGGCTCAAATTTCTCCATGGGGCACTCCCATCCTATTTGTGCAAAATAAAGATGAGTCTTTCCGAATGTGTATTGAATATTATTAGCTAAATAAAGTCACAGTAAAAAACAAATATCCTCTTCCTAGAATTGATGACTTATTTGACCAGCTCCAAGGTGCAAGTTTCTTCTCCAAGAGAGACCTTAGATCCAACTATCATCAGCTTAGAGTAACGGAATATGATATTCCAAAGATAATGTCAGAACTCGTTATGGTCATTTTGAGTTTCTAGTTATGTCATTTGGTTTTACCAATGCCCCAACAACCTTCATGGACTTTATGAATTGAGTGTTTAAACAGTATCTGGACATGTTTGACATAGTCATTATAGACGATATTCTTGTCTATTCTCTTAGTGAGGATGATCATGCAGACCACCTTAGAATTGTGTTGTAAACTCTTAGAGATCACCAGTTGTTTGCGAAATTTAGCAAATGTGAATTTTAGATAAGGTAAATAGCTTTCCTCGATCATATTATTTCCAGTGATGGTATTAGAGTTGATCCCCAAGAGACAGATACAGTAAGAAACTAGCCTAGACCTATTTCTCCATCAGACATTAGAAGTTTCTTAGGTTTAGCTAGCTATTACAGACATTTCATTAAGGGTTTCTCATCTATTGTGTCTCCTATGTCTAGATTAACTTAGAAGAAAGTTAAATTCCATTGGTCAAATACCTATGAGAAGAGTTTTTAGGAGTTAAAGACTTAAATTACTTCAACCTTAGTTTTAGAATTACCTGATGGTACAGATGTTTTCATTGTATATTGTGATGCCTTTAGAATCGGTTTGGGTTGTATATTGATGTAGAGAGGTAAAGTTATATCCTATGCCTCTAGACAGCTTAAGGCTCATGAAAAAAACTACCCAACCCATGATCTTGAGTTAGCTGTTGTTGTATTTGCATTGAAAATCTGGAGGCACTATCTTTATGAGGTGCATGTTGATGTGTTTACAGACCTTAAAAGTTTGCAGTATGTGTTTACTTAGAGGGAGTTGAATCTTTTGCAAAGAAGATGGTTAGAATTGTTGAAGGATTATGATGTGAGTGTGTTATATCATCTGGGCAAGGCCAAGTAGTGGAAGACACCCTTAGTAGATTGTCTATGGGCAGTGTTACTCATGTGGAGAATGATAAGAAGGATCTAGTTTGGTAAGTTCATCGTTTAACTAAATTGGGGGTGAGATTGATTGATTAAGCCGAAGGGAATGTTAGGTCCAGAGTAGTTCTGAATCTTCTCTAGTTTCGGAAGTGAAAGAAAAGTAGGACAAGGATTCTGGTTTGGTCAAACTGAAGGAGTCAGTTAAAGACCAAAAGGTAGAGGTTTTCTCCCAAGGGGGAGATGATGTGTTGAGGTACTAGAGTGGATTGTGTGTGCTATGTATTGATGATTTGAGGCAGTGGATTATGGTGAAACTGCATGGTGCGCATTATTCCATTCATCCAGGAGCCACAAAGATGTACCGTGACTTGTGGGAAATCTATTAGTGGAGTGGTATGAAGAAAGATATAGCAGAATTTGTAGCCAAGTCTGCAACTTATCAAAAGGTTAAGGTAGAGCACCAAATACCTGGTGGTACATTTCAGGAGTTTAGTATCCCTACTTGGAAGTGGGAATAGGTGAATATGGACTTTGTGACTGGATTACCCCATTTGCGTCATTAGCATGATTTGATTTAGGTTATTGTAGACAAATTAACTAAGTCAGCGCACTACTTGCCAGTTCACACGTCCTACATAACTGACGATGCTAAGTTCTATGTCAGAGAGTTAGTCAGATTGCATGGAGTTCCTTTATCTATCATCTTAGATAGGGGTACTCAGTTTACCCTCAGTTTTGGAGAGCCTTTCAGAAGGGTCTTGGTACCTAAGTTCATCTTAGTTCAGCTTTTCATCCATAGATAGATGGTCAGCCAGAAGGGACCATTCAGACTCTTGAGGATATGTTGAGGGCATGTGTTCTTAATTTCAAAGGCAGTTGGGATGAGCACTTGCCATTGATTGAGATTGCCTATAATAATAGTTACCATGCTAGTATTCAGATGGTCCCATTTGAGGCTCTTTATGGGATGAGATGTAGATCTCCAGTTGGTTGATTCAAAGTGGGTGAGGCCACTTTGATTGGGACAGATATGGTGTTTGAGGCCACAGAGAAAGTTTAGTTGATTCAAGAGAGATTGAATGTATCTTAGAGTATTCAAAAATCCTATGTAGACATAAAAAAAGAGATCTTGAGTTTGAGGTTAATGATCTTGTTTATCTGAAAGTTTCACCCATGAAGGGGGTGAAGAGATTTGGCAAAAAGGGGAAGCTTAATCCCCAATATATAGGCCCTTACCAGATTTTGAGTCACATGGGAAAGGTAGCGTATGAGCTTGAGCTACCCGCAGATTTGTCCTCAGTTTATCTAGTGTTCCATATGTCCTTATTGAAGAAATGCATGGATGATTTAGCTGTTGTAGTCCCTCTAAAATGTATAGATATTCAGAGTAGCCTCTCATATGAAGAAGTTCCAATAGAGATTCTTGATCATCAGATCCGTAGACTAAGGAAAAAAAGTTCCCTTGGTCAAAGTTCTATGACAAAATTAATTCGTTGAGCGTGCTACTTGGGAAGCAAAAGCAGACATACGTACCAAGTATCCTCATCTCTTCTCCACGAACTCAGATTCAACCGAAGGTAACAATCTTTCCTAATTCAACTATTTTCTAGTCTCAGATTCAGCTATATAGTTGAGCTTATGTAAATTCATGCACTCACAGATTTGCTCAGTCTTTCAGTATGTTTTACATTCAGTCATACAATATGTTTCAATTGAGAATGTCAGCATATAGCTTTAGTTCCTCAGTATTTTCAATTTAACTAGCCTCAGTTCCTCAGTATTTTTAGTTCCCAAGAGGGAGATATTGTAATACCCCATACTTTTTCCTAGCTCAATTTAGCTCCTATAATGTCAAGGGTTGGCTTCAAAAATTAATAACCTTTGAAACATAGAGAATTTTCCAGTTCTAGACCCTTCAGTACGTAAAAAATTGAATTACCTTTCCAATAATACCAATTTTGCCTCACTTCGATACTCGGTTGGGAAGTTATGGCACTTTTAGTAAAGACAGTGTCCCAAATTGAGAAGCACCGCGTCGCGGTGACATGCAGAATGACAATTGTCAATTTCCAGTGGAACTCCGTGATTGGCCCGCACCGCATTAAATTCCCATTTCCTAATTGTCAATTCCAGTAGCTCACTACAATAATGACGCGTCACGGTGATGACCTAAATGGCATTTCAGTGTTTTACTATGATAGCTCTGTGTCACGTTGATTTTCTAGTTCCCATTAGTCAATTTTTAGTGAGCCACCATGATAGTGGCGCATCGCGGTGGCATGCCAAATCGAGAATTTTCTATCTTTTCCAGTTTTGATTCAATTTTAAAAGGGTTGTTTGGTCAATTCCCAAGTCCCAAATCGTGAGTAACACAAGATTAAACATATTCTTAGCCTACTATACCTATTATTTATCAATTTTCTCTCAAATAAAACCCTAGAGCTCAAAACTTACTCCTCAAGAAATCAAATTTCCTCCATTCTTCTTCCAAGATAACTCAAGATTAAGGTTTCCCAATTTAAGAACTTCAAGAGTTCATATTCAAAAGCTCAAATAGGAATCCAAGATCAAGCTTTTTATTCAATTGCATCAATTAAGGTATATGGGGTTTATTAACAAGGATATTCTTTCATCCTTGTGCCTAAAACTAGTTTTTAATTACAAATTTACATGATTTTGTATGAATATACATGAGTTTCAAATTAGGGTTCATACACATTATTGTTATTTGCAAGATTTTGAGATTTCAAGTGATTTAGAAGCTGAATTGCATGTCTATTTTTGTATTTTCTACGTATTACAGTAATTCTCGATTTTGAGTTGAATTATCAATATTTACATTATCAAGCATGACGTTATGATGTTTTAACATGAATTTGATGCATGGGTCATCAAGCCCTAATTGAATATTGCTATTTCAAGATTGATTGTGCTATAAGCACCCTATGACTAGGTTATTTTTAGATTTTTGATAAAGATTTGATCTTTTGATCTCAGTTTAGATATGAAATCCACTTTTCAGCTTTAGACTTAGTTTAACTTAACAAATATGCAGTTGGTTTTTGTAATGAATCACTATACTAGATTTTTAAAGTTGATTTCTAACAAAATGAGCATACAAATTAAAGGGAGTAGTATTTAGCACCGAGTTAGGTATGTTCTCATGCCCCAAAACTATGGGCCAATATAGGTTCAGATTATCAGATTATTCCTATTTTTATATGGATGACAGATATATACGTGATTATTTAGATTAGCTTATACTCATTGGCAAGAGTATGATACCTCTCCCCAATGTAAGGTTTCCCCATAAGGGAACTAGACATTGGACTCCATGATAGCTCACATGGTTTATGTCGGTTAGAAGAACCTCCCTAATATCAAGGCCTTACAGAAAGATTTTAAAAAAATTTCCTACAAAAAGAGAAATCCTAATAGTATAATCTTAACATAAAATCTTTTTAAAAACTAAGTATAAAGGCTCACAACTTTACTCAGATATTTCTTTATAGAAAGACATTAGCTACAGACTTCAGATTTCAGATATAAATATGAGTCCTTTCTACACTTAGACAACATGATTTACAGATAGATCACTAGTACAACTTTTAGAACTAAATGTTATGACTTACTAGATTTATAAAGTATGATTTACTACTCATGATTATGATTCTCAGCTTTTAGATATTCTAGCTTATGTGAGTCATCTAAATTTATCATGCATTGTTTTAAAAATTATGATGATGTTGAGACATTGTTTTACTTATGCATTCACCCCCATATACTCGGTACATTCTCAAAGTACTGATCCACATATATGTTTATGTGCTACATTGTCTCATAATATAGGTTCAGGTGCTCAGTTCCAGCAATGTAAGTTATTTCGAGCATCTCCATCTACATCCCAATATTTGGTGAGTCCTTATAGTACGGGGACATAATCTTTTAGTTTTTCAGCTTATCAAATTAGGTGATTCAGTATTTTCATACAGTTTGAGTCAGCTGGGGGTTTGTCCCTGTGACTCTCTAGTTATTAGTAGTAGAGACTTGTCAGACTGCTAGATATGATTCATATTATTCTATATTAATTGTTCAGACTATTGAGTCTATATTTTCTAGAGATTATATTCAGATATTCTTAGTTAGCTTAGATATATTTCCACATTTAGTATGATTTTTATATCTATATTTCTTTGTTATGAGATTCAGACTTAGTAGAAGGCATACAAGGTTAGCTTAAGGCTACTGTAATACCTCAAAAATTTTTTTGTTGAAATTTTGTGTGTAAATGTGTTGGGTTCTATCTTCTAAAATAAATTATAAATTTTCCATGCAGAATGTCTTAGATTATGATCCACCATTGCGTAGAGTATCGAATAAGATTTCCAACAATATGTGTATAATCCAAAATGGACACCCGAGCGATGAGTTATGAACATTCCGATCGAACCATGAATAGTAGTGAACAGTTAAACGTGCAGGAAAAAGTACTGAGGCCTGGCGTATTTTTGCTCCAACTTGAAATGATCATAACTTCTTGTACATAATGATCTGGGTGATCTACTATATATCAACAAAAAGCACTTCAAGTCCTCTTTCTACTGAAATTGGTTTAATCCAATTTGTCTATTAAAGCAAAAAGTTATGGTCGATCTACTTTAGCCTATCAAAAACAAATATTTGGGTCAACTTCAATTAATCATAACTCCTCGTACACAATGATCTGGGTGAGATACTATATATCAACGGAAAGATATGAGATTCCTCTTTCTAATGAAATTGGTTTCATGTAATTTGGATATCGGAGTAAAATGTTATGGTTGATCTACTTCTGACTATCAAAATAGTCCACCAAAGGACAGATTCAAGAATTATTTGATTTTTAAGGGCGTTTTCGTCATTCCCTCTCACCCAAAAATCCATCCAAACCCTATATTATAGCCTATTAGAAGCATTATATGTTATATTTCATCAAATTCCCTCAAAAAGAAAATCCTAAGCTCCTAGATCCAACTTCAAGAACCTCCAAAGTTCACCATTAATTCTGCAAATTTATTCAAGATTCCAAGTTCCTAGTTCAAGAACTCCAAGAATCATCATTCAAAGGCACGATTAATATCTCAAAAATGAGTATCGATCTAAAGTTCATCATTCAAGGTATGTGGGGTTTTTCAACAAGAACTCTTTTTCGTTCTTGTGCCCAAAAGTATTTTTCTTTACAAATGCATGATTTTTATTTGATTTTTACGAATTTGAAGCATGAACCCATATCTTATGATGATTATTATGAAATCTTGATGTTTATAATTTTGAAAGATGAATTTACATGTGTGGAGATATAAAGCATGAATCTTGAATGATATTTATCATGATTTTGATATTTGGGTCATGAATCCCCATTGAAAATTATGTTTTTTTTTGAGAAAGTATGTGTTATAAGCACGTTGATGTTACATATTTGAGATATTTTGAATGATTTGACCTTTTGGTCTTAATGGAGTTGTTTTGAACTCAAGTGTAAAAGAAATCCACAATGTGGTTGACTTTGATAGATGGGAAATATGATGGCTCCTGATGTATATTTATATATTACTGAAATATTTTTGTTGTGGATTATCTTTGGAATAATCTGAGCTAAGTCCGGGAGAAATCTTTAGCACCGAGTGAGAGGTATAAAGCGACCTTACTTCTCTAGAACTACATGCCCCCATAGGAGTGAGCCTGAGGCTGATTTATGTAATGATCACTAGTTTGTGTGGATTTGATATCGATAGTCCTATTCCAATGAAAAGGATAAGATGGCTCTCCCTAATATGGGTTGTACGTTGGACTCCATGTAGCTCACATGGTTTATATCGGTTATAGGATCTCCCAATGTGTGTGTGTTTCCTTGTGTCTATGGTGAATGGTGAAGTGATTTGAAAGTGGAATTGTGAAAGTTATTTTTTCAAGATTTAAATGATATTTACATTATGAGAATTGATATTCTTGATGAACTGAGAGTGATTGACAAATTATATGATGACTCACATGTGTTATTGTACTTATTTCATCCTCTCATGATTATGATGATTTTCTTCGAGCTATGTGAGTCTTTCATACATCCTGCATATTTTATATAAATATTTATGATGATGATATTTATACAACTGGATACACCCCCATATACTCGGTTCTTTTCCATGGTACTAACCCACATCTTCGAATGTGGGCTGCATTTTCTTGGAATATAGGTTCAGGTGCTCAGTTCCAGGTTCGACAGTGATTCTTCGGGCACATTGTTCTACATCCTCTGTTGTGGTGAGTCCTCATGTTCCGAGGACGTGATGTCTGATTTTGGTTTCACGGAATCATTTATATTTGATAACTGAGTATGAGTCAGTTGGGGCATGTCTCAATGGCTCATTGGTTTTATTGATTCTCTTAGAGGCTTGTCAGACTAGTATAGATGTTGGGAGTTGACTAATAAGTCATATTTTGTTATCTTTCGACAATTCTTTTATTCTTTGATGATGATTACTCTGTTGATATTTTAGGGTTATTTATGGAAACCCCATTGATTTGTGTTGAACTGAATGAAAATGGCTCGAGCCTCAAGCACTGTGTGATGCTCCGGGACTTATTTTTTGGGGCATTACAAACTTGGTATCAGAGACTAAGGTTTTAAGGTGTCCTAGGGAGTCTGACAAGTCGCATTAAATAAAGTCTTGATCATTGGTGTGTAGCGCACCACATCTATGAGTAAGAGGCTACAAGACGTTTTAGGAAAAAATATGATTTTTTCTTTTAGAAGTCTATCGTGCTTAAAGTCTCTCTCTCTGCTATTGATTCATGCGCTCATCTTTCAGAAATATGCCTCTATTGATTATCGGACCTGAGTGGTCAAGTTTTAGTTTTCGGGTGCATTCATGTTTGAGTAGCCTGGGAATTCTGTGTTAGCCGAGAGTCATTTTATCTCTTACCTCAAAGTTAGAAAGCTTATTTCCAAGGGTTGTATTTACCATTTGGTTAGAGTCAAAGACACTAAGTCTGAGACTCCAACTCTCTAGTCTGTTAACGTCGTCAATGAGTTTTCTAATGTCTTTTTGGATGATCTCCCAAGTATACCTCCTGATAGAGAGATAAAGTTCAGGATTGATCTTCTTCCCGATACTCAGCCCATTTCTATTCCTCCTTACCGTATGGCCCCTGCAGAACTTAAGGAGTTGAAAGTGCAAGTCAAAGATCTACTAGATAAGGGTTTCATAAGGCCCAGTATTTCTCCTTGGGGTGCTCCTGTGTTGTTTGTGAGAAAGAAAGATGGCTCTTTGCGTATGCGTATTGATGACCACCAACTAAATAAAGTCACCGTAAAAAATAAGTACCTTCTTCTGAGAATAGATGAGTTGTTTGACCAATTGCAAGGTGCAAGTTATTTCTCAAAGATAGACCTTCGTTCCAGCTATCATTAACTCAAAGTTAGGGAGTGTGACATCCCGAAAACCACTTTTCGAACTCGTTATGGCTATTTTGAGTTTCTTGTTATGTCTTTCAGGTTAACTAATGCCCCAGTAGCTTTCATGGACCTCATGAATTGAGTGTTCAGACCATCTCTGGATATATTTGTCATAGTGTTTATCGATGATATACTGGTGTACTCCCGTAGTAAGGATGAATATTCTGATAATCTCTGAACTGTCTTGCAAACCCTTCGAGATCATAAGTTGTTTGCCAATTTCAGTAAGTGTGAGTTTTGGCTAAGGTCAGTTGCTTTTCTAGGTCATATCATTTCTTTCGAGGGTATTAGAGTTGATCCCCAAAAGACCAAAGCTATTAGAAATTGGCCTATACCTATTTCTCCAACTAATATCCAAAGTTTCTTGGGTTTAGCAGGCTATTACCGCCATTTTTTTGAGGGTTTCTCCTCTATAGCATCTCCTATGACTCGGTTGACCCAAAAGAAAGTGAAGTTCTTGTGGTTCGAATCTCGTGAGAAGAGTTTTCAGGAGTTGAAGACTCGACTCACTTCAGCTCCTATTTTGACTTTGCCTGATGGTGTTGATGGTTTTGTGGTGTACTGTGATGCTTTGAGAGTTGGGTTAGGTTTCGTATTGGTGTAGAAGGGTAAGGTGATAGCTTATGCTTCTAGACAGTTGAAACCCCATAAGAAAAATTACCACACCCATGACCTTGAGTTTGCTGCTGTTGTGTTTGCTTTGAAAATCTAGAGACTCTATTTGTATGGTGTCCATGTTGATGTTTTCACTGATCATAAGAGTCTGCAGTATGTGTTTACCCAGAGAGAATTAAATCTTAGGAAGAGATGATGGTTAGAATTGTTAAATGACTATGATATGAGTGTGCTGTACCATCTGAGCAAGGCCAATATTGTGGTAGATGCCCTAAGTAGAGTGTCCATGGGTAGTGTGTCGCATGTGGTAGAAGGTAAGAAAGAGTTGGCTCGTGATGTACATCGTTTGGCTAGATTGGGGTTAGGTTGTTTGACTCTGCTGAAGGTAGTATAGGGGTTCAGAGTAGTTTCGAATCCTCCTTGGTTTCGAAAGTGAAGGAAAAAAAATAGTTAGATTCTAGTTTGGTCAGACTGAAGGAGTTAGTCAAGGACTAAGTCAAGGACTAAAAAGTAGAGGTTTTCTCCCAAGGGGGAGATGGTGTGTTGAGATTTCAAGGTAGATTGTGTGTCCCGAATGTTGATGATCTGAGACAGAGGATTATGGCTGAAGCACACGAGGCATGATATTCTATTATCCTGGTGCCACCAAGATGTACCGAGACTTGCGGGAAATCTATTGGTGGAGTGGCATGAAGAAAGATATAACAACATTTGTAGCTAAGTGTGCAACATGCCAACAGGTTAAGTTTGAACACCAAAGACCTGGTGGTATGATGCAAGAGTTTAGTATTCCCACCTGGAAGTGGGAAGAGATAAATATTGACTTTGCGATTGATTTACCTCCTTCCCGATGCCATCATGATTCCATTTGGGTTGTGGTTGATAGGTTGACTAGGTCTGATTATTTCTTGCCTGTTCATACTTCATATACTGCTGAGGATTACGCTAGATTGTATATCCGAGAGCTAGTCAGGCTGCATGGAGTTCCCTTGTCTATCATTTCGGATAGGGGTACTTAGTTCACTTTGTAATTTTGGAAAGCTTTTCAGAAGGGTCTTGGTACCCAAGTGCTTTTGAGTTCTGCTTTTCATCCGCAGACCAATGGTCAGGCTGAGCAAACTATCCAGACCTTAGAGGATATGTTGAGAGGTTGTGCACTTGACTTTAAGGGAAGTTGGGATGATCACTTACTGTTGATAGAGTTTACTTACAATAATAGTTTCCACTCTAGTATTGGCATGGCTCCGTTTGAAGCCTTATATGAGAGAAAGTGTAGATCATCCATAGGTTGGTTCAAGGTGGGTGAAGCAGCTGTGAGTGGTCCTGATTTGGTATTTGAGGCTATGGAAAAAGTTAAGTTGATTAGGGAAAGGTTGAAAACTGTGCAGAGTCATTAGAAGTCATATGCGGATGTTAGAAGGAGAGACCTTGAGTTTGAAGTTGGTGACCTAGTGCATCTGAAAATTTCACCCATGAGAGGGGTGAAGAGATTCGAAAAGAAGGGGAAGATTAGTCCCCGTTATGTTGGTCCTTACAAAATTCTTAGCCATGTTGGTAAGGTAGCTTATGAGGTCGAGTTGCCTTCCGAGTTGTCCTCTGTTCATCCAACATTCCATGTCTCCATGCTTAGAAAGCATATTAGCGATGCTGTGATAGTGGATTCCACTGTGAGTACTGACATTCAAGAAAATCTTTCTTTTGATGAGATTCTTGTTGAGATTCTTGATTTCAGTGTCCGAAAACTAAGGAACAAAAAAGTTCCCTTGGTCAAGGTGTTGTGGTGAAACCAATCTGTTGAGGGTGCAACTTGAGAAGCTGAGGCAGATATGCGATCCAAGTACCCGCACCTATTTTTTGTGAACTCCGATCAAACCGAAGGTACCGTTCTTTCCTAAATCATGCACTTTTGATAAAAGTTGCAACAGTTCAGCTGTAATTTATTATGTGTTTAGCTGTAGTTTCTTGAATTTATGCATTCTATGTTGCATTCGGAGTGAGAAACGATATGTTGATGAGTCTAACGAATGGTTTCAGATGTATTCTCTATTCCCTATCTAATCTTGGCATGTATAGCGTCATTCTAGAATGAATGTTCCCAAGGGGGGATGATGTAATACCCCGGGAAATTTTTCGTTGAAATTTTGTGCGTAAACGTGTTGGGTTTTATCTTTTAGAATAAATTATAAATTTTCCATGTGGAATGTCTTATATTATGAACCAACATTGCATATAGTATCGAATAAGATTTCCAACGATATATGGATCATCCAATACGGACACCCGAGCGACGAGTTATGAACATTCCGATTGAACCGTGAATAGTAGTGAACAGTAAAACGTGCAGGAAAAAGTACTGAGGCCTGGCGTATTTTTGCTCCAACTTTAAACGATCATAACTCATTGTACATAATGATCTGGGTGATCTACTATATATCAACGAAAATATTTGCAAGTCCTCTTTCCAATGAAATTGGTTTCATCCAATTTGTCTATCCGAGCAAAAAGTTATGGTCGATCTACTTCAGCCTATCAAAAGCGAATATTTGGGTCAACTTCAAATGATCATAACTCCTCGTACACAATGATCTGGGTGAGATACTATATATCAATGGAAAGATATGAGAGTCCTCTTTCTAATGAAATTGGTTTTATCCAATTTAGATATCGAAGTAAAACGTTATGGTTGATCTATTTCAGACTATCAAAACAGTCCACCAAAGGACAGATTCGAGAATTATTTGATTTTTAGGGGCGTTTTAGTCATTCCCCCTTACCTAAAAGTCAATCCAAACCCTATATTAAAGCCTATTAGAAGCATCATATGTTATATTTCATCAAATTCCCTCAAAAAGAAAACCCTAAGCTCCTACATCCAACTTAAAAAATCTCCAAAGTTCACCATTAATTCTGCAAATTTATTCAAGATTCCAAGTTCCTAGTTCAAGAACTCCAAGAACCATCATTCAAAGGCACGATTAACATCTAAAAAATAAGTATTGATCTAAAGTTCATCATTCAAGGTATGTGGGGTTTTTCAATAAGAACTCTCTTTCGTTCTTGTGCCCAAAAGTAATTTTCTTTACAAAGGCATGATTTTTATTTGATTTTTATGAATTTAAAGCATGAACCCATATCTTATGATGATTATTATGAAATCTTGATATTTATGATTTTAAAATATGAATTTACATGTTTGGAGATATAAAGCATGAATCTTGAACGATATTTATCATAATTTTGATATTTAGGTCGTGAATCCCTATTAAAAATTGTGTTTTTTTGAGAAAGTGTGTGTTATAAGTACGTTGATGTTGAATATTTGAGATATTTTAAATGATTTGACGATTTGGTCTTAATGGAGTTGTTTTGAACTTGAGTGTGAAAGAAATCCACAACGTGGTTGATTTTGATAGATGGGAAGCATAATGGTTCCCAATGTATATTTATATATTACTGAAATTGTTTTGTTGTGGATTATTTTTGAAATGATCTGAGCTAAGTTTGGGAGAAATCTTTAGCATCGAGTGGGAGGTATAAAGCGAACTTACTTCCCTAGAACTATGTGCCCTGTAGGAGTGAGCCTGAGGCTGATTTAAATAGTGATCACTAGTTTGTGTGGATTTGATATCGATAGTCCTACTCTGATGGCAAGGATAGGACGGCTCTCTCCAACTTGGGTTGTACGTTGGATTCCATGTAGCTCACATGGTTTATATCGGTTATAGGTTCTCCCAGTGTCTGTGTGTTTCCTTGTGTCTATGGTGAATGGTGAAGTGATTT
Source organism: Capsicum annuum (assembly GCF_002878395.1). Classification (NCBI taxonomy): domain Eukaryota; kingdom Viridiplantae; phylum Streptophyta; class Magnoliopsida; order Solanales; family Solanaceae; genus Capsicum; species Capsicum annuum. The sequence goes on from NC_061113.1 coordinate 180,387,350, forward strand.
GAAAGTGGAATTGTGAAAGTTATTTTTTCGAAAGATTTAAATGATATTTACATTATGAGAATTGATATTCTTGATGAACTGAAAGTGATTGACAAATTATATGATGACTTACATGTGTTATTGTACTTATTTCATCCTCTCATGATTATGATGATTTTCTTCGGGCTATGTGAGTCTTTCATACATCCTGCATATTTCTTATAAATATTTATGATAATGATATTTATACAACTGCATACACCTGCATATACTCGGTTCCTTTCCATGGTACTGACCCACATCTTCAGATGTGGGCTGCATTTTCTTGGAATGTAGGTTCAGGTGCTTAGTTTCAGGTTCGACAGTAATTCTTCGGGCATGCTGTTCTACATCCTTTATTGTGGTGAGTCCTCATGTTCTGAGGACGTGATGTCTGATGTTGGTTTCACGGAATCATTTACATTTGATAAATGAGTATGAGTTAGTTGGGGTATGTCTCAATGGCTCGCTGGTTTTATTGATTCTCTTAGAGGCTTGTCAGACTAGTATAGATGTTGGGAGTTGACTAATAAGTCGTATTTTGTAATCTTTCTGAAATTCTTTTATTCTTGGATAATGATTACTCTGTTGATATTTGAGGGTTACTTATGGAAACCCTGTTGATTTGTGTTGAACTGAATGAAAATGGCTCAACGGGTTAGATTGGGGCTACTCGTAGCCTCAAGCATCGTGTGATGCTCCGGGACCCATTTTCTTGGATGTTACAGCTACTCATTGTCTCGAGCACCATATGACATATCGAGACCTATTTTTGGGGCGTTACATAGTCATCCCAAGTATCAATGGCCATACAGTGAACAAGTGTCTGAGGGATCTTCCCATTATCATCAGGTACTGCTTTTGACTATCTCTCTACCAAAGTGATAGAGATTTTCCCATACCGCTGCTCTAACTGCTTGACAACAGTTTTATGTGACTCCACCTTTTGGGCTAGTCTTGAAATTTCAGCTTTAAGTTCGTTCAAGCAAGCCACTTGGTTCTCTTGATCCTTTACCAGCATGGCCTATATCTCTTCTATTTTAGACTCTGCTTCTCATTTGCCAGGTGGGCTATACTTATCTTTCTCATCATGATTGTTCCGACCTTATTTTCCTTGACCTTGGGATTTGAAACCCGCCAATTGATGATCCACATACTTCGTCTCATCAGATATCCCAAATCCATATACTTTAGAAAAATTGATGGTTACATATTGCTTGGCCAACCCACCAATTTTTGTTCATAATAATGGAATCTATTGGGCTACATCGTCTTCAGCTACTCTCCGAGCATTGAAAACTCCAATATCATGAATATCATAACCTCTCTAAATATCCTAAGTTTTCCACCCCCGATTATTAATAGGATTTGATCCATAATACCCAAAGCTATCTCCCACCGTAATCTCATAAGGGCTTCTCTAGAAATAGTGTCTGCCATTGCTCTAGAACTAGTATCTAGGGCCTTATTGAGTATCTTTAATAAGATCATCCCTAATATATAGTGGTTAGGTACCATATAAGCCTCTTTGTGAATCAAAACCATGCATCATACATAGATTCTGAGTTCAGATGCCTGAAATTGTAGATCTCCTCCTTGAGCTGCAATACCCTGGATTAAGGAAAGAACATGTTCAAGAACTGTTTGTATAGCTCCTTCCATGTAGTAATAGACCCTTTTGGTAGTTCCCTAAGCCATAATGATGCTTCTACAGTAAGCGAGAAAGGAAAAATACTCAATCTTAGTACCTCCTAATCTACCCCAGGTATGGTATATGAAGTGCATATCCCAATAAAATTTTCCAAGTACAGGTTTGCGTCATCTCTCGGTAAGCCCACAAACACACCTTTCAATTATAAGAGCTGAATAATAGCACTAATATATTGAAATTGAGATAAAAGAGATAAAACAGGAAGAATAATCGATCCTGTATCAGCCGACTCATCATATCCCAAATATTCTTCATCAACAACATGTGACTGAACAAATTAATATACTGGGATCACTTGAGGTTAGCCTATATTTTGATCTTCACCGAGTGATGCTCGACAGTCTACTGTCTATCTCTGCTCAGCTAACTCTATCTGAACTAGCCTTTCATTAATATGTTTGCCAACACCACCCTAAACATCATCTTTAGGGAGATTGTTCCTCTTTGGATCTAACATCGTACTATGTGATTATAGGATCTTCTCTAAAATCAGTGGGAGTAAGGGATTGCCTTTACTCTGTGTGCTAGGCATACACTGGCATATGCCCAACTAAGAACAAAAAAACCCAAGAACTATAGTGACTTCAATCTATAAATCAACACCGTGCTCCCCGACAATGGCGCCAATTTCTTGATGACATCCAAGCAACACCTTCTTTTAGATGATAGTATGGTCACAGTCAAGATATAGTAACCCAACTAAGGTTGGGGTGAAATCCTAAGGGAACACATGGTTTGCAGTTATCAGCAGTTGTAGTCAACAGGATGTACTGGAAAGTAAATGGGGGGATTTTTTTGTAGTAATCTTGAGAAAATAACAATATTAACTCTAGTTGAAATCAGTTATGAGTGGACACTAGGATTGTGTCCCCCCTAGCATCTTAACTACATAGGTTTCTCATGAATTGTTGAACCAACCCAATACCTTGCATGCAAAACTGATAAGTTATGTACCTTATACTATCTTTTAGATGAGTAGGAGAATTTCATCCTTTACCTTTTGAGTCTCAGGGTGTCACGTTACTATCCCTTACCCTCATCCCAGCTAACTATCACCTTTTGCATCTCAAGTTATTAGATGAAATGTAATTGAATAGATCAACTATTAACTCCTAAATTACTGTTGTCATTATCTTTTCCTAGTCACTACTCCTTTTTTGCTATAAGTAGAAATATCTAGGAGGGATCCTAACATTTGAAACCGCTAAAACAACTATTATAATGAATATAATACAATGTATTCCATGGGTATGGGTTCAATTCTACAATTACACATCCCTTACTTCATCGATCAGCTAGGATTTGGACAACCCTAGCTATGGGTTTTAGCCTTTCATACTTGTGAAAAAATCAATAATATTCATGTTGGAAAACAAAGATGAAATCACAATGATAATATGAAGAAAAACCCACAAATGTAAATTGAATAATCAATTAAAGTCAATACAATGAAATCCTAAGATCAAAGATGGATCTTGAAATCAAAATATGTTTCTGAGTATTAAAAATGCGTAACCTTTTCTAAAAAATACGTAAGGTAGTACAAGAGAAAACCCTAAAAATGAATCTCGAATGAAATTAGGAGAAAATAGGGTTGGTGGCCACCTGCTCCCTTTACCTGTAGTCTGGAAGGGCGCAGGTACTATCTGCGGCCCAGGCGCAGGTACAGGACGCAGGTAGCAGGAGCAAAAATCCTACAATGCTTAGCTCTTAGGATTTTAGACTTCTGGTACCCTCTTTATGCACCTGTAGTCTTTACATCCTACCTGTGGTCCGTGGGTTGGGAGTCGGTTTTTCTGATCTTCTTCAATTCTCAAACATGATTTTATCACGATCAAGCCAAAAATACCCCAATCATCTATGATCACTCCCAAAGCAGCCAGAAACACTTTTTTTTCACTATATTCATGAATTTATCATCCAAATTATGGTTTTCTGCACACCATACTGATATGCCCAAATTATAACTCTCAGTAGAAAGTGTAAGCGGTCGCTGTCAAATATAGAGCCCAACTCTGTTGGGTGTTGAATCCCACAAGGAATACTATGTTCACCAAGTGTCGTAATTGTTATTAGACTGTTGATTAGAGTTTCTTAACCAAAATGGGGATTTTTTTTTTTAATTTGTAAAATGATAAATTGTAACAAGATTAGTTCAACTAATGATTTTCTCTGTATTTCGTAACTTTATGAGATTAATCAAACCAGGGTTATCATCACCAAAATGCCAACATCATTTCGGTTGTGAATTATTTATAAGTTCCACTTAACAAATTCAATTGCAAGAAAGGTTGAATCCTATTCTATATCTATTAGTTTCTCAACCTAAATGGATAGGTTATCCTATAATTTTCTCAAAGTCATAGGATGCCTTATCCTTTCAACCTAATTCTTATGTAAGTTAATCCTACTAGGGCATTAGCTATTACTCTAAAGGTTAAGGCCCTTAGAATTCATGTAAACACCTTCTTTTCCCCACAAACACTTTCCTCTTAGACAAGTGGTATTCTAGGTCTTACTCCACAAGTTTGAAACCAAGAAAAGTCATGAAATTGAAGAAAGGTTTATGCAATGTTATTCAATTATGGAACTCAAATTGATTCCCAACCCATAGATGCATTTCACATTAAGGACCCCGTAACCCTAGTTGTGAGATTTAGCCACAACACTCCATAGAAGATAAAGAATTCATTCTTGTATTATTCATAAATAAATGGAAAGTTTACTTACAAAGAACCCCAAGAATCAGTTCTTGAATCTTCAATGATCAGTTGTTTGATACTAAAATTCCCCAAAGTACTTGGATACCAAGAGGTTCAATAGATGAAAAGAAAACTTATAAAAGGTAAAAGATGTGTTCTTAACCCTAAAAGTTGGTATTTATATGTCCCAGCTAAAAAAAAAATTTAAAATTTAAAAATGGAAAAACCGCGTCCCATTTGACGGTCCATATGACAGACCGTCAAAGATCTGACGGTACACCATCTTTCCCGTCACTTGATTCATCTGAATGGCAGTTTCTGGATAATATCTGATGGTCCACCTAGCGGTCCATCGATGGACTGACGGTCCGCCATTTTTATCGTCGCGTAGTCCTTTTGGAAGGCAGCTTCTAGATAAGAACTGACGGTCAATCGGCGGTCCATCCCAAGATTGATGGTCCACCACTTTGACCGTTACAGAGCTTCTCTGGAGAATAGGTTTTGGATAAGCATTGACGGCCAATCTGGTGGTCCGTACTATGTCTGACGGTCCACCACTTTGATCGTCACTAAGTCCCTCTAAGAAGTAGTTTCTGGATAAGTGTTGACGGTCCATCTGGTGGTCCGTCACATGTCTGATAGTCCACCATATTGTCCGTCACTCAACTCCTCTCGAGGCTTGTTCTAGTTCAACTTGATGGTATATATGGCGGTCCATCGTAAACCTGACGGTCCATTATTTTGATCGTCAATTCCCCTTTTCTGCTACTTTTTCCAGTTTTCTTCTGTGGTTATCTCCTTTCACTGAAACACTAAAAACCTTCACTAAATATCACTTTGGTTGCTTGAAAACATATAATTTTCCTAAGAAAATGATGCTAAATATTCCGTAAAACACCGGAACATCACATACCAAAAACAAATCAAAACTAACAAAAAGTCCTCAGAAACTTGCATATTTTCCTTGATTTAAGACCCGAAAGTACTATATTTCTATAGAATATCATGGTCTCCGATCCTCAATGGACTTGAGATACCCGTCACGGCCAGTCTCTGATTCGGGCCGTGATAAAAAATACTCAAAATACTCAAACCACACAACGAGTAAGAAAATTATGTGAAGGGTCATTATAATATTATTATATCCTAGCACACACATAAGTGTACATGGTCATCCAAGTAGTAAAGTCACACTTACCAGCCAAATATCGATCTCATATGGACTTGATTAGAAAACTATATAATTCTAGCATTACCAATAAGATTAAATAAGTGCAAGTTTGTAATAAGAGTAAGATATTTTTAATTATAATTAAGTAATAAGAAATAACAATGGGATGAACTTTGGAGCATAAACAATATATGGAGATCTTCCATTGTTGAGACATACTACACATTCATGTATACTTATGGTTTCTAGCCAACGTTGGTATTTATTGTAATTTTTGACCTATGGGGTTGATATTTTAACTTAGGAATGATTATCCTCTAAGTACTCTACCCAAATTAATCTAACAACTACGTCGTTGAGTGGGGATGTGAGTCTTTAACTTGGATGCATTAAGCTATCTTTCCATTCAATTTACCAAGAGAGACGTTTAGGTATACCTCTATCCTAACCATAAAGTATCCTCTAACAATTAGTATATAATGATTAAATACATGATCCAAACTCATTACATTCCTCATTCCATCCCTAAACTCCTATGGTTAATTCGTTTTGGGACTTAGATTTATCCTTAAGTTCATGATTCTTTAGAATAGTAAAACAAGACTCTAAGAACAATCATTTGATTTGATAAACATATGAATCAACAATCAAATCATAATTCCAAAATCATGTTTGTAGAATAAAACCTAGAATTAGGGTTAATATACACTCATATTATTACAAAGAATCATCATAGATGAGTTCACAAAGTAAAACTACAAGAAAGTAAAGTTAAAGAACAAAAAACCCTAGTTTGAGCCCCTTGATGTCTTGCTTCCTCTCTAAATTATGTTTTGATCCAAAGATTGGATAAAATTGTGAATAAGTGCTCCTTTTATAGTTTTTTAGTTTGTACATGGGTATTAAAATACGAAATATATGCATTGACTACATTTCCCCTCGCTTAAAAGGCTTAAAAATCACTTTTGGACGAACTAGGGGTTGCCTCGCGTTGAGGCCTAAAGTTGGCATGTGGGTATGTGGAGCCCACCCGAAAAGAGGATAAGTCAATTATTAGTCTCCCTAGGGGTCTAGGAGCATACCCCATAGCCTGACTTGGGGGGGTGTGGTGCAAGGCACTCCCACAAAGGGAAGGATTCACTTCTATTTGGCTCCTATCTAGGTGTACATTTGCTCCTTGTTTCCCTACTTCTTAGGACTTATTTTTAGGATTCAATAATCTTAGAATATACCTCAAATAATCTCCTACAACATCATAAAACAATAATTAGTTCATAAAACACAATAGAGTTCATCAAAGTACACTAGATAAAAGCATAGCTCAAGCTAGCACAACTATGTTTTCTCGTTCTCAACTCTATTTGATATTTTTGACTTTCGAATTATTCAAAATGCACCTTAAACACTTTAAAATATAAATTAACACATAAATACACAATTATACCCTTAATAGCTGATTAAGAACAAAAATACATCCTCAAAACTAAGCTAAACGCGCATAGATAATGACACTTTAGAGTACAAATACGCCTAAGATCAAATATCCACTACTAAAAAGAATTTCATCCGTGAATGTTAATGGATAGAATGACACCAAAAGATCAAGTGGATTAGGTAATGGGCTCGCATTCACCGAGCATAAATCCTCAGATAACCTCTAAGGCAAACCAATGCTTTCAAGGGTTTTATCCAAACATATACCTTTTTCACCAACTTTCTTACTCACTTTCCAAATAGTCATAAACTCAGCCTTAACAACCAACTGACCTTCAACTGAATTGAGAACAACTGATGCACTCAAATCCAAATATATTACACTATTAATACATCAGTACAAGCACAACCAAGCAGAAACTCAACTAAGGTAAAGTCAACATAAAGCATGAGCTATACCACTGTCTCCAAATTCCAAATCCAACATTATTTTGCCCTTCTAAACCTCCTATATACTATGATCTACATGAAATATCATATAAGTCCTATCTGGACAATTATATCCCACTAAGCTTAAATGTCTAAAGCTGATCCATTAAAAGTCCATAATGGCAAACTGAAGAATAATACCATAAGGTGCTACATGGATACCTAAATAGAGATGATCAAAGCTTGTGACCTGTAGTCACAGATACAACTAGTCTGGATGACCTTCAAAACCAATAATGATGAATCCCAAGCATAATCTCTCAAAGCTAAATATCCACTCTAGAATGTCCTACCAATTATGGGTGAAACCATGCTAAGAGGAACTTAAGCACACTTCTTCTGTTGAGAAGAAGAAGTTTTTAATACACTCTTTTACCACCACTATTTACTTTTTTTTAGAGATATTATGACCCTTTCTATGATATTATGTTGATTTGGTACCAATGTTGATCTCGAGCAGTGGATTTATAGATTTACACTCCTTTAGTCATAGTTTGAGTCTGTGAACTTATTATACTTATATATATATGGGGTAATGGATATAGTATATCAATTATTATGGTTATTGAAAGTCCTATTTTAGGATTATGTAGTGTATACAAATTTCACGAGTCCTCTATAGGCCTCTTCGTTTGTAGGCCACAGTGCTGGAGAAGGATGGTCTCCATATCTATTGCCTTTACAAGCTACTAAGTTGAAGGACGTGTATACACTTGGTATATTTGGCACTCAAATTGGATATTAGTTATTATTGGGTCTTGTGCATTTATTCATCTATATGCACCGCCTATCATCAATATGATCGGTTAGTGCTTATAGTAACAACTTAATTTTTGTGAATTATTTATTTATATATGATTTGGCCATTTTACCCTTCCCTTTAGTAGCTACATAATTGGCATCATTCCCAATGTATTTTGGTGTGATTGTGTAAGTTTATAGTTAAAAAGGCTTATTAGTTGACTTTGGTCGACATTTATTATTCTATGCATCAGATGGCAAAAATGACCATGCTAGTAGATCCAGAATGTCAATTTTAGGTTGGTAACATAGCTGGTGTAATTTTATGACTTTGGTATCTCATTTCGACCACCGATTCAAAAAGTTGTGAAATTAGATCTCGAGGGTCAATTTTGTGAAAACAATGATTTTTTTTTGAAAATATAATATCACCATTGAGTTTGGAGCATTGATTTTGATAGGGTAGCATAGTTCATTTCTATTCATGAGATTCTGTATGAATCCCGAGGGATTTGCGAAGACTTGGAATTCTCTAATTCTCTAGCTGATGTACCACTCATCTGGTGTATCTTCTTAAGTGATACTTGGATCCCTTAAGTAGCTAGCCAGTCACATAAGAACCTGGCTTGACAGCTGAGTGTTGCTTAAGTGGGACCCTCTATGCTTAAGTGAATGTCACATAAGTGATACTTAGTCTACTTAAGCAACATGTGTAGCCTTTTCGAGTGTCGCTTAAGTAGCCCAGTATCTATTTAAGTGATGCCTTGGTGGTTTGTATACCCCCTTTTCTCAATTTCCCACCATTTTTTAGACTTTGAGCTTTGAATTTTAGAGTTTTTAGGTGATTTCTTCCATTTCCAATCTTGGGTAAGCTCTAAATCCATATTTCAATTGTTTTCTTTGATTCTTGTTGTTTAAAGATTGTTAAAACTCGATTTCAAAATTGTATTTGGGGATATTTGCCCGTAAGGCTGAATTCAGTATTTCTTTAATTTAAGCCCCAATTTAAAACTACTTTCACTTAGGTTTTCTTCTATGGCTTCTTTTAATCACGGTAATATAATTATGAACTAAAATTCATGTTTTAGCCTTCTTTTCCAAATCCCATTTTTAGGGTCATTTTGACCCCAATTTAAAAATGGAAAATATGAGTATCGTTGGCTTTATTTTGACGCATAGATTCTATATTCATATGATTTAGTTAATTTTGAGACCACTTTTGAGAGGAAGGCTTTGCAATTGGAGGCTTTTGGATCGAGTTTTTTCTTTTGAGATAAGTTGTGACTTAACTTTTTTCAGACTATGTGGGGTAGTTAATATTGATATAAAAGCATGTTATGGATATGAGAACCAATCATGGAAATGTTATTATTACTATTTTGTTTTTGTGTGGGAGCCTATGTTGGTATTGGTGGTTTTGAGACATTATTTACTATGTGTGATCATGTGGGTCTTATATGATATTGCTGGCCTCGTATTGATATATATTTGGTTTTACTCTTTTTAGTGGAAATAAGTTGGGATTTGTGTGGTATCAATGACATATTAATGCATATCTTACTCTACAGTTATATGGATTATATTAGATCATGGATGGTTATCATATTGAGTGGATTTTTGGCTTATGTGGTTGGTATATTGGTTGGATTTAAAATTCTTATTCTGATTTGGTTGTGAGCATTACATCCTCATATCATATACATTCATGAGGCATTGGTACCACTATGGAAATACTTATTTCTTTGATAAAAAAATAGTTATTAGATTTTATATGGGTTGATGAATGCATTATGGGTCCTACCTTAAGAGCATAACTCGGTAGGTGTATACAGAGGTTGTGTGACACCTCGTGCTTTATATCATCATTATCATTCTTATTATATTTTATATATTTTGTATTTCCATGTTGTACTTTGCTTCCTCTCTATCATTGTACTTAGTATATGTGCTTATATTTAGAACTATTAGTTGAGATGGTTTAGGCTACCATTTGGCATATTTTCGAATTACAGGTGACATGCCCATAGTTTGTGTTTATAAAATTTATTTTCTACTTTGCTCAATCGGCCTATGATACTTACTGAATACAAATGGACTGTATGACACTTTTATTCCCTTTCAGTGTAGATCCAAGTATGAGTGCACTGAATAATGATTGATTTTGGGCTGTGCTTAGAGTAATTTTGAGGTAGCGATATCACTATACCTCCAGAGTTGATCTTTTACCCCTTCTTAGATAGTTTATGTCTTATTTCATATGTTCAGAGATACATTATGTTCCTTGTTGGACTTTTAGTTATTTAATTTGACTTCAAGATGTACTTAGTCAGTTCTTACTCTGTTCCACCAAATTTTAGGTGATTTATGGTATCATTATTATGCATTTTCCACTATTATTATATATTTATGGTTCAACTTTGATCTAGAAGTCTTACCTTAGGTTGTGTTTTTCTTAATTATTTATTATTTCCTAACAGTTTAGGTTATTGGCTTACTTGTCAAGGCTTGCTGTGACAAGTGCCATCATGACTCCTAGATTTTGTGTCGTACAAATTAGTATTAGAGTAGCCAGGTTCATTGGTCTCATTAGTGTAAGAGCATGATGTCTAGTGGAGTTTTGTGGTTTAGTATGCAAACGTCTTTATCTATCTTTAGGGTGCTAAAAGATATCTTTAGGAAACTTTCTTATTTTGTTCCTTATCGTGCAAATATTTTATACCTTGTGTGCTAAATCGTATTTCACTATTTTTATGTAGATGGTGAGGACTAAAAATCATGAGGTTTGAGATATTGATCCATTATCTAAGGAGAGAGCCTAGTCTAAGGGGCGAGTTGCAAGTCATGAATGGTCCTGAGGTAGTGGATGAGCATGAATATGTGCCCTTTCCAGAGATAGTATTAGGGGGCTCTCCCCTAAGCCTTAGGTTGAGCATGCTAGAGATATAGTACCTACTCAGGTCCCATGAGTTCTTCTACCCCATTTTTAGAGGGGTTATTAATTTATTTGATGAGCCATTTGGAGGTTTTTCTTTAAGTGAACCTGGTGTTCCTCTAGATCTGAGTATTATACCTCTATTTATGCTAGATCCTGCCTATGGTGTTCCTTCAATTTCTATTATGGATCTCTCAGTGGTATCAATATCTGCACATGGTACTCCATAGACCTCGAGTGTTATTCTTCTTTAGTGCTTGTATCCAAGTATGGTATTCTAAGATCAAGGGTTTAACCTTCATCTATGTTACCCCCTCAGGTGGGATCTCATCCATCCAGATTCACTATGCCTCATATTATTACGAGTACAGTTATGTCTTCTGAGGATTAAAAGAGATGTGAGATATTCACTTTCTTAGGTCCACCCAGGTTTAGTAGTGAGGTGGTGAGGATGCCTATGAGTTCTTGATTGATTGTAGGGGAAGTTGTATAATCTTGGATTGCTCGAGTCGCATAAGGTTGCTTATACTACTTATTAATTGAGAGATACAACCAGGGATTAGTGGAGGTTCCTTGTTAGTTACAGACCTCTTGGTTCGCTAAATGACTGGGGATTAGTTTGCTGAGGCCTTTTTGGAAAAGTTTGTTCCATTAAGTTTGAGGGATTAAATGAAAGATGAGTTTGGTCACTTAGAGGAAGGTTCTATGACCGTTGTGGAGTATGAGACACATTTTTATGCTTTTCTAGATATTTTTATGCTAGTATTTCCACTGATTCTAAGAAGATTCAGAAGTTAATCATGGGGTTAGATGTTTTACTTCAATAAGATATTGCCAAGATGGTAGTGTCGGGGTACCATTCAGAGTATAGTGTACCATGCTAAGATGACTGAGTTTTTTCTTTGAGATTCTTAGGGAGGAACCAAGAGGGTATGCTATTAGGGAAAGTTAAGAGGTCACATTCCTTAAGGTAGAGATTCTTGAGGTTTCTGCAAGTATCATGGTAGATCAGTGCAGGTAGTCTTATCGGGTTTAGGGAGTGGGTCTTCTCATTCAATGTTCTAGGGTGGTTATTTTATCTTAGACATACCTTCTCCTATTAAGTCGAGCTGTAGAGTTTGCTTTGTGTGTGATGAGGCTGGCTATTTGGCTGAGGACTATCTATATTGTGTTTTCAAGCCTACTCTTATATCAGCAGTGAGAGGTAGAGTTTCTACTCGAGGTGCACGAGACAGAAGTAATGGTGCCCGTGGTGGTGGTCACAGGCCTACTCAGATGTGTGGTGGTCATGGACAATGCTATGTTATACCTAAAAAACCAAACCCAGAGGCTTCCGACTCTATTATCGCAGGTATCATCCCTGTTTGCATTAGATCTGTATCAGAATTATTTGACCCAGGGTTGACTTTCTTCTATTGTTGGCGTAGTTTGATTTGGGTTATGATTTTTTTTGTGAGCCTCTTGATGTTCCTATCCATGTATCTACCCCTGTATGAGACTCTTTAGTAGTGGATTGGGTGCACCGATCTTTTGTTGTGACCTTTGTTAGGCATTAGACTTGGGTAGATCTGATTATCCTTAATATGGTAGATTTTAATGTGATCTTAGGTATGGATTGGTTATCTCCGCATTATGAAGTCTTAGATTGTTATGCTAATACTGTGACCTTATCTTCATGGGGTGTGCCAAGGATAGCTAGGAAGGGTGTGCTTCATCAGGGTCTCAAGAGAATTATATCTTTTCTTTAGGCTCATCTCTTGGTTGAGAGGGGTTTTTTGTCTTATTTAGCCCACATTTATAATACTAATGTTGTTTCTCTTTTTTTTTTTTGCATTCTATTTGTGTTGTCCATGAGTTCATAGATATTTTCCCTATTGATTAGCCTGGTATGTGTTCGGATTTTGATATTGACTTCGCTGTTGATGTTAAGCCGAGCATCATGCCTATTTTAATTTCTCCTTAGAGGATGGCCCTAATAGAGTTGATGAAATTGAAAGAATAATTGTAGGAATTGTTGGATAAGGGATTTATCCAGCCTAATATATCACCTTGGGGTGTACCTTTCTTTTTTGTAAAGAAAAAAGGATGGGTTTATATGTATGTGTATTGATTATCAATAGTTGAACAAGTTGATGGTTACGAATAAGTATCCGCTTCCTCATATTGATGATTTGTTTGATCAACTTCATAGTGGTTTTCTAATTTTGAAGATTGATTTGAGATCTAAGTATCACTAGTTGAGGATTAGAGCTTTGGATATTCCAAAGATAGCTTTTCAGACTCGGTATGGTTATTATAAGTTCTTGGTCATGTTCTTTGGGTTGGCCAAAACCCAACCATGTTAATGGAGTTGATGAATTGGGTATTTTAATTATATCTCAACTCTTTTCTCATTGTTTTTATAGATGATATCTTGGTTTACTCCATGAGTGAGGCTGACCATGAGGAGCATTTGTGTATTATGCTTCAGAGATTGAGGGATGAGAAACCTTATGCTAAGCTCTCTAAATATGAGTTTTGGTTGGAGTTATTTCTTTCTTGGGTTATATGATGATCAAAGATTGTATTATGATTGATCTGACCAAGATTATGATAGTTCGTGATTGGGCTAGGCCTACTTTCCTTCCAATATTCAAATTTTTATTGGCTTAGCAGGTTACTATCGGTGCTTTGTTGAGGGTTTTCATCTTTTATGGCTTTTTAGACCAAGTTAACTCAGAAGAAGATTTCCTTAAGTGATCTAATACTTGTGAGTCAAGCTTTCAAAAGCTCAAGGATTTGTTGACTTCAACTCCTATCTTGACTTTAACCAAGGAGGGCATGGATTTTATTATCTTCTATGACGCTTTTGGTGTTGGGTTAGGTGTTGTGTTAATGTAAGAGGGTAAGGTTATTACGCATGCTTCTCATCAGTTAAAGCCCTATGAGAGGAATTACCCTACCCATGATTTAGAGTTGTGCTCGGTTGTATTTACTTTGAAGTTGTGGAGGCACTATGTGTATAGGGTATGTTGTGAGATCTTCTTTAATAATCATAGTATTCATTATTTCTTCACCCAGTGAGATCTCAATATGAGGTAGTGCCATTGGCTTGAGTTTCTTAAGGATTATGACCTTACTATTCTCTATCATCTGAGCAAGGCTAATGTGGTTATGGATGTCTTGAGCTGGAAGTTGACTAGAATTGATAGCTTGGCATATATTTTGACCCAATAGAGGTCTTTGGCCTTACAAGTTTAGTTTTGGCTAACCAAATGGTTAGGCTTGATATTTTAACACCAGCATATGTTTTGGCATTTGTAGAGGCCAAGTCTTTCTTGATGGATCAGGTTTGGGCTCATTAGTTTGATGATATTAGTTTGAGAGTGATTTGGGATAAGGTGTTGAGTAGAGAGGTTATGGAAACCTCCTTTGATTCCAATGGTGTTTTAAGGATTGAAGGTCAAGTTTGTGTACTGAGAGTGGATGATTGGGTGAGATTAATATTTGAGGAGGCTCGTTATTCAATCTATTTTATTCATTAGAGAGTGACTAGGATGTATCCTGACTTGAGACAACACTACTAGTGGCGTGGTACAAGAAAAGGTGTAGCAAATTTATAGCTCATTGTGTATGTTGCCAGTAGGTGAACGTCGAGCATTTGAGTCCTGGTGGTTTTCTTCAGAGGTTAACCATTCTTGAGTGGAAATGGGAACAAATCACTATAGAGTTCATGACTGGGTTGCCTCATTCTTCTCATGGTTTTGATAGTATTTGGGTCATTATAGATTGATTGACCGAATCTGCTTATTTCATTCCAGTTTACATTTCTTGTAGTGCTGAAAGATTAGCCCATATCTATCTTAGCGAGATAGTTCATCTTCATTGTGTACTAATGTCTATCATCTCAGATAAAGATTCAATATTCACATCTCACTTTTGAAAGACTTTTTAGGAGGATTTAGGTACCCAGGTTTATCTTAGCACAACTTTTTACCCCCAGAATGATGGCCAGTCGAAGTTGATTTTTTAGGTTTTGGAGGATATGCTCTTCGCTTGTGTCATGGACTTTGAAGGTCATTGGGAGCAACATCTAGCTTTGGTAGAGTTTGTATATAATAATAGCTACCATTCCAATATCGAGATGGATCTCTTTAATGCTTTGTATGGTAGACATTATCGCTCTCTAGTTGGTTGATTTGAGGTTTTGGAGATTAGACCTCAAGGTAGTACTTGCTTCATGTGTCTTTGGATAGAGTTTGGGTCATTCAAGATAGACTTCGAGTGGCTCTGAGAAGGCAGAAGTGCTCTATGGATTGTAGACTTTGTGCCTTGAGATTTAGTGTGGGTGATTGAGTCTTCCTTAGTGTGTCTCCCATGAAGGTATGATGAGGTTTGGTATGAGGGATAATCTTAGCCCCTAATATATTGGACTCTTTGAGATTCTTTGAACTATTTGGGATGTGGCTTATGAGTTGCATTGCCCCTAGATTTATCAGTAATCCATCAAGTTTTTCATGTTTCCATTCTATGACATTACATTTCGGGTAAGTCTCATGTCATTTGTTAGGATTTGGTGAAATTAGATGAGAGGATGTCTTTTATTGAGGAGCCTGTATCCATTCCAGCCAAGGATGTTAGACGGTTGCATTCTAGAGATATTCCCATGGTTAAGGTCCAGTGGAGACATCAACCTATAGATGAGGTTGCTTGGGAGGTCAATTTTGATATGTATGGTAGTTATCCCTAAGTTTTTGTTGATTCAGGTACTTCCCTTACCTATAATTTTAAGGCAAACTAGATTAATAGTAGTGGATGATGTAAAGACTTGATTTTTGTGAATTATTTATTTTTATGTGATTTCATAATTTTAACCCTCCCCATGGTTGCTACATGATATTTCTGGGGTTGGGATATGATTGGCATAGTTCCCAATGCATTAAAGTAATTATACGAGTTTGTGGTTTTTGTTGGTTAAAGAGGATTGTTAGTTAACTTCGGTCAACATGTATTATTCTATGTGTTGAATGGCAAAACGGACTGCGCCAACAGAGCTAGAACATCAATTTTGGGTTGGTTACATGATTAGTGTGATTGTACAGGTTTGGTATCTCATCTTGACCCTTAATTTTGAAAGTTGTTCAATCAGGTCTTGGGGGTTAATTTTTTGAAAATAATGTCTTTTCCAAAAATTTTATATCGCAATTGAGTCTATAACATTGTAATTAATAAGGTAGCATAGTTCATTTATATTCACGGGAATCCAAATGAATCTCGAGAGGTCAGCAGAGATTTGGAATTCTCAAAGTCTCCAGCTGATGCACTGCTCAACTGGTGCATCCGCTTAAGTAACACTTGGGCCGCTTAAGCAGCCAACCAATTGCTTAAGCAACATGGCTTGATAGTTGAGTGTTGCTCAAGTGGGACTTCCTCTACTTTAGCAAATATCTCTTCAGTGGTACTTGGTATGCTTAAGCAATTTATGCAACCTTGGCGGGTGTCTCTTAAGTGGAACTTGGCCACTTAAGCAGCCCAGTGTCTGCTTTATCCACCCCCTTTCATGATTTTCCACCATTTTGAGACTTTGAACTTTGGGTTTTAGAGTTTCTGGGCGATTCTTTCATTTTCAAACTTGTGTAAGTTTTGAATCCCTATTTCAATTATTTTTCTTCGATTCTTGTCATTTAAAGATTATTAAAACTCAATTTCAAAAGTGGAATTTGGGGATTTTTTCCCAGAAGGCCTAAATTTGTATTTCTTTAATTTAAACCCTTATTCTAAACCATTTTCACTTGGTTTTTCTTCTTTGTCTTCCTTTATTCATGGGGTATATAATTTTGAACTAAAATTCTGGTTTTACCCTTCTTTTTTGAAAATCCATTTTGGGGATCCATTTTGACCCCAACTCAAAAATAGGCAATATGGGTATCGTTAGCTTTCTTTTGATGCGTAGATTCTATATTTTTATGTTTTAGTTGATACCAAGGCCATTCGTGAGGGCATGACTTTGTGATTGGAGGCTTTTGGATTGGGTTTCTTCTTTTGAGATAGGTTAACTTAACTTTCTTTAAATTGGGTTTGGTAGTTGATATTTGTGTAAAAACTTGTTATGGGTATATGACTAAATCATGAAAATGTTATTATTATTATTTTGTGCTCGTGTAGGGCCTATGTTATTGTTATTGGTGATTTTGAGACATTATTTTCTATGTGTGATCTTGTGGGGTACTATATGATGTTGCTAGCCTGGTATTGATATATATTTGATTGCAATCTTTTTGGTAGACCTTGCCTAAGTTGGGATTTGTGTGGTATCAATGATATATTAGTGAATATCTTACTTTACTGGTATATGAATTTTATTGTATCATGGATGGTTGTCATATTGAGCAGATTTTTGGCATACATGGTTGGCATATTGGTTGGATTTGAAATTCTTATTCTAGTTTGATTATGAGCATTACATCCCCATGTCATAAATATTTATGAGGCATTGGTACCACTATGGAAATTCTGATTTTTCTGATATAAAATATGGCATCTTTAAAAACTCCCTGCTGATATATGTGTAAAAGAGGAGTTATGGATATTGGATTTGTATTGGCTGTTAGATTGTATATCTATTGATGAAACCCTATGTGTCCTACCTTGTTAGCACATTTTAGTAGGTGTATATGGAAGTTGTCCAACAATCTCGTGCATCGCATCATCATCATTACCATCATTATCATTCTCATTGCATTTTATACATTTTGCACTACCGACGGTGCTTTCATGTTTAATTAAATGTCTATAAATCCTTTGCTTCTTTTCTGTCCTTGTAATTGTTATATCTTCTTATATTTAGAAATGTTAGTTGAGACGGTGTGAGCTACCATTTGAGAAATTTTTGAATTGCAGGTGACGTGCCCGTAGTTTATGTTTATATACTTTATTTTCTACTTTGCTTGGACGATCTATGATACCTACTGAGTACAAGTGGACCGTACTCATCCATACTATGCCCTTTTGGTGTAGATCCATGTATGACTGTGTCGCATGGTAGTTGATTTCAGGCAGTGCTTGGAGTATTTTTGAGGTAGCGATTGCTCTATGCCTTCAGAGTTGATTTTCTATCCCTTTTAGCTTGTTTATGTCTTTTTTGTATTCAGAGATAGATTATGTTTCTTTTTGGACTTTCAGTTGTATATTTTGACTTTGAGATGTACTTAGTCAATTCTTACACTGTGACACTAGATTTTGGGTGATTTATGGTATCATTGTTATGTATTTTTTGCTATTAGTGTATATTTTTGGTTCAACTTCATTCTAGAAGTCTTTTTTTTAGGTTGTGGTGTTTTTTATTTATTATTTCATATCAATTTGGATGATGACTTACTTGTCAAGGATTGTCGTGACAAGTGCCATCATGACCCTTGGATTTAGGACAACGACATTATATCTATCGGCCTTATGGGGGTGTTATAGGTATAAGCTATGATTGTTATTTCCTGAGTGTTTGCTTGAACCATTCGGGCTTATGGGGCCTCAGTTTAATGTTGTTTGTCCAGACTAGCTGGTTACCTTATTATTGTTTTATAGTTAGTAACAGGATAGTTATAGAATGGTACCAAATATTGTTTGTATGTTTTTGATTCCTTATCTTTCTCTATTATTGGTAAATTACATTATTGATAAGTTAGCTCATGCTTAGTCATACTTTGATTAGAGCCTTGATTATGTTAGTATTATCTCCCTTACTTGGCTATGATTTTTGAGATGTTAAGTTGCCTACCTCAGGTTATTATCGTGAGTTTAGTCCCCTATATATATACATATATATATATATATATACATACATACATCCATATATATACATATATATATATATATATACATATATATATATATATATATAAATACATATATATATATATGTTATTACCGTACACACCTCTTTTTCCTTATCCATTAGTATTGTATATGTATCCTTTGTCCTTGGATTATTACTTTTTCTCCTTATTTCACTCTTCGTTTGTATATTGGCTAGGGATATATGGTATTTCACTTTAGCCCCTTAATACTGTTAGAATAGGATAGTTTATCCTTATTGATCCATTAACATTATTCTGTTTAGTTTTCGTGGATAGTTGCCCATAGTTTGTATGCTTGCTTTACATGTTGTTTATGCTTACATTATCTTTGGAGCTTAATCGGCTGATACCTATTAAGTACCACATGTTTGTTACTCATACTACACTTCTGCAGCCTGCAGATTATAGTATGAGTTCTTGCTGTTGATGTCTTCATTATCGGAGCAACTATGGATTAGTGATTTGGGGTGAGCTCCTTGTATTTGAGTATTTCTGCTCTCCCTCATTTTGATTAAACTAATCTCTATTTTTTATTTAGAGACATCTTTGTATATGTATTTATTTTATATTTCACTTGGTACTCTAATTGTATTAGAAGCTCCTGTAGTAACTTCACCAGGCCTTGAGGTTGTATTCTATATTAGTCTCTTTACTTGATTATTTATGATATTTCCTTTAATTCCATTTATAGTCCATTAATAGTTTTTCTGGATTATGAGTTGACTTATCTACTGGTGAGTTATAGTAGGTGCCATCATGACTTGAGAAATCAGGCCGTGACATGGACCGAGTAGCAACTTGTAGATTCTATTCTTTCAAAATTGATTTTGTAGAGATCGAGGCGGTGCTGGCGGACTCCAAGCTTACCTGAATCTCTTTTTATTTATCTTATTCTTACCCATATTTAAGATACTTTAGTTATTGTTATCATTTTATATTTAAAGGCTTGTACTGATGAAAACTAGGCCTGGGATGTAGCTTTAAGAACCGTGTCTCATATATATATATGTATATATATATTTGGGTTTATTCATTCTTCTATTTCTGCTTCCTTCTCCTTAAGTTGTGTTCTTTGGTATGGTTTAAGCTTAATTGTCTGGTGGATTTGGCAAGTGACATCACGTA
Organism: Capsicum annuum; assembly: GCF_002878395.1. NCBI lineage: Eukaryota > Viridiplantae > Streptophyta > Magnoliopsida > Solanales > Solanaceae > Capsicum > Capsicum annuum. Next base: position 180,407,505 of record NC_061113.1, read on the forward strand.
CCTATTGTGGGCCGTGACAACTTCGGGGTCGATTTTTTAATTAGCTTTTAATCCAAAATGAAAGTAGCTAATATGGGAATCATTAGACTCCTCTTGATGTGTAGTTTATGTTTTTAATAGATTGAGTTCTTTTTTAGACTGAACAAAATAGAAAAGTTGTTTATTGAAGGGTCAGACCCATCTTACAACTTTTTGAGGTAGGTTATGACTTAACTTTCTTCAAATCAAACTAAGTAGTTAACCATTCAAGGAAAATATGTTATAGATTGGAGATTTTATTATCGTGAGATTCATATTTTGAGATTATTGTTTTATCGTGTTGCTCGTGTGGAGACTTATGTTAACCTTGTTATTAACTTGAGAGTTTATTATTCTTGTGATTCCCGTGTGGGGGTTGGTATTGGTCTTGTTTGAGCATTATTTGCTCTATTATTATTGTGATGCGCGAGTGGAGGCTTGTTAATATTATTGATGCAGGTGGAAATGTGCTTATTACCTTTACTTGTTTAGTTTTTTGCTTTTCTCAGTCGGCCTATGATGCCTACTGAGTACAATTGATCATACTAACTCCTACTTTCTATACATTTTTGGTGCATATCCCTGTTCAAGTGCAATCTACAGACCTTGAGATCGTGTAGTGTTGAGGCTATTTTTAGAGTATTGATGAGCTCCTCTGACATGACCCAAACTAGGGCCTTGTCGTAATGGGCATCCCAAGTCCAACCAAGACCAGAGACCCAAGCCCATTACCCAAGCCAACTGCTTAACGCATACCCTGAGTTAGATAAATTCTGAACACATCACAAGATAGCGTATTTATACCTATCTAGACTCTGGGATAGGTCTATGACCGTGACCAACCAAAGAAATTCAAACTATCCAATACCTGTCACGACTCGAACCAGGGCCTGGCCGTGATGAGCATTTCGAACCATGGAGGCCCGAAACACCCCTATCTGTCTGTTAATCATGCACCTTATTCATATGATCAAAGTAATACGGAAGAAACACAATAATTCGAAAACATGGTCATAAATATGAAAAGAAACAATAACGGGGAAATAAGGTTCCCCCAACATCAATCAACCTCTAAACAACTGTCTGCGAAAATCTCTAACAAATGACTGAGTCAATTAACTGTATATAAACTGGGACAAGGCCCCCAGTAAACCCCAAAACTAAATATAAGATAAAAGGACTGCAGGACATAAGACCTTCCGAAACATAGAAGGCTCACCACTTGTCTCTGCAACTCTATCTGAATGATCTACTGATTCTCTTGACCTCTAGACTAGGCCTATGAACCTGAGAGGTTGGAGAGAGGAGGGGGTCAGCACAAAAGTACTGGCACGTAGAGCTATCAAAACAAAACATAATATTTTTACAAAATATAGTTGAGAGCCATTATAAAGCAATTTCATATCAATATCATTTGAAAACACATGAGCATAATGCAATAGTTTCTCAACAACAATGAAATGCAACTGAGCTAGGTGGAATACCCTACATAATTTACACCAACTATCAAACCTTGGTTGCTGCCGTGATTAGAGTATAAGTGAGGGAGAGACACATAAGACCACGAAGCATGGTGTCTCAACCCAATGGTAGTGCCCAAGATCACTTAGCCCGAGCTCCTACCTATAGTCCTAATTTGGGAATGACATAAAGTCAAGTACACAAGATCACTTAGCGTGGTACCAAATTTCCGTGTCGGTAAACACGGTTTCCAGCGATGAGCCCTTACACTCAAATGCCTTCTTTGGGCATCCACCTATCTCATGTAAAATCAATGCATTCAAATTTTATCTGATTCCATCACATATAATATTCTGTAGGGTATCGTCATACCCGACTTGCAAGTCATCAATATCACATCCAGATATGCATAATCATGTAAGAACCAAGGTGCTTCATCATTTACAAGTGGTGAACAATAATTATTTCAAATTCATGCTCTCTTTTGTTGGTCACAATATGATATGGGGGTTTCAAGACATTATCATAGGAATTTGAAAGCAATTTATAATTCATATTTATCAAACTTCCATGGAAAATCTCAAATCACATATGCATGGTTTCAACCATTGAAGTGTATAGGCAAACAATTCCCATGACATAAAGAAAAATGACTTAGATATCATATTGAAAGTAAGTTATTAGCATCTGATTGAAAACCCCCATTTAAAAGCATGTATGTTCATAAAACTCCACCCATGAGATTTTTGGATAACCCCACGTACCTCGATTACTATGAATATTAGATGCTTCTTGAAGCTTACGCTGAGAGGATTCCAAATATGCAATTAGTTCCTAAAACCCCCGGTTGAATCTTGAGTTGCTTGGGTTTTTATTTTGAAACACTAAGGAGAATCCTTGAGCACTTTTGATGAATGAAGGTGTATTTTGGGATACTTGGAACTGAATTTCGTGTTTTAGGGCTAAGTAAGGGTGGAAAAGAACCATTTTTCCCCAAAAACGGAGTGTTTAAGTCACTTGAATTCTTTACATAGGCGCCGCCCATCACATTGCCTATGTTCACATAGGTGCCGCCTAGGCTATCGCCTATATTTACATAGGCGCCGCCTATGATATTGCCTATGTTTACATAGGCACCGCCTAGGCTATCGCCTATGCTTTCTAGTGGCCATAGGAGATTGGTTAGGCGACGTATATCGCTTTGAAAGGCCATAACTTCTTGCTCGGGTGTCGGATTTTAGCAAAATTTGTATTGTTGGAAAGATAACTTGAAGACCTATCATTTGACACATAGTAGGATCCCTAATTCGACATATACAGAGAGTTATGGTTGATGGAAGCTGACATAATTTACAACATCCACTAAAACTTAGTTGATCTAAATAGTTTCAACTCGTCCTTGAGTTGAAGGACCTCTATGGTCTAAATTCAAGCTTGAATGGATTCACATGCTACACAAATAATTAATATGCCGTATTGACATAGGATTTTATGTCTTTGGGGTTTATCAACACATCGGAATCGTGGTCTATATTATAGCCCGAAATGCGGGGCGTTGCAATACCGAACCAATAACCATACCGAAACCAAAACAATAACCAAGTACGAGTCCATACCATAAAAGGATGGAATAATAATAAATATAGTTCAACAATATCAACCTTAATACCAATGCCTATACTAAGGCTGACACCAATACCGACACCGCCCATTTCAGCCCATAGTAGTTCCACAAAGCCTCTAACCGAAAGTAAAATAATATCTGGTTGGGACATGACCCTAACCATAGCCAAAACCAATGTCTATAAAATGACCAAAGTATGTAAAAACATCCATGACATGAAATGGAACCTTTTGGAGTATGGAACTTCACCACTTCAATCCAACCAAGTAGATCTCAAATCCGATCACTAAGTTGGAGCAGTAAAATGGTTGGTTCCTTCATTGCATAGGGATAAAGCCTCCCTAAGACGGGCTAGCAGGTGAACGCTCGCAAGTACTCAGGATAAGGATAATATAATGCCAACGTTTAAAACCAAGCAAAACCAACCAGATGCATTCATAACCATACATACATATATATAACCATATTTGGAAAGGGAACCGGGTTTAGCATGCCTTTAAAATCATTAACCTGAGTATGTGTAGCTTAACGATCCTAGAACCACCCACGAGATATATGGGTCCACTGTAACCCCCTGAACGGTTCCTGATCCATGTATCCACACGAACCATAGATACCATAGGAGTAGGGGATTCCTGAGTACCCTTCGCTCTCCATGATACATATATACAAGTGTAATTAGGGGATTTTCGTGTATCCCGTAAGTATCATATATGGTCTCCATGACCAATCCTCATGTCGGAAAACATGAGTTTTTAGTGTCCTTCCATTGGACTCATACCTTCATAGTTAGCTATCACACCCCACCATTATTGCCCAATTAAAATCATTACCATATAACCAAACCACCATTCCATTGATTATTCCGGCTATAGCTTGCAAGCAATATCCTTAGCCATCTTTTTTAAGAAGAAGGGATTCCCATTTACCCATAGATTATATTATCAAGTTGACTTGGGGAAGTCCCATGTACCCCACAAGTGATCATTATTATGTTTTCTTTGGGGATTCCCTTATACCCCACAAGGCTTTTAATTAGACCAACCATAATCACGAAGACCTTACCATTTAACCATTCCAAATAATTTAAACCATTTAAGGTTCCATTACTAGATTATACCATGCAATAGTTCAATGAAAGTCCAATAATTTAACCAAAAACATTCTCATAGGCATTTTATCAAATATTTTTGGGGCATAGTGTTTCCAAAGACAAAACCAAGTACCAATTAACCATTTCAATGAAACCAAATGTTCAAACCACCATAATAATATGAAAACCATAAGTAAAAGACATGGGAAAACCATAACCAACCATTATAACCAAAACCCACAACATATATTTGAAAACCCCAAACCATACAAAATTTATGCCATGAAAATAATTCATAAAACATACCTTTAGTTGGAACTAACGATGAGGGAGGAGTAACATGCCTTAGATTACAAAGATGGCAGAGAGAAATCACCTTATTAAGCCACAAATTTATCCTATTGATGAAACCCTAGCCTTCCTTGACCCAAGAGAATTTGAGAGGATTTGAGATAGTTTCTAATACTTAAGATTAGAATATTAGCGTAAATGATGTCCCAAGAGTGATATAAGTCGTGGGTCCTTAAGAGGTTAAAAGGGTAAATGACCAAATTACCCCCAACCTCCGCCATACCACCCGTACTCTATCATACGAGTGGTACCCACCAGTTATACCTTTGGCATCCTTTGGACCCCCAACACTGGACAACATACGACCACCAAGACCAATCGTACCCAAGCATACGACAAATACCCTTAACCCATACTTTAGGTAGAATCAAGAGGGGTTGACATTGTCCAACATACGAGTTAGACTATACCACTCGTACCCTATCTCACGAATCATGGTGAACCACTCATACTCAGATTCTAGTTAACTTACTAAGTTTTGGATTAAGTGAAGGAAAAACCCCAACCTACGACCCGTCACCAACCATATGACTCATACCCACTAAGTCGTACCTATTCTAGAAACCCAATCACCTAACGCTACCTAATACTGGACAACATATGACTGGGTCACCTGACTTGTACCCTCACCACACGACTAGTATGGTGAGTCGTATGATGTCCAAAAAGTCCAAAACTCAGGAAATTTCTAAGGACCAAACCCAGGGTGGTTCATCCTCATTCAGGGCATAATTCTAAACTTCATCTTATCTTTTCTTTATGTTTCATTTCATAGACAGAGTTGTGTATTTTTGTATTCTATGTCAGTTATTAGTCTTTTTAGTCTCAACACTAGATTTTGGGGATATATATATATATATATAT
>NC_061113.1:180415915-180425994 GCF_002878395.1 Capsicum annuum
AAAAAAAAAAAAAAAAAAAAATATATATATATATATATATATATAAATAAATAATCCCAAAATCTAGTGTTGAGACTAAAAAAATACTAATAACTGACATAGAATATTAAAAGTGTGAAAACCCTTAAAAAAGTGAGTCGAACTTTTTGCCATTCATTAAAAGTCTATGCTTTAGACAAAATCATCTTTTTACTATTTTTTAATATTTATAATATGTTATTAGAATATTTAAAATTAAGGAGTCCTATAATATATGGTAAAATAAAAATATTTTTGTAAATTTTTCCTTATAAAAACAAAAGCCAACAAGTAATTTTTTTTTTTTAAAAAAAGTTTTTTTGTTTTTAAGGAAAAGTTTCCTTTATAAATCAAAAAGTCACGCTTTTTATAAAACCTAGATGGCTATTAGTTTTTAAATAAATTTTATTAGGTTTAATTCACTTTAAAATAAGTATTTCTTTAACTAATTAATGATAGTTATCTCTCTTTATTTAGATTTAGATTATTATATAATTTTTTTACCAATTAAAATCTTGACAATATCTATGATTAAAGAGATAAATTTACTTGTGATTTGCGTAAGATTTTTAAAGATTTCTAATATTAGTATAGTCTTAAAGTTTACAATAAATAAATTATCATGTATTATTGATGACAAAGAAGTCTTTTTATGAAATTTGAGATAGCTTATGATTGAAGAGAAAAATTTGCTTGTGATTTGAGGTAATTTTTCTAAAGTTTTACTATGTTCTTGATGTTTACAATCTTGATGTATCACTTCTGAGACTATACTGAATATGTTGTTGTAATTTGAAAATATTAACTTGAAAAATTTGGCAATGCAAAAAAGGCAGGAGTCTAGTAGCATCGTTTCTTTTGTTGTATTAGACTTCAAAGTTTTATCTGAAAACCATTAAAAAAAACTAAGTACTTACAAATTATGGCATGAAATTATATTACTGGTTAATTTATTCGAATAGAATTGAAATATTAGAAAACACGGTGAATCTTTGTTGAATACTTGCAGTATTGATTTAATTTTTTTGGAGTACTTACAATATGCACAAACACATGTTAGTTAGTCATATATTTATGCGGTTGTGAGATTAGTTGACGGGTCTAATTTATTTCTTAGAAGTTTTGAGCATTGTTGTTTTTCTTAAGATTTAAATGAAAATCATATTTCATTACATTGAATATATTTTTGTGATTTGAAAATATTAAATTAAAAGTTTTGACGGTGCAAAAATTGGTGGAAATCTAGGAATACTATGTCTGTTATAGTATTAGTCTTAATCGTAGCCCAATTGATTTTGAATGATTTTTTATAGTATCCACATTTCATACAAGAACGAATTTTCGGTAAATTTTTGTTAGGTTTTGTTTTGTTGTTATTATTATTATTATTGTTAGTATTATTATTTATTGATATCAGATATGCTTGAAAGAAAAATCTACTATAATGTCTAGAGCATATTTTTTTATAATGTCAAAGTGATTTTATAAAATTACACTTATTGAAGTAAGTTACACGCGTAGGGCGTGTATCCTAAAATAGTATATATATATATATTTATGAAGTCCAAGAAATACCTCCTTTTAGATGATGGTGCGGTCGTTATCATGATATAGTAAGCCAACTAAGGTTTAGGGTAGAATCCCAAGGGAACATGTGGTTTGACAAATCTTAGTGGTTACAGTCTATGGGAAAAATAGGAGAGTAAATGGGGGATTTGCTTGTAATATTCTCAAACACAGATCAATATTAACTTGTTTGAAGATCATTCGTAAGTGAACACTAGGATTGTATTCCCCCTGGAATCTCAACTACGTAGGTTTATCATGCATTGTTGAACTAACCCAATGCATTGTATGAAAAATTGATAAGTTATGTACCTCCTACAGTCTTTTGGACGAGTATGAGGATTTCACCCATTAGATTTTGAGTCTCAACGTGCCTTCATTACTAACTCTTACCCTGATCCTAGTTAGCTAATACCTTTTGAGTCTCAAGTTATTACATGAAAACTAATAATCATTCAGATATACCATTGTACTGCAACAGATGGATTATTAACTCCCAAATTACTATTGTCTTTATCTTTTCCTAGAGTAAGTAGCAATATCTATGCGGGATCCTAATGTGTGTATCCATTAAGAAATCAATCATATCAAAGATAAAGTAATGCATCCCATGGGTATTGGTTTCTATCAACAATCACACTTCCCCTACTTCATCAATTCGCCAGGGTTTTAACAACCCTAGCTATGGTTTTTAGCCGCTCATGATTGTGAAGAAATAAATAACATTCATATTGGAAAGAAAAGATAAAATCACAATGATAAGATGAAGAAAACCCATAACCGTAAACTGAATAATCAATCAAAGTCAATACAATGAAATCCCAAGATTAAAGATGGATCTTGCGATCCAAATATATTTCTAAGTGTTAAAAGTGTGTATCCTCTACAAAAAAGTACTTAAGGGGTATCTATAGTACAAGATAAACCATAAAAAATAAGCTCAAATAAAATAGGAGAAAACCGAGTCGGTGACCACCTGATCCCTATACCTACGATTTGGTAGGGTGCAGGTGGAACCTGCGGTCTGGCAAAGAGCACTAGTGCAGACCGGGGATAGCAAATGACACTTTTTCCTGCAAGTCAGCTCTCAGGATTTTGGGTTTTTGACATCCGATTTGTCTACATGTGGTCCATAGGTGTACATACAGTCCATAGGTTAACTAAATGGTGTCGGGAGTCTGTTTTTTACCTCTTCTTTGAATCTCAAACATGCATTGATCACGATCAAGCCAAAAAAAATCCTAATTATTATAACTCTCTAAAAGTGGCAAAAACACCTTTTTTCACCATTTTCACGAACTTATCTTCCAAAATATGGTTTTCTATAAAACATACCTAAAACAGATCATAACTAACAAAAAGGTCTCAGAAACTTGCATATTTTCCTCATTTTAAGCATTGAAAGTTCTATATTTCTATAGCACATCAACACCCTCACCTTAGAACGTTTGCATATCTTTAGGCAACAAAAAGATAACAAAACAAAAATGACGTTTAGCTAAGAGAATTTAAGATATTCAAGGTAGCCAATCATCATATTAAGTTCAAATAATGACATCCCCTTCTATAACTCTTTTCAAAACCAACTGTGTATGAACATGAAATACAACAATGTGACACAAAAGAATCAAGCTATGGCAATTATATTTGCAACAGACAACCACTTATATGTATAAATTCACTACCTGAAACAAGCAGTTAGCTAGCAACATGACTCAAGTACCCTTACAACAAGAATGTCCCACTCACGCATATGAAATCATGCATGTCAACGCAGGACGGTCAAGAGACACTCACACTCAACAAAGAAGTTCCAATCAATGCATGTCAAATACCATAAGCTTACCCTTATTTTCTTTACCTTAGCATTCAGATTGTCAAGTCAAGATCACTATAGGATTTTTGTCAGCTTGTAATGTAGGCTTAAGGATGGTAGGACAGATATGGACTTTTAAAGTGACAAAGCCTCCTTGTCACTACACTAACTTCATGGTCTTACTTACTAACCAATTTTTTTTATTCCACCCTTATTTCTTCTCTTCATTCTTTTACTACACCTTCAGGTTGGGTATGCTCTTTTATTCTTTCTTTTTTACTTTTTTTTAATTCTTTTTTTTTGTTTTTACCACACTCAGGCCTACTTTCTTTCTTTCTCCTATTTTACCCTTCTTCATACCCATTTTATACTATGCACCCTATGATATCCACCCTCAACTTCGGCTTTTTTCCCGTGTTGAGGTGCATACTGTCCAAGGAGAAACAGGTCCAAAATAGGTAAATTGTAACACAAATGGGAAGGTGAATGGTTAAAACAAGAAAAATAAGCTCACAAGGTTCAAAATAGGGATCAAGGGATACTATTTCACACATGGAAGGTCATTTAGTCTTAAAGTGGACTATAATCAAAATGGCCTATGATCCTTTCCTAACTGGCTATCCTTCAACCTAGGCAAAACTAACCAGGCATGTTTTGAATTTAACATACAAAGAGAACTAGGTAGTATCTCACACTCACATAGCACAGAGTCAATATCACTTATTACTACCTATCTAGTTCATACAATTGTCAGCAAATAGTTATCATATACCTAATACTAATTCCATAACAAGATCCACAAAGTTTACACATATGTACATCAACACAGTTTTTAAAACATAAAATTTTTGGAGGGTTATAAAAATCAGTCAATGTTAGAGGGTTATGGAAAATATGTCAAAGTCTGACTACTACCCTAAATACTTAAAATATCCTAATTATACAAAATATCACAATACGAAGAAAAATACAATACGCCACATAATTATCATAGACATACCAGTTCTACAATCATACCACGGACGATAGGAAAGAAGAACGACAACAAAAACCCATAGTGGTATAGTATTCCCACCCCAACTAAAAACTGTGTAGTTTCCGCAATGAGCTAAAAAAAAAGTAAAACATAGAGAAGTGAGAACATACCTGGGAATCACTAAGCACTCGAGTCAGGAGCCTCTCCAGATGGGGGCATAGAAGCTGGCGAATGTGGTGGTGGTAGCAGTGCACTACTGGATGATGCACCCACTGCTATAGCATCATGCCTCTTCCTATCTATGAATACAGTCTCCAAAGAATTATGTCTGGCCTTGTAAGGGCTTTATCCTATGTCAAAATAAGATCCTACAAATCGTATAAGTGATCTCTCTTGGTCCCAACTGTTGGGACCTCCTCCTCATTCTCCACCAAGAAGTCAAAGTATCTCAGTACACGTGGAGGTGATGTTTGGACTATAGGGGTAATATTAAGGGAGTAGCTGCTACACAACTCTCTATAAGAGAGCATACCTTTGCTTGTAGGATATCAAAATCCTTCCTCACCTAAACCAAATCTTACTCACCTATCTCTGTATATCAGGATATAACCTGTATCTCTAGCTTATCAATCTATGTATAAAAGTCAACATGCATCTCTGATAGTGAAGCTCTCTGAGCAGCCTCACATCAAGCCTCGTCTTGCTCAAATCTAGTCCTGACCCTCAATCTCATCTGCCCAAAAAGGGTAGTTATCTTGGTCTCGACAACCTTCAACCAAGAGGTTGTATCCCTCTTGCTATCTACTAGTCTCTGGAAAAACTCACTGGATACAGTAATCATACCTGTCATATGAGCTGTAGTAATGGGCGAGCAGGATCTTTAGATATATCAGCCAGCTCTAAGGTCGAAGCCAAGGCTGAAGAAGAAGTAGCATGTGTCCCCTCACCCTGAGCACTCAAATCTGGAGAATCTCTCTGTTCCCCTATCTCCATATCTACACCAACACTCACATAATCTATATGTGTCTCATCAGGTATTGCAAAAATTATTGGGCCTTTATTTTGGGACGTGGTACTTTTGACTATTGTCTAGGTCTCTTGGAAGTGCTTGGACATAATAGACCCTTCGTGGTCCTTATTTGTGTAGTAGCAGTGGCACTCACCCTCTTATTAATACCTGGTAACTTAGGTACATCTGCCTCATCACATAGTCTCTGAATCATATAAGGAAATTATAGGTTAGTCAGCTCACCAAAGGACCTATCATGTAGCTCATACCTGAGGATGGTAGCAAAATCAATGTCATAACCATCCATTAAGCAAGAAACTAATACAACTTTCTCCTACATTAATGAGTTATCAAAAGTAGTGAAAAATAGGAGATATCAAATCATCAACCACCAGAATTTGGCCTCTAGTGTCAATGGGCCCTTCTTCATCATAGCTTACAGCTCAATCCATGGGAAGCATCACCATATGGTGAAATGTAATAGGCTATCTACCTAGTCATCTCGACCCTTTCAACTCTGTGCTTCGCATCTCGAATTATATGATGATTTTTTGAAATCCTCAGTCTGTTGTTGCACTCTACTGTAGATGCAGGTGTGATATAATTTGGGCCAAATATGACTCTGAAGATAGTCTCCTTTTTAATGTTAACTCTGATCCCTCTGACTAGTGTGTGCTCAAGCTGCGGATGCCGTGCATATCTAATAAATCATGGATAATAGTGCATGGGAAGGACTATAGTAGCTCTGTAAGATGCATAAAACTTCCACACCATAGCCCGTACATAAGAACCAAATTTCCTAGTCACCCACGCGAACTGATACTTGTTAAATACTGCCCTCAGCTGTGGTACCCGCTTCATCCCTAATAGTTGATCCTGTGCTTCTCATGGATACATCATATAAGACTGCCTAGCTCCTCAAAAGTGCTATCAAGCTCATATATATGTCATATCCTTTCAACATACCACCTTAGATGTCCCTTCTTGGGAGGTGCATCTGGGGCATGTGCGGGGTATGAGTGCCTGCTGTGCAACATAGGTTGCTTGTGTTGTACCCTTTTCATATTAGGGTATCTCTATCTATTTTCTATGAGTGACAGTACCCTCCTCAAACTAGGTCACCACTGATGTCTTCTCCTACTCAACCTTCTTAGAAGAATCCTAGGACCCCTCCTCAAACTGGGCGTCTTGAGCATCAGCCCGTGGAGTCGACTCAGACTCTGTCTCTCTCATTTCCTCCTCATTATCGAGTGAAGGAGTATGTGGTGGTGATATCCTCATGTACTTCATCCTCAGCTAGGATGCGGATGACTAAGCAACCTGGCGAGTGTGTCCCCACATAAATATGTGTCACTGTAATTGCAGTATCAACATGACATTGTTTCAGATACTCCTCCACCAAACTACTCAGCTCAGGAGACCCTTCTTATCTCCTAGAAGTACCAGCTACTTTCTTCTTTACTACTTTAGGTTCCATATTTTCTCGAAAAACCAGTTATTGACTTTCAATAAAAGTGAGGGATAGTGAAAGTTGAAAAAAAACTCAAAATTCAAAAAGTTTGAATTTTTCCTCACTTTTCACACCCCTATAATCTATTGAAATCCCAACAAGTCCAATATATACACACTACTCAAGAATCAGGAATTTCAAAGAAAACAAACATGTTCAACTCATGGTATTACTTTCATTCATTCAAGTTAAACTTCCAGTTAGGGCCTAACTTAGAATTTTAACTCGAACCAAGGCCCTACATTATGATTTTAGGCTACTTCAAGGCTCCCTTATACAAGTATGATTGTTTCAATACATTTATCAATGAAATGCACATATGAACTTATTTCAACCATAAATAAAACATTATATAACCATTAGGAGCCAAGAAAGTTTACTGCTTATATGCAAATCTGGAAGATAATAAGAAAAAACTCAAGCAAAACCATGGTTGAAACTTGTTTCTAGTGTGTTTGGACAAGTTGGTATCTCAAACAAGTGTCAATTTTGCCTTTTCTTAAGTGTGGGGTTAGTTTATATTGAAAGTGAGAAGTTTGAATTCTAAGAGAAATTTCAAGTTTTGACGATTAGAATGAGGGTTAGAATGTTTTTATATAGGTAGGGGGCTATAATAGGGCATATTTAATTAAATGTTAGTGGGACCAAAATTTTAATTAAAAAGTTGGCCCAAATTTTGACCTACACGTGGTTTGTACCTGTGCCCTATACCCACGGTAGGATCCTGGCAACAGGTAGTATCTGCGGCCCGCATGTGCCGAACTAAAATTTTTGGCCCATTTTTTTGCAATCCAGACTTGGTGTGTTGACATATTTCTAGATACTTATGGTGCTGGAACCTAAGTTTTAGGTTCCAAAAGTAAAATTAGGTGCCAAAGACCATAACTTACCATTTTTCATCCACAAAATTCTTTTTTATTTTCTACTCAACTTACCATGTGGAACTTGTGACCATGATGGGCTATCACACAGTCCCCTTACTTGGAAATCGATGAATGTAGCAATTTTTACTGTCTTCCATGTACGGTCCAAAAGCTAAAAACCCATAAAAACTAAAATAACAAAAATGTAAACACTAAAATATAGTGGGTTGCCTCTCACTCAGCGCTTGATTTAACATCGTGGCAAGACGTACCCATGTTGGTTACTCAAACTTCACTAACAAGCCCTTGGGTTGCCTCCCATGCAGTGCTTGATTTAATGTCATGGCATGATGCAGATATCTTGATTACTCAGAATTTATCAAGACACCCATAGAAATATCCTCTAGGGTTATCAATACAATCGATCACCGACACTACTCTCATTTTAGTTTCCTGCTTCATAGGCTTTCATATGTTGAAAGTAGCCTTCTCACCATTGACTTAGAATTTAAGCTCACCTTTTTCCATGTCAACTATAACTCTGCCTATGGCTATAAATGGTCTTCCCAAAATAATAGGGATTTTGGTGTCAACCTCACAGTCTAAGATGACAAATTCATTTGAGAAAATAAATTTGTATATCATAACGATCACATCAAAAGAGATTCCTATAGGCTTCTTCACTGTGTGGTCATCCATCGGTAGTCGCATCAAAGTTGATTCTGAAAGGTTCAAGCCTAGTTACTTAAAGACGGCCAACAACATCAAATTAATGCTGCCCCTAGGTCACACAAGGCTTGGGCAAATCTGGATGACCCAATAGTCTATGGTATAGTAAACTCTCTGGGGTCACCCATTTTCTATGCCAAAACCTAATCATGACTGCACTGCAGTGGTACAAACCCTTAACATCCTCAAAAGTTATTCCTTTCTTCGTTGTGATCAACTGTTTTATGAACCTGACATATCCAGGTATTTGGTCTCATTCCTCAAGAAGAGGTATGTTCAGGCTCAATTCTCTTAGTTCTACATTAGCCACTGCGGAAAAGGTAGGGCTGGTCTCAGAATCTTTCTCACTTTTGGCTCAATGACAGAGCCCTTAAATTTATCTTTAGCAACTTTATCTCTATCATATGTTACCTTCTCAAACTCAGCAGCAGGTGTCTCATCATCAATAAATTCTATAGAAGATATTGGGGGATCCATAGTAATGATACCACTGCGCGTGGTAATAGCAAGTACGTGACTATCATTTATTGGATTTGGAACTGTGTTGCTTGGAAGGGTACCTGGCTTCCTCTGGTTTAGATTTGCTAACATCTGACCAAAATAGTGCTCCAACTTCTTAATAGTAGTGGCATGTAACTCGACCTTCTGGGTAAATCCTGAAATATCAGCCTTAATCTCCTTAAGGCTAGTCTCCTAATTTTCCTGACCCTTTACTAATTTAGTTAGCATCTTCTCTATTTGAGATTTTGCATCACGACTACCAGGTGGAATGTATCTATCTCTATTTTCTTTATAGTCGTCCTTCTTCCTTAAGTCACCATCTCGCTCTCTACTATGGTCTCTATATTTATCATAATATTTCTAACCTTGGTTCCTTTTTTCTTAGGCTTAAAAAGTCTCCATCTGATGATCCAGATAATTAGCTTCCTCTTTTAGTTCAAACTCATATGTTTTGGTAGTTGGCCCCTATGCTGCTACTGGATTAACTTTCTTAGAACTTGTTGCTGCGAACTGTTTTACTATCATCCCTAAATCAGTCCTTAGTAATGTAATTTCTTATAACGCCCCAAGAACCTATCCCGAGACGTCACATGGTGCTCAAGGCCACACGTGGCCTCAAGCTAACCCTCTAAACTTGTCATCACTTTCAGAACTCATTATAGCACAAATCATGCTAAGATAAAGAGGAATAAGCATGTCATGAACATACTAAAACATAAGATAATACTGCCCTATACAAACAAAATATTAAAATCTCTGTACACGCTGGCACACCAGTCTGACAAAGCCTCTACTACATAAGATTGAGGACCTATTCTGACAGATCCCCAACTGACTCGTACTGAATTGAAAATAAACGACCATTTATCAGTGAGACAAAATGAGAGATACAGGTCCTCGAACCATGAGGACTCACCAACTGCAGAGATGTAGAAGAAGGTACTCGAAGATCACTGTCACTGCTGAGACTGAGCACCTGAACCTATATCACGATGAAATATAGAATACAAAATAGTATGGGAGTCAGTACTTGGGAATGTACTGAGTATACGGGGTGGATGCAACATTTAAATAATATGATAAATGTATAA
>NC_061113.1:180426094-180449566 GCF_002878395.1 Capsicum annuum
AGTAGTAATACGTGCTTCATAAATCTCGTAAATCATTTATCTCAACTCAAACTCTTTAACTCATGACTTAGAGTGACTCGGTAACTCAAGAGACTTAAATTGTTAGGGATGTGGGAGTTTCTTATAACCGACATGACTACACCATGTGAGCCGCATGGAGTCCAACGTTTTGCCCTCCTAAGGAGAGAACCCCACATTAGCAGGGGTGTTGTACTCTTGCCAGGGAGTACAACTTCAGTCACATCTTCACAATCTCATACTCGGCCTTTGGCCCACAATTATCAACATCAATCCTATGGTGGCACGTAGTTTTGGGGAAATACCAAATTTCCCGCTCGGTGCTAAATACTCCTCCCAGACTCAGTTCAGAACGCATTAGGAAATCCACCTCAATCAATATCAACTCATGGTTCTATTATAAAGACCAAAACATAAATATATATCTCATCTGAAAATCATAAACAACTTATGGATTCCTAACTCGACTCAACTCAACACAAGCTTTCTCAATATCAAGTACATTTGTTTATCAAATCATTTCAAATATCAAAACTTCATGGAAACATCATAAGACTCATTCTTGCCTCTCAATTTCACATATCAATATACATTCAATAGTCGAATTTCTCGTGGAAAGGCATAACTCATGAAACTTGTCTCAAATCATTCAAAAATCATAAATTTGTAATAAAAATATCCAACTCATGGAACTTGACTTAAATTGCTTAGAAATCATCAATACATAATGATAATATACGGCTCATGGAATAAATTCTCAATTTAAGAAACATGATAGTGAAATAATCATAAATATCAAACTTATTCAACTCAAATCTCATAAATCATTAATAGAGAAATTTGGGTGTAAACCCACTTGCAATATCATGTAAATCAATAATAGAAAGTAAATCTTTGGGCATAAGAATGAAAGGAGTGTTCTTGTTGAAACCCCACATACCTTGGATTTTGATTTTGAAGATGTAGAAACTTGTTTAGAACTTCTTCTTAACACTTTTGAGCCAAGATCCTTTATGCCTTTGACTTGGGGAACTCAGTTTTTGAATCACTTTGAATCACTATGGAGGATTCTTGAATTTATTTGAAAAAAGATTAGATTTTGGATCTTGGAAGAAGATTAGATTTTGGATCTTGGAAGAAACCCTAGGTTTCTAGATATTTCTTGGAAGATTAGAGAGAAAAGAGAGAAAAATGATCTTCTCTTCTATACATAGATATATATAGGGCTTAAAAGGAGCGAAATGACCAAAATGCCCTTTTGAAAAGAGTTGAAAATTACTGATCGGGGCCTGTGACGATCGACCTGATGGTTCGTCAGAGAGATTGACGGTCCACCAAGTCATCCGTCACTCGAACACCAAAATAGGAATGTTCTGCCTCGACATGACGCTTGACCTGAAGGTCCATCAAAAAAAGTGACGGTCCACTAAGTCATCCATTACCTGAGGGTCAGAAATAAGATACTCTGTCTCGATTTGACGGATGCCTTGACGGTCCTTCAACTTTGTGACGGTCCACCACTTTGACCATCATACGACATCCCAAAAAGAGAGCAACTGCCTTGTCTTGAAAGGACACTTGATGGTCCACCAATTATCTGACGGTCCATCAGGTCGACTGTCAAACCTGAGCATTCTGATATCATTTAGTAAAATGGCCATAACTCCTTCGTTCGATGTCAGATTTTGATGAAATTGGTATCGATGGAAATATTATTCAATGCTCTACATGAAAAAAAAGTTGGAATTAGATAAATATAACATGTTTTAAACATCAATCACTTTGGAAGTCATATATATCCATTCCAAAAGATAGATTTAGGCTAAAGGAATGATCGAGGTATTATATTTCTTACACTACTATATCATCAGTTACTCTCTAGTTGTAGCAAGCACCAATAACATAAGTACCAAATCCCCTCTCAACCTCTAAAGTTTACGACCCTCAGTTAGTGAGTGAGATCCAATCTAATATCTCTGAAGTTGCCCCCCAATGTAGTTTTATAAAAACTCCTCTAGAGATGGTGTCTGACATGGCTTTAAAACTAATATTCAAGGATCTGTAGATTATCTCTAATAAGATTTTCCCTAAATATTGATGAATGGGCACCAATAGTAGTTTCTTCTTAAACTTGAACCAAGCCTCATACATAGATTCTGACTGCAGCTGCCTAATATTATAGATCTTATCCTTTAACTGCAACATCCTTGATATAGGGAAGAACCTATTTAAGAATTACCTGTGCAACTCATTCCAAGTTGTGATAGATCCTTTTGGCAATCCCCTTAACCAAAAAGATACTTCTCCTATAAGTGAGAAGGGGAAACCCCTCAGTCTTAGTGCTTCCTGATTTACCCCTAGATTGGTATATGAGTTACAGAACTTAAGGAAATTTGTAAGGTGCAAGTTTGCATCATCGGTAGGAAATTCTGCATACACACCCTTCAAATTAGAAGTTGGATCATGGTACTCATAATGTCAAATTTGATACTTGGGGGTGAAACAAGAAGTGTTATGGCTCCAGTCTCTGTCGGCTCAACATATCTCATATTTTCATTATCATTGATATATGGATTCACATATTGATATGTTAGGATAATTTGAACACGGGCACCTCTAACTCTATTTTAATTCCCATCAAGTGCTGCTTGATGGTCTGTTACTTATCTCTGTTTAGCAAGATCCATATCCTAGCTATCCTCTAAGCTTCTTCTGCTGCTCTCCTTTCAGGTTTAGTTTGAGTTAAAATCTCACTAGTCTGACCATCAACAATATCTTTACCCTTTCAGTAGCAGGTATAATATTGTGAACCCCTTCAGGATTATCACTTCATTTCAATTCAAATATCCTACCAGGTATTTTTAGGATCCTCTATGAATTTGGATTCACTGAGAGTAACGGATTGCCTCTAATGTATGTGCTAGGCATACATCAGCATATGCCCAACTAAGAATAAAAATAAAAACTAAAAAAACCCAAAAATTGTAATAACCCAAAATTAGCATCATGTTCCCCGACAACGAAACCAATTTCTTGAGGACGTCCAAGTAATACCTTCTTTTAGATGATGGTATGATCATTGTCAAGATATAGTATCCCAACTAATATTGAGGTTGAATCCCAAGGGAACACATAGTTTGACAGATCTCAGTGGTTATAGTCTATGGAAAAAATAAGAAAGTAAATGAGGGGATTTTTTGTAGTCATCTCAAACACAAAACAATATTAACTTGGTTAAAGATCAGTTGTAAGTGAACACTAGGATTGTGTTCCCCCTAGCATCTAAACTCTATAAGTTTATCGTATATTGTTGAACCTACCCAATACCTTGCATGCAGAACTAAAAAGTTATGTACCTCCTATAGTCTTGGACAAGTAGGAGGATTTCACCCTTAAGTCTCAGGGTGAAACACCCTGGGTTTTGGAACCTTAGAAAAATTCCTGTATTTCTAGTTTCTGGTCAAGGTATGACTAAGGGGTACAGGTTATATGTTGGGGTACGGTTATGGTTGGGCGTACACTAACCAGTGATGGTTGGTGGGTTGGATTGGTCTCTAGAATAGGTATGACTTGGGTTGGCATGAGTCATATGGTCGGATACGGGTTGTATGGTTTGTATTTTTCTTCACTTAATTCGAGACTTAGTAAAGTAACTTGGATCTGAGTACGAGTGCCTGACCATGGATTATGAGATAAGATATGAGTCGTACTGTCATATATGATGGATAGTGTTAACTCCTCTTGGTTCTATTATGGGTATGGTTGAGGGTGCTAGTCGTATCCTTAGTTATGATTTGGCTTGCATGGTCGTATATTGATTAGTGTGGGGGTCTAAGGGTGGTCTAGGGTACAAATAGTGGGTACCACTTGTATTGAAGGGTACGACTAGTATGGTGAAGTCATACCCACCTGCAGGAATTTTATGCAGTTAAGTTGGGGTTAATCTGGACATTTCCTCTCTTAACTCATTGTGATCCTATGACCTATATCATACTTGGAAGGATATTTACCCTATTATTCTAATGTTAAATACTTAGAAACACCCTCTAATTCTCTCTAAGGATCTTGGGTAAAGAAAGGCTAGGATTTTATTTAGACGAGTAATTTGGGGATTGATTGGGTTATTTCTCTCCATCATCTTCATCATCTAAGGCAAGACACTTCTCCCTTATTGTTAGTTTCTACTAAAATTATGTTTTATACAATGTTTTTATGGCATGATTATTTTATGATTTTGGGGTTTTTAAATATGTGTTGGGGTTTTGGTATTAAATGCTTGGTTATGATGTTCCCATGTTTTAATTATCTAATTACATAATTTATTTATGGTTTAGACAATTGGTTGCATGGAAATGGTAAATTGGTAATTGGAATTGGTTTTGGAAACACTATGCCCCTAACATGTTAGATAAAATGCCTTTAATAATGCTTTTACTATACCATTGGACTTTTTATGGAACTATTGCATGGTATGGATTGGTAATGGAACCCCTCATGGAATAAATGGTTTAAATAGTTTTGAATGGTTAAATGGAATGGTTTGGTGGGAATGGTTATGGTTAATTGAACTCCTTGTAAAGTACAATGGAATCACCCAAATAAACATGTTAATGAACAACTTATGGGGAACATAGGATTCCCCCACACAAACATAATGATGGAACACTTATGGGGCACATAGGATTCCCCCAACTTAATTTGATAATGTAATCCATGGGTATATGGGAATCCCTTTGTCATTAAAGCATTGGCTAAGGACATTGCTTGCAAGCTATAGTCAATATGATGATACCATTTCTTATCGACTTGGTTAAAAATAATGTCACAATGGTTTGATTGGTTTTAAATGGTTTTAATTAGGAAATAATGGTAGGGTGCGATTGATAATAGTAAAGGTGCAAGTCAAATAGATGGACATTGAAAACTCATGTTTGCCAACATAAAGGGTTGGTCATAGCGACTATATATGATACTAGAAGGTACATGGTAATACTCTAAGTACACTATACATATATATCATGGAGAAAAAAGGGTACTCACGAATCCCCTACTCTTATGGTATCTTTTGTTCATGCGGCTACATGCATTGAGGCCTATTCAGGAGGTTGCATTGGACCCATATAGCCCATGGATTGTTTTAGGATGATTAAGCTATATACTACCAGGTTAATGGTTTTAAAGGCATGCAAAATCTGGTTCTTTTTCCCGATATAGTTATAATATATATGTATGGTTTGTATGTATATGGTTGGTTTACTTGGTTTTAATGGATGTTATTATTTTATCCTTATCCTGAGTACTTGCTAGCAGTCACCCGCTAACCCATCCTCAGGCGGTTGTATCCCAGCGTAATATAGGGATTGACCATTTTACTCTTCCTGCTTAGTGGTCGAATTTGGGATCAGTTACTGGATTGAAGTGGTGAGCTTCCATATTATATAAGGCTCCATTTCATGTTCATGGATATTTTTGCATACTTTGGTTTATTTATGGATATTGGTTTTGGGTTTGGTTGTGGGCATGTCCTAATTAGATATTGGTTTTCTTTTGGTTAGAGGCTTTTATGGAACTACTATGGTTTGGTAGGGGTAGGATAAGTAGTGGTGTCAGCCTTAGTATTGGCATTGGCATTGGGGTTGATACTGGTTGACTAAATTTCTCACTGTTCCATCCTTTTATATTATGTTATGGATCGAAACTTGGTTTATGATTTGGTTTGGCAATTGGCTATTTGTATGTGTTTGGACGGTTGGACACATTTAGGTAGATAACGGTCTTAGACCTATCCCAGATCCTGAAAGTTGAATAAAATATGCTATCTTTTTATATGTTCAATTTTCATTCGACTCAGGATATATGTGGTAATATTTGGGTTGGGTATCGGGGGTTGGTCTTTGAACTTGATTGGACTTGAGATGCCAATTATGATAAGGCTTTGGTTCGAGTCATGTCAAATTGGTATCACAGCTTTAGGTTCATGGTCAATTAGGAGTCTACAAAGCCGTGTCGAGTAGAGTCTCTTTTAGGGGTGTTTAGTGTGCCACAATCATAAAGGAAAGGCTACAAAGCATTTAGGAATGTTTTACTTTCTTGGTATTCTATTTTCAAGCTTGGAGTCTAAGTCCTAGAATCTTCTCTAATCCTAGTTTGTTTGCTTTTTAGATCATGCCTCGATGATCTGAGATGCAAGGTAACTCTTTTGTCCTAAATCGGGAAAATATTCAATAGACACGTACTACTTAGGGGATCCATACTCTGTCTAGGGTTCCAATCCCTCATATTTTTGAAGTTCCACTAGTTGCTACCAGTCCTTCTCAGGGTGCGGTGACTAATATGGAATTTCGTCAATTGATTCATGTTATTTCTCTATTGGTTGCTGCTCAGGCTAAGTAGGATGTTTCTGGTGTACCATCTACTAAGGCCACAAGGGTTGGCCTATTTATGAGGATGAATCTTCTACTTTTACTAGTGTGAAGGTAGAGGAGGATCTCCTAGATGAAATGGAGAAAATCTTTAGGATGATGCGGGCCACGAATGTGGAAGGGGTAAATTTTACTGCTTACCAGCTTAAGGATGTAGTGTACCAATTGTACGAGGAGTGGGATAGGGTAAGAGATGATGTTAAGGAGTCTACTTTATGGGAGGTTTTCTCTAATACTTTTCTAGACCGCTTCTTTTCTCAGGAGATAAAGGATATAAAGGTGAAGAAATTTGTTATTCTGAAGCAGGGGAAGATGTCGTTCAAGGAATATTTATTACAGTTTTATCAGTTGTAAAGGTATGCTCTAGATATGGTGTCTAATATGACGGCTAGGATAAGAAAGTTTTCCTTAGGGTTGTCTCAGGAGTTGATCCTTAAAAGCAAGACTGCATTGCTGATAAAGGATATGAATATTTCTAGGTTGATTATTCATATACAGTAGGTGGATAGAGAAAAATGGTAGTAGGCCGAGTTTGGGGAAAGATAGGGTAAGAAGTGTAGGTCATCTAAATAAGGTGGTTCTCAAGAACAAGGCAGTCGGGATGGCAATAATGGCTAAAGAAGATGTGAGGGAGTACTGGTTCCTTTTCTACAACTAGTGCTTCTTACTCGAAATATTCTATTGATAGGCGTCAGTAGGGTAACAATAATTTTTATGCATAGGGTGCCCAATCTTAGGCAAGTGAGGCTCAATCGGCCTCACTATGCCTTTATTTTTTTGTTATATGGTGGGGTGCATAGGGATTTTTATGATGAGGGGAGGGACAAGTGTTTCAAATATAGCTAGCCAGGCCATATGCTTAGAAACTATCTGGTTGGTAAGGGAGCTTCAGGAGCAAGTAAGGTTTCAGTTGCTTCGTCTTCTGATCCTATATCGAAGGGTGCTGTTTCTGTATTTGTTTTTGCTTCTGGCACTGGCGTAGGTTGGAATAGGTTATATGCTCTTGCTACTCATAGAAATCTTAGTCATCACCTGATGTCGTGACTGGTACATTAAAACTTTTTTCTCTTGACATGTATTATTTGCTTAATCTAGGTGTACTCTCTCTTATATGACCCCATTTATGGCTGTTTATTTTAGTTTTGATCCTAAGATTAATTTGGATCCATTTGTTATTTCTACCTTGGTAAGTGACTCTGTGATTACTAAAAAAGTCTATATGAGAGGTGTGGTATCTGTTAGTAGTAGGTAAACTTTTATGGATTTGTTTGAACTTGATATGGTGGATTTTGATGTTATTCTGGGGATGGATTGGTTACACTCTTGTTATATGTCCTTATGTTGTCATACCCGTAAAGTTGTCTGTAGGTTCCCTGGTGAACCGGTTATTGAGTGGGAGGGTGGTTCCCTAGCTCTGAGGGAAAGGTTTATTTCTTATCTTAGAGCTCATAGGTTAATCTCTAAAGGGTATCTCTATTATCTGGTCTGGGTTAAAGATTCTAACTTGGAAGGTCCTTCTTTTCATTCAGTTCTGGTGGTAAATTAGTTTGATAAGGTCTTTCTGAATGATCTTCCTAGTGTTCCTCTAGATAGAGAGATTGGTTTGGTATTGATTTGGTTGCAGAAACTCATCCAATATCTATTCCTCCTTATGGAATGGCCCCTTCTGTGTTGCGGAAACTCAAGGAGCAACTTAAGGATCTTTCAGAAAAAGTCTTCATTCATCCTAGTGTATCCCTGTGGGGTGCACTGGTTTTATTCGTGTGCAAGAAAGATGGTTCCCTTTAGATGTGCATTAACTATAGGCAGTTGAATAAGGTAACAGTTAAGAACATTTATCCTCTTCTAAGAGTAGATGACTTGTTTGAACTTTTGCAAGGTGCCAAATTCTTTTCTAAGATAGATCTATTGTCTGGGTATTATCAACTTAAGATTAGAGAGAAGGACATCCTTAACATAACTTTTCATACTCGGTATGGGCACTTTGAATTCTTGGTTATGTCATTTGGCTTGATTAATGCTCTGGAGGTATTTATGGATTTGTTGAATAGGTTTTTAGGTAGTTTTTGGATCTTTTTGTTATTTTGTTCATTAATGACATCTTGGTGTATTCTAAGAATTAGGTGAATCATGCTAATCACTTTCGGGTGGTGTTGCAGACCTTAAAGGAGCAGCAGTTGTATGCCAAGTTCTCTAAGTATGAGTTCTGATTAAACACTGCGACTTTTCTTGGTCATATTATTTGTAGTGAGGGGATCATGGTGGATTCGCAAAATGTGGCTGTGGTTAAAATGTTTCCTAGACCCATGACTCCAACCAACATTCGGAGCTTCTTGGGTTTGGCCAGGTATTATAGGCGGTTTGTGGAAGGTTTCTCGATGATAGCTACTTCATTGACTAAGTAGACTCAGAAGAAGGAAAAGTTTTCTTGGTCGAATTCTTATAAGGAGAGTTTCGAGAAACTTAAAGATAAATTAACTTTGGCTTTAGTTTTCATATTTCTTGAAGGTAATGAGGGGTTTGTGGTTTATTGTAAAGCATCCCGGGTGAGACATAGTTGTGTTTTGAAGAAACATAGGAAGGTGATTGCCTATTCTTCTAATCAGTTAAAGGTACATAAGAGGAATTATCCTACTCATGATTTGGAACTTTTAGTGGTTGTTTTTTCTTTGAAATCTGGGGGCATTACTTATATGGAGTGCACATGGACATATTTTTTTTTATCATAAGAGTCTACAGTATTGTTCACTCATAAGGAGATAAATCTCAGGCAGAGAGGATGGTTAGAGCTTCTCAAGGACTATGATACGAGTCTTCACTACCACCCAGGTAAAGCTAACATGGTTGCTGATGCTTTTAGCAGGTTATCCATGGGGAGTTTGGATCATGTGGAAAAGGAAAAGGGGGAATTAGTGAAGGATATTCACCACTTGGCTAATCTTGGAGTTCGCTTCTTGGACTCCAATGATGGTGGTGTGATAGTACAAGAAGTGGTTTGGTCATCTCTTGGCGTAGAGATTAAGGAAAAGTAAATGCTAGATCCTATCTTTATGAAAATCAAGAGTGATATTGGTGGGAAAAAGGTAATGGTGTTTGAGATCAGTGGTGATGGTACATTGAGGTACCAAGGGTAGTTATATGTTCTAGATGTCGATGGGTTGCGACAAAGGGTTTTGGCTAAGGCACACGAATTGCGCTATGTTGTTCATCTCGGTTCGACAAAAATGTATCTTGATCTTAAGGAGATATATTGGTGAAATGGTATGAAAAAGGTTGTGGATGACTTTATAGCAAAATGCATGGTGTACCAATAGGTTAAGTTGAGTACATGAGTCGTGGTGGCTTATTTCAGGAAGTGGAATTGCCGGAATGGAAATGAGGGGTAATCAATATGATTTCGTTATCGGTCTTCCTCAGTCTCAGAATTAATTTGACTCAATTTTGGTCATCG
Source organism: Capsicum annuum (assembly GCF_002878395.1). Classification (NCBI taxonomy): domain Eukaryota; kingdom Viridiplantae; phylum Streptophyta; class Magnoliopsida; order Solanales; family Solanaceae; genus Capsicum; species Capsicum annuum. The sequence goes on from NC_061113.1 coordinate 180,435,986, forward strand.
TGGATCGGATGCTAAAGTTTTCTCACTTCTTTCTAGTGTGGACTAACTTTTTGGCTAAGGACTATGCAAGGTTATACCTTCAGGAGATTGTAAAGCTGCATGGGGTACCTATTTTGATTATTTCTGATCATGGTATGCAGTTTTCATCTCATTTTTATGGTCTTTCTAGAAAGGGTTGGGTACTAAGGTTAGTCTGAGTATTGCTTTTCACCCGCAGATGGATGGACAAGCAGAGATGACCATTCAGACATTAGAGGACATGCTTTGTGCGTGTGTGATTGATTATAGTGGCAATTGGGTTGAGCATCTATCTTTGGTAAAGTTTTCCTAATCTTTTATTGGGTAGTTTAATCTTTGTGAGGCAGATATGTTCGGTCTAGATTTGATTTATTAGGCTATGAAAAAGGTATAGGTGATTCGGGATAGGCTTAAAGCTGCCCAAAGTCACCAAAAGTCCTATACAAATGTAAGGCGTAAAGAATTGGAGTTTGAGGTTAGGGATAAGGTATTTCTAAAGGTATATCTTGTGAAGTGAGTGATACAGTTCGATAAAAAGGGAAAGCTCAGTCCCTGATATGTTGGTCCTTATGTGGTTTTGTGGAAGGTTGGTAACGTGGCATATGAATTGGAGTTACCTTCTAGTTTGAGCTCCATTCATCTGGTATTTCATGTCTCTATGTTGAGGAGGTGTCTTGGTGATTCTTCTTTGGTGATTCCTTTGGAAAGATTGGATATCTCAGATTCTCTATCTTATGAAGAGGTCCCAATTGAGATATTAGATTAGCAGGTTCATCGGTTATGGACCAAGGATGTGGCCTTAGTTAAGGTTCTATGGTGGAACCATAAGGTTGAAGAGTCTACATGGGAAGCAGAAATGGACATGAAGTCTAAATATCCGTATTTGTTTTCTACTTTGGATATTAGTGCGGAAGGTATGTGTTCTGATCACATCTTTATTTTCTAACTTGTTTAAGGGATGGATTGATATTTGATAATTCAAATGAATCATGCTTGTGTTTAACCTACCTTTTCCGTCATTCAGTGACGAATGATCCTAGTGGGGGAGACTGAAACACCCTGGGTTTTGGAACCTTAGAAAATTTCTTATATTTTTAGTTTCTGGTCAAGGTACGACTAGGGGGTATAGGTCGTATGTTGGGGTACAATTGGTAAGGTTGGTCGTACACTAACCAGTGATGGTTGGTGGATTAGATTAGTCTCTGGAATATATATGAATTCGGTTGGTATGAGTCGTATGGTCGGATATGGGTCGTATGATTTGGGTTTTCCTTCACTTAATCTGAGACTTAGTAAAGTAACTTGGATCTGAGTATGAGTGGATCACCATGGGTCATGAGATAGGGTACAAGTTGTATTGTTCCACTCGTATGTTGGATAATGTCAACTCCTCTTCATTTTGTTATGGGTACGGGTTGAGAATACTAGTCGTATCCTTATATATAGTTTGTCTTGCATGGTCTTATAATGACCAGTGTCGGGGGTCTAAAGGAGGTCTAGGGTACGAGTGGTGGGTACCACTTGTATTGGAGGGTACGACTGGTATGGTGGAGTCGTACCCACCTATGGGGATTTTATGTAGTTAAGTTGGAGGTAATATGGACATTTCCCCTCATAACCCATTGTGACCCTACGACTTATATCACACTTGGGAGGTTATTTACCCTATAATTCTAATCTTAAACACTTAGAAACACTCACTAATTCTCTCTAAGGCTCCTGGGTAAAGGAAGGCTAGGGTTTCATCTAGAGGAGCAATTTAGGGCTTGATTGGGTAATATATCTCCATCATCTTCATAATCTAAAGCAAGATACTTCTCCCTTATTGTTTATTCCAACTAAATGCATGTTTTATACAATTTTTTCACGGCATGATTATTGTATGATTTTGGGGTTTTCAAATATGTGTTGGGCTTTTGGTATTAAATGCTTGGTTATGGTTTTTGTATGTTTTGATTAAGTAATTACATGTTTTAATGGTGGTTTGGACAATTGGTTGCATGGGAATGGTAAATTGGTAATTGGAATTGGTTTTGGAAACACTATGCCCCCAACATATTTGATAAAATGCATATGATAACGCTTTTACAATACTATTGGAATTTTTATGGAACTATTACATGGTATGGTTTGGTAATGAAACCCTACATTGAATAAATAGTTTAAATGGTTTGGAATGGTTAAATGGAATGGTTTAGTGGTCATGGTTATCATTAATTGAACTCCTTGTAGGGTATAAAGGAATTCCCCAAGTAAACATATGAATAAACAACTTGTGGGTTAGATGGGATTCCCCACACAACCATAATGATGGAACACTTGTGGGGTACACGGGATTCCCTAAGTTAATTTGATAATGTAATCCATGGGTATATGTCAATCCCTTTTCATATAAAAAGGTTGGATAAGGACATTGTTTATAAGCTATAGTCAGTATGACGATACCACTTTTATAACCTTGTTTAATAATAATGTAATAATGGTTTGTTTAGTTGGAAATGGTTTTAATTAGGAAATAATGGTGGGTGTGATAGATAATCGTGAATGTGCGAGTCCAATGGACGAACACTGAAAACTCATGTTTACCGACATGAAGGATTGGTCATAGATACCATATATGATACTAGAAGGTACATGGGAATCCTCTAAGTACACTGTACATATGTATCATAGAGAGCGAAGGGTACTCGGGAATTCCCTACCTTTATGGAATCTTTAGTTTGTGTGACTACATGCATCGGGGCTCGTTCAGGGGGTTACACTTGACCCATATAGCCTGTGGGTGGTTCTAGGATGGTTAAGCTACACATACCCAGGCTAATAGTTTTTAAGTCATTCTAAACCCGGTTCCCTTTTCCGGCGTGGTTATATAAATATATGTATGGTTTGTACGCATATGGTTGGTTTACTTGGTTTTACTGGATAACATTATTTTATCCTTATCCTGAGTACTTGCTAGCGTTCACCCGCTAACTCATCCTCGGGCGGCTATATCCCCACGCGATATAGGGACCGACCATTATACTCTTCCTGCTTAGTGCTCGAATTCGGGATCATCTACAAGATTGAAGTGGTGAGCTTCCATATTTTGGAATGCTCCATTTCATGTTCATGGATGTTTTTACATACTTTGGTTTATTTATGGATATTGGTTTTTGCTATGGTTGAGGGCATGTCCTAACCGGATATTGGTTTTCTTTATGTTAGAGGCTTTTGTGGAACTACTATAGGTTGGTATGAGCAAGATCGGTAGTGGGGTCAGCCTTAGTATTGGCATTAGCATTGGGGATGATATTGGTTGGCTAAATTTCTCACTATTCCATTCTTTTATATTATGTTATGGACAAGAACTTGGTTATTGTTTTAGTTTTGGTTTTATTTTTTGGTTTGGCAATTTATTTTTGGTATGGATTTGGATGGTTGGACTCATTTGGGTAGATCACGGTCTTAGACCTATACCAGAGTCCGGGAATTGAATAAAATATGCTATCTTGTTATATGTTTGGAATTCATCCAACTCAGGATGTGTGCGGTAATGGTTGGGTTGGGTATCGGGGGTAGTCTTCGATCCTGGTTTGACTTGAGATGCCCATTTTCGGCGGACACAAGCCCTCAGGACTTGAAAGAAAAGAAATTCCTGTGTTTAGGTCCCTACTTTACGACAAGGCCCCGAGTTAGGTCGTGTCACAGGGTGTCGTGTTACTAACCCTTATCTTGATCCCAGTTAACTATCATCTTTTGAGTCTTAAGTTATTAGATGAAATCTAATAATCATTCAGATATACCGGTGTACTGCAATAGATCGACTATTAACTCTCAAATTATTGTTGTCTTTAATTTTTCCTAGTTACTACTCCTTTGTTAGAGTAAGTAGCAATATCTAGGCGGGATCCTAATGTGTGCACCCATTAAGAAATCAATCAAATAGAAGATAAAGTAGTGCATACCATGGGTTTTGGATCCTGTCAACAATCACACTTCCCCTACTTCATCAATTCGCCAGGGTTTCCACAACCCTAGCTATGGGTTTTAGACGCTTATGATTGTGAAGAAATCAATAAGATTCATATTGGAAAGCAAAAATGTAATCACAATGATAAGATAAAGAAAACCTACAATCGTAAACTAAATAATCAATCAAAGTCAGTACAATGAAATCCCAAGATCAAAGATGGATCTTGAAATCAAAATATGTTTCTAAGTGTTAAAAGTCCATAACCTCTACTAGAAAGTACATAAGGGGTATTTATAGTACAATAGAAAACCGTAAAAACTAAGCCCGGATAAAATAGGAGAAAATAGGGTTAGTGGCCACCTGCACCATATACCTACTGTCTGGCAGGGCGCAAGTGGCACCTGCAGTCTGGCACAGGGCTAGGTGAAGACCGCAGGTAGTAGATAACACGTTTTCCTGCAAGTCAGCTCTCTAGATTTTCAGTTTCTGGAATCCGCTTTGTCTACATGTGGTCCGTAGGTGTATATGTGGTTTGTAAGTCAAATTAGTAGGTGCCGAGATTCAGTTTTTCAGCTCTTCTTCGAATCTCAAACATGCATTGATCATGATCAAGTCAAAAACATCCAAATCATCCATAAACACTCTAAAAGTGGCCAAAAAGACCTTTTCACCATTTTCACGAACATATCTTCCAAAATATGGATTCCAGCAAAATAGATCATAACTAACAAAAAGGCCTCATAAACTTGCATATTTTCCTAGTTTTAAGCATCAAAAGTGCTATATTTCTATAACACATCATATATCTGGCTTGATTTTATTTTAAAGTCCCATATTTGGGTGGCATTTACTTTCTTTCCACATTTCTATCTCTTTTGGGTGACATTCTTACCCACGAAGGTTGGGATAGGATAGGCGTTGATGATTTTCAAGAGTCCACTACTGTAATGCAGACCTGATAAAGTACCAGGTCCCTATATGACAATATTGAAGAATAATCAAGAACATAGTAAAAATTTAGGAAAGTAAGTGACACAAGATTTATGTAGAAACTCCTTACTCAAGGGAAAAAAACCATGACCTGCCCCAGTAGGATTTCACCAACAACTTTCACTAAAAATTCTAAGAAACCGTCAACTATTACAACCTAGGAATTAGCCTCCTAATTTTTGCAAACTTTACAATAACCTTATTGCAATAAACTCTCACAATATCTCAACTATGAGCTCTCCATTAGCTACCTCTAGCCAAAAAATACACTTCAAATCTGAACACAAAACTTAACAAGATACTAACTAATATCTCAATAATGAGATGTGAGTTTACAATTTTAAGCTTAAAATAATGCCTCAAAAAATTCTAGAAATGAAAAAACATATATTACTATAAGCAAATGAGTTCCTAAATTGTTGAGTCTTTGTAATGAAAGGTGAGGCCTTTACTTGAGAAAATTTCTTTTGATTCTTGGAAAAAAAAAATTTCTCTCTTGGTGGGTGATGAATATGAATGATGAGTATTGTGCGAGAAGCTTTCTCATTGGGGGTGCTTGAAGGACAACTAAAAATTCATCCTATGAATATAGTGACATTGTATAGAAAATTACTAGATAGTTGTCATATAAGACAAATATGTGCAGCTACAAAATCACATACTGGGACACCAGTTCTCATAACTAATCCCTCCACTAGTTTAGGCAATCATTGAAATAATAAGGACGATCAGAAATTTATGGACCAGGTTCCAATGATGTGGTTTGTCAATCATAAAAAGATAAACATGGTGAACAATATAAGAACTAGGATGGAACCCAACAATTTCCCTTATTTTGATGATGACAATCATAGAGCCTTTTGCAGCACAGGCACCTAGAAACTATTTCAAGGCCCCCTATCACAAGTATTCATAATCACCATCACAATAACCAATCATTCACCAGCCAATTCACCTTTCTAAAGTTTTTCCTGTCACCATAACCCAACACCAATTCCCTTTCACCATCACCCAACATTAGTTCCTCTTTCACCATCACGTAGAACTAGTTTCCTCTTTCACTATTCTTTCTTATTTTGGAATCATTAAAAATGATAAATAGTAAACTAAAGTAAGGGCTAAACAATTATAGGCCAAGACGCATAAAATAACATACTCCCTTCGTTTAAAAAAGAATGACCTACTTTTTCTTTTAGTCTGTTTAAAAAAGAATGAGCCTTTTCCTTTTTTTTTGGCAATACTTTAATTTCAACTTTCCATATGAAATGTTTAGGAACACAAGATTAAAGGGCATTTTGGTATATTTGAAACAACTATAATTTAAGGCCACAAGATTCAAAAGTCTTCTTTATTTTCTTAAACTTTGTGCCAAGTCAAAGTAGGTCATTCTTTTTTAAACGGAGGGAGTATATGATTAAAGCACAAAATCAGATGCAAACAAGGAGAATTTGATTAAATCACATAAGAACTACAGTTAAAATCCTAGTCTTACAAAACAAAAATCTAAAAATAGTATATAGTATCAAAGTCAAAGTAGGTTTCAACAAGGAAGGGGCATAGGGAGCTCTTAAGAGAAGGAGGAGAATTGTTTGGACATGAGTTGATCGATACGTCTCAAAGTTACACGATTACCATCAATATTTTTTTGAGTAATCTCAACAACATTCTTCTTTAATTCAGTAATATCAGCTAAAAACTGATTATTTTGGGCCTCAAGAGCTACTGAATGATCTAAAGTTGTACTAGGTTCTTCAGTAAACTGAAGTTGAGCCTTAAGAACTATAATTTCAGAGTCCTTTTCAGCCACTAAAGCAGTCATTTTATCAAGTATTTAAGGCTATTTTTTCCACACTGATAGAAAGAATTAGATTACCATTCAGTGGTTAAGCAGGTACGGTAGACTTGACAGGTTCCTTTAGTCGACAGACTAGAGTTAGTTACCATTAATCTCTTTCACAATTATAATATCTATTATGATAGGTACTATGACTATGACTGCTTTCTTTAATTGATGTTGACTTACTGGAGTTAGTTAACCATTGAGATATTTCATAACTATAATATCAATTATCATGCATGGATCGACCACTGTCAGATTTGTCAGCTGACTCAGAGAAACTAGTCGAATGATTTGATCTGACAATACCATGACTGAAAGATTTTACAAAACTGAATTTTGAATTTTAATTTATAAACTTCTTCTTCCAAAAAATCTTTTTTGATTTCACAAACTTCAATTTTAAGTTCCTAGTCTCTTTTTTTCCTTAACAAAACCCTTTTTTCATCATGAGTGTTATTTAGATCAGCTATAGCAAAGACCTAGAAAATATTGTAATTTAGAGCATACATTACAAGAATTAGTTCTTATATGACTAGATTCTCTAGTTGCCATGAAGCAAGAAACTTCAATGTTGTCATTTTTATGCTCTGATTGTTCTTTATCACCCTAATAAATGAAAGTCTTTTGACTTCTTTTGGAGGGTCCTCTTATATCTTCTGGACAATCATCAATATGACCATACCTACCACAATTATATTATTTACCTTCATTCCTATTGTAATCAACATTTTTCTCTCCTTTTGAGCAATTTAGTTTTCCTCATCTTTGATTTTTGGATCTTTTGTAATTATTAATAATTGTTCTGGTGATGAGAGCAAGTTCATCTTTATCTAAGGGATCATCTTCTTCTTCATCTGTAGCTTTAAAGGCCACAATTTTTTTTTCTTCTTGTAGTTAAATCTTCTTATTCAAGTAAGCCTTTTTAAAGTCAATGAGATCTTTTGAAAATTCATATAGGCTATTTTGATTAGGTTTATACTTTCAAGAATCAGAACCTTATAAAGCCATTGAGGAGACAATCTTCTGAGAATTCTGGTGCTCTGATCTACTACATGATAAGTTTTCCTGCAGTCTTGAGTTTTCTAATAATTTTTTCAAATCTGGAAAATATTTTTTTAATGGACTCCCCATCTTTCATCTTGAAAAGTTCATAATCGTAGACCAATAAACTTACAAGAGTTTGTTTGACCTTCTCAGTTCCTTCATAGGTCACTTCTAATTTATCCATATTTCCTTAGCTATTTCACAACATGCAATCTTTTCATATTCTTCACCATTGATAGCTTTTTATAGAATATTTTTATACTTTGAGTTGATTTGAATAATTCTCATTTGTTTATAAGTATAGTCCTCCAGAGAAGGAATATTGTCAATAGAACCTTCACTATTCTCAGGTTTCTTTCCATCCTTGTCTTTGTTGGTAGAGACAAATAGAAGATCTCCAACTTGATCACCTTCCATACTTTTACATCATAGGAATTGATGAAGGTTTACATCTTTATCTTCCAATGAGAAAAATATTTTCCATTGAAGTAAGGAGGTTTGGTTTGAGATGTTTCTTCTGAGAATAGAGCTCCAACAACTATTTGAGTCACAATCTTTTGTCACTTTATTGTTAATCGAATAATTGTAAGTCCTCACACTAATATTAATTTAAAGTATTAATAGGGTGTGAATTATTGTTTTTGATTGACAGTCGACTCGCTTGGGCAGATAGTCGACTATTGAAGCAGAAAAGTAAAGTTTATAAAATAAAGTACTGAAAAGAAATGACACCAGATATTTTATACTTGTTGGGACCTCTAATAGGTCTTACTCCTGCCCCCTGGGTTGCAAGATATTCTACTAGTTCTTTGTAAATCAAATCAAATTACAAGAATTGAGTCAAAATTTTTTGCTATGACACAAGATCTTTTCTTCTTTCTCTCTTTTAATACAATGGCTCACCAACTATGAGTTTCTCTTCTCTCTTTTTGAATACATAGTAAAACTCAAGAGAATAAAATTCTTGAATAAAGTAGAGCAAATAACTATAAGAGGTTGAGACAAAAGTATGTCTCTTTCTTAATCTTCCATTGCTTAAATAATAGTGGTTGGACTACTACTAGCCGTTGAAAAATCTAAATTAAAAGGAAATCCAAGAGATTTTCTCCTTGGAAATGGGATATGTGAAATCCTATTTCCAAGTATAATATTAGATCATATTAATGATCCTAAACTACCCGAAATCCCCTTTCCTTGGGAGAAGGGTGTATTTAATGCAGGGTGCAAGATTTGGTACTCATTTCCTTTGATGAAGAGTGATGTAATTACTTTTGAAGGAGGACATATTTCTTTACCTTTTTGGTTGAATCTTCATAGATCTTCCTTTTTTATCATTACCTAAGAATCCTTGATTATTTCTTTTATCATATTTTTGCAAAGAATCATTCATTAAAACCAAATAATATCGCACGAGTGGATATGACTTACTATAGATCGAGGAGTCGTCTCTTGAAAATCATCTAAACAGACATGTATTGCCCGCTCTACAATGAAATCTAAATTTATTGCGTTAGATAAAGTCAATGAAAAAGCAGAATTTGTATCAAAATTTCTTAAATGATATTCATTATTGGCCCAATCTTTTGACATCAGTGTGCATATAATGTGATACTCAAGCAGTAATATGTAGGGTAGAGAGCATGTATAATGGTAAATCTCGTCATATAAGATAGATACATAATACTATTAGAGAATTACTCTCTAGTGGAATTATCACGATTGACTATGTGAAGTTAAAAGAATAATGTGTTGGATCTACTAACAAAAGGCCTAACTAGAAAGAGAGTTGAGAGATCATTGAAGAAAATGAGCTTACGGCCTAGCACAAGACATCATAGTAGTAAGTCTACCTAGCAGGTTGGAGATCTCAAGAACTAGGTTCAAGGAGATCAAACAAAGTTGTTATTGATGGTTCAATATTGTCAATTAACTCAGTCCATTCTCATAATGAAGACAATATTCAGAAAATAAGGATAAAGCTGATGGTTTAAAGTCTTTAAATGGTTTCTAAGTTTGGAAGATTTGACCAAATAGTTTGATCTATAGATTTAAACATTTCAGAATGAAATATGTGAGGGTGAAGTGGAAGACACTTTAAGGAGAATTATAGTAAAGACCTATTCTCTAATCTGTCATGAAAACAGGTTGTGTTCATGGCCAAAACGAACAAAACGATGAGAAACATATATGCTAAAAGGATAGTTGTGTGTCTTGTGTTTTAACCATTAAAGTTCAATGGTTCAAAGATGCATCTATCGATTGACTGAGTGCATCCGATATAAGTTCACTATGAAAAGTTCAAAGAAAAACCTACTTATTCAGATGCAACTAGTCTTTGCTTATAGATCACACACTTGTTCATATATTTTGTGATGAAATAACCATTTCCCATTCATATTGGTAATTACTAGGTTCTAAGTGAAAATGTGAATAAAAACTGAAGGGAATAATGAAGGGAAACATGAACTTTGTTTTCACTTTAAGGAAGTAAAGTTTTCCTGCATTGGTGGAAGAAAGGAATTTTCTTATGCTTATCTTAAGAAGCATTACTTCATGTGGATAGTGAGTCAAGAACAAGACAAGCCTCACACCACCGTTGTCATCACTCACTCGGTTCAACTTCGGATTTCAATTTGAATTTGTCAAATGATCAATCTAGAGATCATTTTGGACAAATTCATTTGAAACTTAAGAATTCATGAAGCTTTAATCCAAAAATCTGATAGAAAAAATTGTCTTCGCTTGCGAACGCCCATGGAATGTGTGGACGCATGTCATAATGAACCTCGAAGGGATGTGCCCCTTCGAAGCACTACTTTTAAATAGAAATGACGACCATCTGCGGGTACAGGTGGCCAGCGCAGGTCAAGACAGAAGATTCTATTTTTAGGTAAAATGTGACCAGCGAACACAGGTCCCCATATGCGAGTGCAGGTGGGGTCTGCAGATCATCCCGACTTTCCAAAAAGTTGCAATCTTTCATGAACCATTGCTTCTTTTTTGAAGAAACTCTTTATGAATATAAATACCTAATTTTTCCTTAGGTTTTAGTACGGATTTTGAAGTAAAAATATCTTATTCTTCTTAAAAAACTCTAGTATGATCATCAAACCGTTGAGTGAGTTCACCATCAATAAATTTACTCTCAGTCTGAAGAGGAGAGTGAGAGCAGCACTAGCAGTACTAGTTTAAGCACCAATGAGAAAGGGGCCGACAAAACTAACCTTGACCCTTTTGAGGCAGAAACTGGTCCTATCGAGATAATATCAAGGATGCAAATGTAATTAAGAGGAAGGACCCTCAAATGAGGGAAGCACTTAGGTCGCAGATCGAGGGATCAAAGGATAAATTCCTTGACGAATTGGAGTCGAAAGTAAGTAGGACAATTAAAAGGCTATTTGCTGAGGAGTACCAGATAGTAACATCAGAATTGCATGAATATCCTGAGCTAGAGCATTGTTTTAATAAGTAAGAATTGTCCTCGATAAGCAAGCCTCTCAGATCATATCAGCCAAATTTGGTAAGGGAGTTCTTTGCTAATTATTTGGTGTTGGCAAAAAAAGATTGTCCCAAGGCTCGAAGATCTCAGATTTTCCCAATAGGGAGTCAGTCCCAGTTCGAGGAGTTAACATCGACATATCGGCTCAAACCATCAACAGGATATTATTTGTGCCTGACTATGAAGCACTACCTGCTGTTCCTAATCTTGAGTATCGGTTAACATATGTATCTACTAGAGAACTTGTTTGGCTGGACTGCTGACTGATAATGGTAACACCTCCTGGGAAACCAACCCACGTGAGCATATTTCTAAGTCCTCTCTTAGTTTCAGAGCTAAGTTATGGTAGGTTATTGTTAGATTGAGGTTAAGGCCAATCGAAGGTGATGCAAATTTAAATAGTCACAGGTTTGTATTAGTGGCTAGTTTAATTTCAAGGATGAAGAGTTATTTTGGCTAAATAATTGCTGATGAACTATTTGTGAGGGCACATAAAGTGGCTAGTGCACTACCATTCCCATGTTTAATCATGGAGTTATTCAGGCAAGCGAACGTGCCCTTGATTCGAGGTGTTGATAATAAAGTCTGGGCAATACATAGGTAAGACATTGAGAAATGAAAAGATGATTGAAAGTTTGAGATGTGGGTCACTAAACCTCCAGCCTATCAGACGTAATTTGCGCCAGCCCCAGACACTTTAGGAATCCCCATAAATATGTCGTTGCCCATCACCACTCATGTGTCGACTGATTATGTTCCACCAAGTACATTTAAAGGGTCATGGGCTGCACCACCAATGGGTGGGAAAGTTTATACAGAATATAGGTTGACGCAATAGAATTTTTCCAAGTCGGTGAAGTTGCCGAAGAAATTTCAGAAACAACTAGACACATGGGCTTCATCATTCAAGCCTTTTGTTAAGCAAATTGTGGCAGAAATAATCCGTCCATTCCAAAACATTTAGCTGAGGATGGATCACATGGAAGACCGTATCAACAAGAGGTTGGATGAAATGTCCATTCCAGATCTGGCCAAGTTTATGATAGAGTTTAAACAGGCACAGGCAGACATAGCAGAGTTAAAGAACAAACAATCTCAGCAAACCGTCTTTTACCCAGCCCTGGTGATGAGTGATGAGGATGAAAAAATTGTTGATTTGATGAGAAAGCCACTAAATACAAAGGCAAAAAGCAAGTTAATGAAAGTCTGGAAAGAAAAGCTGCGAGAAAAAGAAAGAAAGAATCAATGACACCTGAAGAGAGAGAGAGAAGTATGATATGAGGAAAGCTTCAAAAAGATCAAGGAAAGACGAGGAGAGAAGATAAAAGAAGGTAGCAAATGAAGCTACAGGAGTTTCTACGAGTTCTTCCCCAGCGAGGGGGCCCAGTTCAAACCCAGTTTGGGTGATACCTTCGATTCTGAAAGATGAGATTATGAGTACCCCTACCACCATAGGGGCCAACATTATTGCAGGTGAGGACACTGGAGCCTTATCATATTTCATAGATGCCTCAGGTGAATAAGAGGCATTGTAAGTATTTCCCTCCTCTATACTTTAATTCAATTCATTGAGGACAAAATATTTATTTTCTGTGAGGGTTGGTGTACTTGTACCACGGGGGTTTTTGTTGCCGATGTTCTTTTTTCTCTCGTGTGCTATCTAGTAGAGCTGGTATATCTAGGATTGCATTTTTATTTTCTTAGTTTGTGATGTAAATATCTATTATTAATGTTTATTTATAAAAGTGTCTTTTAGTTTAGCATCTTGGTATGTATATGGATGATGAATGATGTTGGCATAAGGCTATGAACATGTTTGTATGGCTATTTACTCCTATCTTTCATATGTGAGAAACCTTTAGTGAATCTGTAATTGGCATTATTTTATAAGATAAGCATGACATGTGATGGAAATCTTAAGAGTAGTAGAATGAGTTTGACTTAGTTGCCTATGTGTGTGAGTATTTGTGTTAGTTCTTACATATTGTGGTACCCAAAACTTGTATGGTTCATTGATGCCATTGATGCCATTTTGTACTTGTACATTCAGTCCACTTAGCCAAAATAATTAACCCTACTAAAAAGATTTTCCATTTTTGAACCCTTTTTGAGCTTGTATTAGTTTTCTTCAGCACCAATAACTCTAATTAACTCTCTTTAGGTTGTTAACACCTAAATATGGCCCTAGTGTCACGGGCTCATTTTTCAACGTGTCAGCGGCACACAATTTTGCCC
>NC_061113.1:180449666-180659503 GCF_002878395.1 Capsicum annuum
TTGGCACGCACGATCCTGGCGAGTGACAGGCCCCAAAACTTTGGGGCATCACACTAGTCTAATATTGGACATTGTGTACCTAAACTTTGGAAAAACATCTTGGTTGAGGGTGGCTATTGTCAAGAGGTTAGTTGTCTAACGAAAAGTTAGTTTAGAGCTTAGTTTAAAGCATTTGGCCCTGGTCAATTCAAGACATTGTGCACCTTGACTGGCTACATCAGCATAAGTTGAGGGTGGCTAATGCTTGCATGTTTATAAAAAAGAAAAATAAGAGGTATTATGGTAAAGTATGAATGAACGAGAGAATGGTAAGTGAGCTAATAAAGCAGTGACCTTGGTGGGTACAATTCAAGGGTAAAGAGAGTTAAATCATAATGTTGAGTCACTTTTTTCAAAATCTTTCCTTACCTATCCTGAAGCCTCATTACAAGCCTGAAAAAACATACTTGATATTGGGAAATCAACTACAAAGGAGTGTTAGATGATAAGGGCAAGCCTATGGGTATGTACACTATGTTTGTAACTTCTTTGATGAGTGTGAGAGTTTTGATTTGTATCCACAAACTATAATGAGTGGTGGATTTTATTGACTGTGAGAGCAACTTGAGTCACACTTAGTTTGCTGATCTCTGTAGGATATGATATCCATATTTGTGTGTCCTGAATTATAATCAATGCTGGTTATAGATCCAGATGTGTTGAGCCCATATGAGTGAGATGACAAGTGAGTAGTTGTGTAGAATTTGATTCAATAGTCGGTTGTTTGTCATTGTGTTATTCATGTATGAAATTTGGTGTTGTGTTGCTTGAGGACAATCAATTGTCTTAAGCTAAGGGTGTTGATGTTCCGACCTTTGACAGAACATTTTACATCTTCTTCAAGAGATAATTGTATGTTTTCAAGCAACTACTGCTGTATTTAATACTGGATTTTAGTATTTTTAGATTAAGGAGTAGCTGGAAGAAAAACATGGAAAAATAGCAGAAAAGGGGCACTAACGGTCAAACTGGCGGGGGCGGTCAGCCATCTAACAGACCACTAGGGTGGCCATCAAAGCTAAAAAGAATGCTCTAAGTAGATAACCCATGCTACGGTCCAAGTGGCGGACCGTCAACCTTTTGATGGACCGCCAACTTGGCCGTTAGGCTTAAAAAGAAATCAGGATTTTGAAGGATCCAGCGACGGACCATTAGTCCAGCGACAGTCTGCCAATATGACCGTCAGCCCTTAACAGAACCTGACATCCTAGGACATTCAGCGACGGCCCCAGCGACTGACCGATTAGGATTTTGACGAGTCATTAGTTAGACCGTTAACTTGGACACAACTTTTCTGAGTTTGAATTTTAAATCCTCTGCACCTAGGAATACAATGACTTCTTCTTCTTCTATGGAAATATGTGGCTAAGCTCCCATAACAAGCATTATGGGAGCCTTTATGTAAAAAACTTATTGGGGTTGTGAAAATATTTGATTTCCATGATTAGTTAAGGTTGCATAAACCCTTCTTCACAATAATGACCCTTCTTGGTTGCAAACTTGAAGGGTGAGCCCAAGAGCATCACTTGTTTGAATAGAAAAGTGTTTGTTGGGAAAAGAAGGGGTTTACATGGGATCGAAAGGCTTTAACCTTTGGGTTAAGGGTTGATGCCTTAACGGGATCAACCCACATGAGAGAATAATTGAATAAATTAACATATTCTTTAAGTTCAAGAGAATTGAAGGATAATCTACTCATTCAAGTTGAGAAACAAATGGGTAAATTGTAGGATTCAATAACTTTTGCAATTGAAGTAATTAATTGGAGAATCAAAATAATTCACGACCCTAGTTGTTTGAACATCTTGGTAACCAAAACTCTAGTTTTTCTATTCTCATTGAATTAATATTTGCAAAAAAAAATCACTGTCTGGAATACTTACTGTTACGAATAACGAAACAAAGTTTACAAACCAAAACCCCCTTTAATTCAGAACCTTTGATCAATAGTCTAGTAACAACCATAATACCTGGTGAACACAGTATTCCCTGTGGGATTCAACCCCAACCTAATTGGGTTATATATTTGACAATGACCGCTTACTCTCTAGTAAAAGAGGTGTAATTTGGGCGTATCACATATCAAGGTGACACAAGCACCCAATCATATAGTATAATATGGGGGACTCAAACCACCCGATCATTTAGACCCCTGCAATGGCAACTGTGGTTTCCAGTATTGGTCCCTCAAGACCTTAATTTTCATGAATCAGTTACACAACCCTTATTAAAGCCGAAATTAAATTAGACATTCTCATTCGTTGAATCATGTTACACATTAAGGACTACATTGTTGGTATCATCTTACCAACTACACTTGCAAGGTAACATTAACATGCCAAACCAATTACATCACTTAGGGGAATTTACAACCCCTTGGTTCAATTATACATTATCTTGGTGAATCACACAACCCCTTAAGGTTTAATTTAAAATCATTATGCTTCAATAACCTTTCACATCATGCAATAATTCAAGAGTGGTTCAATATGCATACTTTTTTTATTCAAAACCAATTTCACGATATAGGCTTAAGGTCATAACCACTTCAAAAGTCATAAATTTGGGGAAATCACAATCTCCTTGTTTATTCACCATACCCATGCACCCCACACATTCAAAACCATAATTAAAGCATGAACAATCATATGTAAACCATGAAAAAATATTTTTCAACAAAATACATTCAAAACCCTCAACCTATGATTCAAAACAATTATCAATACCATACGAACAACACTTCAAATATATATGTTTTTAACAAATTAGCTATTAGGGAAGAGTAACATGATTAAAATATCCAAGTTTATGGAGAGAATTCCACCCTTGAGTGACCTACTTCTTGGAAACCCTAAGTATGGCTGCTTGAGAGACTTAAGAGAGTTTTTGAAGTGTTTGAGTACGTTATAAATGAGAAATAATCCCCTTAAGTACTTTATGAACGTGGGGTTTTAACTGGGTGAGAAGGTCCAAAGTGCCCTTAATTCAAAAACTAAAATTTAGTCATCTGTAACTACGGGTCACAACATGACTCGTAGAGACTCTTTACGACTCGTCATCACAAGTCTCAACCAAGACAGTTTCCAGGACACCCATACACTATTGACCCTATGACTCAACTAGTACAACTCATAATAGTACCCTACGACTCGTAAGGTTCAGTCATAGTCAACAAAGAACGCATTTAGGATAAACACTGGACATCTTACGAGTTGCACCCGGTGAATCATAACAAGTCCTTACGACTCTTAGTACGCCACTCGTGCTCAAAGCATAACTTAGTCACACGTTTACTATTTAGGATATGATTTAAGTCCAATATCTCATCAAGACTCCCTACGACTCGTAAAGGTAAGTCGTAGTCAAGGCAGTAAGGAAAAATTTTAGAAAATTTTCAAGGACCAAAAACCCGTAGTGTTACGGTGATGAAGGGAAAATTCCTTATCTATGTTCATAGCCCGAGATCGAGTTCCAAAAGATGGACCTCGCATGCACCAAATGTCAACAACATTTTTGATATTGCATGCCTTTTATTCTCCAAATATTCGAGATCCGATAGAAATAAACAATATATGTTACTATGATACTAGGCTAATTTTGACATTTTTGACTCAATAATGACATTAGATTTTAAAAAAAGATTATTTTCACCAAATTGACCCTTGAGATCCCTTTTCACTATTTTTCAATCAAAAGATTGAAATAAGATATAAAGGTCCCAAAACCAAACCAAACGCTGCTACTAACTCAAATTTGACATTCCAGATCTTCTGTCATAGTCTAAATTGCTATTTGACTCTCACAATAATAAATATTGATCAAAGTCAACTATATAGATTCTCAAGCCTCTAAAAAGCACAAACTCTCACAAATCATTTTTTATCACATTGGAAATTGTGCCAACTATCTTCGAACCCCATAATCAATATGTTGCAAATACGGAGAAGCACAAAATTATTAAAACATATAAAAATAGAAATTCACAAATTCAGGTCATTACAGTTAAGCACCATTCAAAGTCAACAAATATAGATCCCAATCAAATTTATTTGTAATGTGGAGAATTTGTGTCGTATGCAAAGGGTTTGATTATTTTATTAATCTGATATAAAATAAGAGACTGGATATAATCAAATGATCAAATTTTATCTAATTAATATAAACTTAAGTGATGAGTGAATGGGGTTATTTTGACATCGATTGGGTTTAGGTTATGATTATCTGGAGTTTGATTATAGGATATATTTGTAGGAGGTACATTATGGGGATTTTGTGGAGCTGGATGGCTGGTGTGTTGCGGTGGTTGAGGATGTTGTTTATTTCTAAGAGGTGTACATATAGGATTCAGATGGTTTTGGGATTGTGATGTTGGTAAATAATGAGTTGGGAGGGTGGTTTGGGCTTTTAGTAGCAGCATTGTCACCAATTTGTGGTTTGAGAGGAGGTATTTAGAGTAAGGGAAAGATTAACTAAGTTAAGAACTAGTGACAATTCCCCTTGTCGTTTAATAATTCTTTGTTCTATTCTTAGAAACAATTTATTATAATCCATAACATGTCCCATATCAACTATTTCTTTTGAATGTTGGTACCAATCTTATCCGCGGTGCAATGTTATCTTTCACTCTTTATTTACTTCTACGACCCAAACTGCAAGAGGAGTAAAGAGGATGAGGAACATCTTTTGATCTTGTGTGCTATGCCGGAATGCACAGATCAACCTTTGGGGAAGGAAAAAACAAAACAAAATCAACAGAAGAACCAACTTAGTAGAGTGACACATAATACTAGTACATACACATTTATTAAGAAGAATAAATGCCCTAAACGCTAGCAGCCTTATTGAGCCAAAGCTAGGCCTAAGATGACAAGTATGTAATTCGTGATAACTAATCGAAGTTTAGAGTTGGATAACAAAGAAAATGAATTATTTTTATTGAATCAATAATTTGAAACCACTACAATTTCTTGCAAATCACAACGACAGAAATTAAAACAAAGAGAAATGGGATAACAAACGGGAATAAATCTCGACTTCAAATGCCTCAATAGTTATGATTCAGGGAGCCTGGAACAATTTGCACCAATATCTTTGGGTAAGTAACATAGTGATGATTCAATAGGTTTTGGGCTCAAAAAGTCTATTCCACATGTACAAACCCATGAGTTTGATCTTTCCTACTATGGCCCATGCCTTCAACATCTTCTTAAAGCCACACCATAATATTCTGAAGTGCAATACACCTGCTTGTCATATACAATGATGGTCAACATTCTATCCCATTATTTAAGCACCAATTTGGCCTTAAGACTCTCTTGGATTGGACAAACTCAATCTTAAATCCACCCATATGTGACCATAGTGATATGCCTGATTTCTCTTAAATTAGTGAGGCATTCATATTAGGGCATATGGTTAGATGCCCTTTAGGCCAATGAGCTCAATGTAATAGAGCTTCCAGTCTCTTATAACAAGAGTTAGTTCAGACAATGATGAATGCTTCCATTGAATTTGATAACTTTAAATAACTTTCATGTAGACATACCAATCTTTTACTCCAACAGAGGAACTAAATTTAGCCATTCTAGGATGTGTATCAATCCTATTACCTACTCCTTCAAGAATGTCCACCATTTGGGCTGCTTATAAAAGTACTCCATAACCTATACTGGACTAGGAAGTTGCATCATTCGACAAACCTTTTCCCCTCAGAACATTTAGATAAGGCCCACATTATCTCTTCTATGATCATTAGCACCAATGTAACCTCAACGTACCAACTTCTTAAGATATCATACAAATCACAAAGTTGAGACATGTGTCAGCCTTCCTATACTCTCTAGGGAAGCAGTTGGTTGCTTTTGATACTGACTTGTTAGTTACCTTTATATTTCCTAGAGAGCATAGGAAAATTAAGACATGTCTCATCTGTATGATTCATACCATATCTTGAGAAGTTGGTAACATTGAGGTTACATTGGTGCCAATGATTGTGGAAGAGATAATGAGGGCCTTATCTAAATGTGCTAAGGGAAAAAGTTTTTTAAGGGATGCAACTTCCTAGTCCAGCTATATGTCGTGGAGTATTTTTATAAGCAACCCAACATGGTGGAAAATCTTGATGGGATGGGTAGTAGGATTGATACTCATTAACAGAGAATGGCTAGATTTAGTTCCCTTATAGGAGCAGAAGATTGCTATATATACATGAAGGCATTTTCAGGTTATCAAATTCAATAAAAATGTTCATCGCTGTCTGCGTCAACTATTATTATAAGAGGATGCAGGCTCTATTACATTGAGCTTATTGGCCTAAAGGGTATCTAGTGATATACCCCAATATGAGTGCTTTTCCAAGGGAGAAATCAGGCATACCACTGTAAAAAATGGTAATTTAGAGATTAAGTTTTGGCTAATCCAAGAAAGTCCTAAGTCCAAAGAGGTGCTTCAACGATGGGATGGTTTGTTGGCTATCGGTGCGTATAACGAGAAGGCCTATTGCGCTCTGGAGTATTATGTGTGGCTTCAAGAGAATGCTAAAGATATGGGCCTTAGAAGACAAGGATAGACTCATGGGATTAAGATCTGGGATAGACTATCTAGGCTCGAAATATGTTGAATCATCACTATGTTCCATCATAGAGATATTGATGCAAATTGTTCCAGCTCCCTGAATCACAACCACCAAGGCATTTGAAGAATTGGCTTATTCCTCTTTTATCCCATTTCCCTTAATTTTCATTTTTGTTGTATGATTTTGCAAGAACTTGTAGTGGTTTCAATAAAATAGTTTATTTTCTTTGTTATCTATCTCTAAACTCTGATTATGTCAAATTTGACTAGGATTAAATGTCATGAATCACATACTTGTCTTCTTAGGCCACGTCTAGATCAACGGTGCTCCTTACTCTTAAGGCATTTATTCTTGCCAACCAATGTGTATACTAACATTATGTGTCACTTTAATAAGTTAGTTTTGGTTTTAATTTTGTTTTGTTTTTCCCTTTCCCAAAGGTTGATATGTATTTTCTAGCATACCACACAAGATCAAAAAAAAGTTTATCATCCTCCTATTTCTCTTGCAACTCTGGTCATTCTAGCATACCACGCAAGATCAAAAAATGTTTTATCATCCTCCTACTCATCTTGCAACTTTGGGTCATAGAAGTAAATAGAGAATGAAATATAATCATTGCTCCACCGATTAGATTAGTACTAACATATAGAAGGAAAATGTAGAGGGGAAACATACTATGGGTACCATGAATTGATCCTGAGAATGGAACAAAGAATTATTGAACTACAAGTGGAATTTTCATAAGTTCATAACTTAACTAATCTTTCCATCACTCTGAATACCCCTCTCAAACCACAAGTTATTGTCAATGTTGCTACCAAAGCCCAGAGCTCCTAACTCATTATTTACCAATATCACAACCCCATAACCATCCAAATCCTATATACACACACCTTATAAAATTAACCAGCATCCTCAGCCAGCACAACACACCACCTATCTAGCTCTAAAAAATCCCCAAAATATACCACCTATAACTATATATATATATATATCCTATAATCAAGCTCCGAGTAATTAAACCTAAACCCAATCAACGTCGAAACAACCTCAATGTTAATTAGATAAATTTTGATCATTTAGTTGTCTTGATATTTGTTAATATTAGATTAATAAAATTGTTAAACCTTTTACTTATCAAATAAATTCTCTACAGAATAAATGAATTCGACCGGGATCTACATTTGTGGACTTTGAGAGGCACTTAACACCTTTTTTCCTAGGTAACTTGAACCCTTACCCTAATTTATGATTAAATAGACTAATAAATATAGATATTCATAATTAGTAGTAGAATGGTGCCCTGTCCAATCCAAATTATGAATATGGAACCAAATAATGGGTATTGACAAAGAAATAAAAATTAATTTAAAAAATTGATTTGTGTTTAAAAGATTTGAATTAAAACAAAGTAATAAGAAATTGAGAATTAAAAATTAGAAAAGTGTAACACTCCGTATGTTTTAACACATATAAGGCTAAGATAATGTCGACAAAGGTATTTAAACTCGAGTAGAAGGTGATTTTTGATCTTAAAGTCTAGAAGTGAGTGTTAAGTTTAAGTAAAGGGATTAAGATTTGGAAAATGAGATAAAATAAGTGAGGTGCTTGCTTGACTTAATTAAGCTAGTAGGTGACAAACATGCATCACCTACTTTGACCAATGAACCAAATTGAGGCCATATTATGTGACCAATTTATGGCCTATATTAAGTGAAAGATAAAGAAAAAAATTAGAAGAATGGAAGCCAAAGCCCAATATGTCCAAGCCCACAAGGAGTAATTTAAATTTGTGTCTCAAATTAAAGGCAAAGTGGTTGCAAATTACCTAAAAGAGAGGTGTAAAAAAAAGAGCCTATTAAGGCCGACAAATCTGATACTAAAATCAAATTTCATCTCACCCAAATTTTAAGTCCGTCAAGCTTATATATTTCTCTCTCTCAAGATGGAACAACCATCCAAACCTTCTCGTTAGTTTTGTAAGTATTTTTAACTTATTTTTAAGAAGTCAAGTCACGTACAACTATTTTGGATCTACCTATGTTGGTAGTTTTATTAAGGCATCTTAACTATACTCATCAAGCTTTATAATTATCATAGTTACATAAACGATAAGCACAAGTTATAAGTTGGTTCTCTTAGGCCTTTAGGGTATTGGGTGTTTGTCCAACTCAATGGGATTTGAGGCGTGACAAAAGAAAACACATTGCACATAATTTTCTAATCCCCTAAGAAACTGCTTACCTATTAGACATTGAGGGAAACTATGGAGACTCAGTGAAACAAGAAGATGCCATCCCCTATATGTCAGGCATTTGAGAGAGGTTTAATTTGGGTAAGACAATCTTAGAGTTGGATGCATAATGCATCGTAGGAGCCAAATATCAACCATGAGTCGCATACCTACCGTAATGACCTTTCAGATTATTTGATCAATCTTTATGCATTTTTGATGATTTGAGCCTTCCCAAAGTAGCTATAGATCATTTATAACTTGCCAAAATTATCAGTTCAATTTTCAAACAGTTTATTTGGATTATAATCTTATATTTTTATTTTTGAGCTTTCACTATTAAGAAATTGGTTTTGGATCAAACTCCTAGTAAAAAGCCTTGGGCAAGAATTTTGACAACTCTAGAATGTTGATTTATGGCTAATGAGACCTTTGGTCAAGTTCCTAAGGCTACCAGATTGTTCTGGGCTATTGAGTGGATTTTATGAAAACTAGAACTATAATTGTCGGGCCCATATTTAACCAATATAACCTCGGATGAAAATTTTAGTGGTTCCAGTGAGTCTGGAATGTTGAATTTAGTATGACAGCATAGTTTATTTCCGTACATGGGATTTTAAACAAATCTCAATCACCCGATTGAAGTCCGTACACAACATCCGATACAACTAAGATTTAGCCTTTGCATTCACAAAGGTCATGGATGTTAGCCGTCGTTTTTGCGAAACAGCCTCTACATTCACGAAGAGTAAGCCAACTCATCCAGCTCAGCTTTACTCTTTGCATATGTGGTCGACTGGTTGTATTTACATAGGGTCTTTTCAATCCAATTCTATGTTTGTGGTGGGGCCCTGCATCCCCGAAGGACCCCTAACATTCCATTTATATTTCCCTCTTACTTGATTTAAGCCCTTTTTAGGGATTTTCTACCATTAAAAATCCCAAAAACTCTAGAAACTTGAGAAAAATCACAAATTGGAGCTAGGAATATGTAGAGGGTGGTGACGTAACCATATCCCATTAATTTCCTGGTAAGTTATCAGTCTAATTCATTATTTATTTGCTATTTCCCTCTTAATTTTACTATCTTTCGAGGATGATTTGTTCACAAATTTGTGTCCCATCTTTGCTCAAGTATTAAGCACAAATTCCTTGTCCTTCAAGGGACCTAATGACAAATTCAATTTTAAAATTTTATTTGTAGGCTCTGTGGGCTCATTCTTGACCAAAATTTTGGCTTGAGTACTTAGATTGAAATATAAGTGTTGCTTTACTCCTATTAATGTGTATATTATTCTTTTGATAGTGTGGCAATATTTTGGGTTCGTGGAGCAAAGATGAGCAATTCATAGATGATTCTAAAGTTATGGCTTGACAACAAAGTAGGCTCCGTTCTACTTTTCTCTATGAGGTTATGTATAATATTGATTGCATGTTAGGTAGAGATTATTGGATGGGTTATACCTATTATTATCATATCTTGACCTATTTAGGGTATTTAAGATAGAAATCTGACCTGAATCTTAGCCTAAAATATCGATGTGGTTGTAGGATCCTATTACACATGAATATATGCTTGTTTAACCTTAGGTTGGCATTAAGGATCCCTTAGTATGAGACTTATGGCATGATCTAGTGAATTGGATCATGTTCCCTCATTAGTTTCTTTTAACAGCTTTATGCCCTTAATTATTGTAGTCCCCTAAATTATGGTACTATCATTATGTTAATTATATATTATTGGGTTGAGGTTGTTTTCACGATACCAGTTAAATATTAGGTGAGTAATTTATCCTTAAAAAGGATGTGATTCTAGTTTATAGAAACTTAGATTTTTATGGTTGTATTGTTTGGATACCGGTGATGGCATGCATACATTTAGATTCATTTACACCAATTAATGGAAAATTTTTGGTTAAAATCTCCATGTTACAACTATTTTCTAAAAAGGAATTTATTTTGATATTTCGTAACTATAAAATTGATTATTTGAAAATGGAAGTCGTACCACCCTTATTATTGATTTATGATACCTTAAATTAAACATATTACTTTAGAAATTTGACCGAGATTGATTCTAGTCCATTATTGATCCACTCACTTTTACCACTATTATTTACTTTGGTTAAGCAAAGTTTTGACCCTTTATACCATATTATGCCAATTTATTTCCTAACTCAATCTAGGATAATAAACTTTCAGAGTGACACTTATTTATACTCAATTCAAGTTTAATAACTTATAAAACTTCTATATCTTTCTGGCACTAGACGGAGTAGATTGATTATCATGGTTACTAAAAGTCATGATTTAGGGCAAGGCAGTGTATAAAGATATCCTGAATACCCTATGGGCCCTTTCGTCTGTGAGCCACAGTGCCGAAGAAGGATGGTCATCGTAGTCCTGCCTCTGTGAGCTACTAAGCTGAAAGAGGTGTATATATTTTGTACTTTATGGCACTTACTTGATTAATGGTACTGGACTAATCTTGTAATCATTCATTCATATGCATCGCCTATCACCAATATAATTGTTTGGATCTTATATCTATTATTATGGGGGTTGTGTAGGTATACGCTATGGTTACTATTTGTTGACTGCTACCTTGAACCTTATAGGCTTATATGGAGCCGTTTAAGTTATTATTTCTCGGACTAGCCGGTTACTTTATTGTTGGTTATTATGATTTATTAATGGCAGCGTGATTATGGACTGGTACTCGAAATTGTTGGTACACATATAATTCCCTTTTTCTGTTATGGTAAGGCACCTAATCATGGTTATTATATTACCTCATGATTAATCCCACTTTGGTTAGAGTCCTTGAATATGCTAGTATTAGATCCCTTACTTTACTATGATCTTCGAGATGTTAGGTTGATTTTCTTAGGTTATTACCTTTGAGTTTAGTCATATTTATGTGTGTATATGTATGTACATACATACATATATATATATATATATGATATGATATTACCTTATAACCTACTTTTTCCTTATCTAGCCATATTTCACATGTATCCTTCGGCCTATTATTACCATTGTATGTCCTTATTTCCCTTTTCATTTGTATATTGTGATATATGGTTTTCACTTTAGTTCCTGAATACTATTTGGATAGGATATTTATCCTTATTGCTCCCTTATCATTATTGTGTTAGTTCCTTGGAAAGTTGCCTATAGCATATATTCCTGCTTTACATATTATTTATGCGTACATTATCTTTAGAGCTCAGTCAGACGATGCATACTAAGTACCACATATTTGGTACTTATACTCTACTTTTACAGCTTGTAAATCAATTATGAGTTCTCATTTTTGAAGTGTGTATCATGCGGAGCAGCCATGGATCGAAGATTTGGGTTGAGATCCTAGCACTTAAAGTATTCTTGCTCTCTCTTTTATTGTTAGAATGATATCTATTTTCTATTTAGAGACATCTATTTTTTTTTATATATTTTGTATTTCACTTGTACATTTGTTGTATCAGAATCTACTTTACTAATTTCACCAAGTTTTGAGATTTTAACTTTACATTAGCCTCTTTATTAGATTCTTTCTGTTGCTTACCTCATTTCTCTTGATAGTTCATTACTGGCAGTTCAGAACTATGGGTTGTCTTACTTACTGGTGGGTTGTATTAGGTGCCATCATGATTTAAGGAATCGGGTCATGACACCTACCTTTTCCAATCAACATCAAATGAGGCGTCATGTCATGACCCAAAAACCAAGGGTCATGATGGCACTTGTAGCGGTAAGCCTATCATCCAAACTAATATGAAATGAGAAAACAGTACCAAAACCCAAGGCAATACTCCAAAAAAGGATTCAAACCATACAAATATAGTAATAGAGGGAAATACATGACCAAAGATACCATATAATATCTCAAAGCCTGGTGTCACAATGTAAGAACTACTAAAACATCTCTAATGTCAAAGATACAATAACAGACCAAAAGGATCATAATTTGTCTTAGATTATAAAACAAAACATTAAATAGATAGGAAGAGGTAGTAGATAAACTTTGGAATCATAGATCGACTGCTACCTTAAATATACTCTGGATATCGCCTGAATCAGCTACCGTGTGGCACACTCATACCTATAAGAGGTAGTAGTATGGTCCACTTGTACTCAATAGGTATCATAGGCTGACTGAGAAAAGTATAAAATAAAGAATATAAAATACACACTATGGACACGACACCTACAACCAGAAGATGTCCCAAATGGTAGTCCATACCATCTCTACTATTAGTTTTACAATATTTATATATACCAAATACAAATACGAGAAAGAATCACAAGTATATAGATATCACACATACAAGTATGAAAAAAAAGTAAACATAGACAGATATCACATTAAAGATGATAATACAACATGGAATAAGCATAATATATATGAATTACAATAAAGATGATGATAATAATGTGATATGATACACGAGGTTGCCAGACAACCTCAATATTCACCTATCGAGATGTGCTTTGAGGTAGCATCCATGGGGAGTTTGTCAACCCATATCAATTCAAAATCCAATACCAATATCCATGATTCCTCTCCAGCACAAACATCGGCAGAGGGTCTATAAAGATGTCATAGAGCTAGTATTTCCAGTATTTCCATAGTGGTACCAACATTTCCTGAGTGTATGTAATATGAGGATGTAATGCTCACAACAAATCAAAATAAGAATTTCCAAGTCCAACCAATATACAAACAATGTGAGCCATAAATCCACTCAATATGTTAATAATCTATGAATTCAATGTAATTCATCTGCCAATAAATATGCCATTAATACCATATAAATTCAAATTTACTCTTTCTCACTAGAAAAATACCACCGAATATAAATACATAAGGCCAACAACATCATACAAGACCCCACATGGTCACACATAACAGATAATGTATTAAAGCCACCAAATAGCAACAACAATTGCCCCCACACAGGCACAACACTATAATAAATCCATTTCCATGATTAGTTAACACGACCTGAACTAGGGCCATGGGTATTCCAAGTCCAACAAGGACCGAAGACCACCCCCAATACCTAATCCATCCTCCAAACACATACCCTGAGTCGAATAAATTCTAAGCATATAATAAGATAGAGTTATGTATCATTCAAGACTTTGGGATAGGTCCATGACCATGACTAATCTAAATGAGTCAACCATCCAATACCGAACCAAAAACCATAACGTAAACCAATTCATAACCATTTCATATCATAATAAGATGGAATAATTAAAAATAAAATATAGTCAAAATGGTATTATCCATAATACCAATACCAATGCTAGGGCTGACACCAATGCCGACACCATCCATAACAGCCAATAGTAGCCTCACAAACCTTTAACCAAAGTCAAAACAATATCCGGTAGTTTAATAAATAACCAAAGTATGAAGACAAGACCATATCATGAAATGTAGCCTTCTAGAATATGGAATCTCACCACTTCAATCCAACTCTAAGTGTTCCCCAAATCTGATCACTAAGCAGGAGGAGTAGTATGGTCGGTTTTTGCATCGCGTAGGGATACAACGCCCGAAGACGTGTTAGCCGGTGAACTTAGGATAAGGATAAAATAATGCTAAAATTTAAAACCAAGTAAATAACCATATGCATTCACATCGATCCATCCATCCATCCATACACACACACACACATATATATATAAAATTTATATCGGGAAAGGAAACCAAATTTAGTATGCCTTTAAAATCATTAACTTGGGTTTGTGTATATGTAATACCCTTTACATCTACCTAACTTAAATTCATCCTAAAAATGTTAAAGACTTGCTTAAAAGATGAATCCACTTTTATACACGTGGAATTTTCTAGATTTTGACTTTTTGTTATGTGGAAAATTGAATAAGCTTTCCATCGATACCAAATTTGCCCAAATCCAATACCCGGGCGAAGAGTTAGAGGTATTTTAGTAAGACAGTGTACCACCTGGTACTTTAGCCCATCGTGGAGCTAGCCAAAATAGTATTTATCAAAAACCAGTGAGCCTCCATGATATTAGCACATCCTTCCAAGGCTCGATTTTAAAATTGTCAATTTCCAGTGCACCAATGTGATTCCACCACGTCACGGTGCCATTCTAGTTCCCAACCAGGTGGCAACGCAATTTCCACCGTGTCGCGCCACCAACTAGTTTCCCAATTGTCCAGTTTGCAGTGAGTTGACGTGATTTCACCGCATCGTGCCAGCATGTAAAATCAAGATTTTCAAGTTCTATCATTTAATTTTAGGGGTTGTTTGGTAAATTCCAAAAATCTCAAATCAGCCTATACACGACATTAAACCCTAAAAAGACCTATTATCTTATTGTTTACCCATATCTCTCATCAAATAAATCACTCTCTCTCAAAGATAGAAAACCCTAGCCCCCAGTTTCAAAAGTAAATCTCAAAATTACGTCAAGAACTTTAAGAAAATCACAATCAAGGTATGTCAAGTGTTGATTCATGGGTCCCTTTCACCCATGAAGCTCAAGGATCCCTTTTCAATTCAAAGATTGTATATTTAAGAATGTTCGTGATTTATTTGAATTAGAATTCATGTTCATGTGTTGTTGGGTTTGATCCATGTTATAGACTATTAATTTTAAGAAATGATCTTAGTGTATGATGATTTACGTGGTATTCTTGATAAACCCTTCAATTCGCAAGTTGAATTATGTAGCCATGATAATTTGATTTATTGATTATGGTATAACCAAAGCATTCTCCCCATGTGTTTGATAAAATGCCTATGTAAAGAAAATAGTGCCTTCATAGCATGTTATTATGAAATCCTCATTCATGTACAAGTTAGTGTATGTAAAGTGTTTGATGAAATGTCTTAGTTAATGAATTATGGATATATATAGTCATTGTTGTGCGTTCAAGCTTATGCCATGATTTTCTTTTATGCTATCGATTCCTGGGGGTATTAAATACCCGACAATTTAGCTGTGTGCCTAGAGCCAGTGTCATGTTTTCACGATACTCTTAGTCAAGCCATGATCAGTAAAATTCAGTCAGTTATGTGACTTAGGAAAACTCAGTAAACTCAGTATCAGTCTAGTTCTATTCAGTAATCTCAGGAATCTCAATGATATAAGTCAGTCATTATGTTGTAGTAGTATTCAGTTCAGACCTTAGTAAACTCAGTCAGCTAGCAGAACTCTGTAATATTCTGTCAGTTAATAGAATTTAGTAGTATTCCATCTGTCAATGGAAATCCAGTGAACCTAGTTCAATCTAGTTAATCAGTAAAATCAGTAACAGATTAGTCCAGCCTAGTATAAACTAGGAAGTCAGTTCTTTATATATTCAGTTGGGAATAGGATTCAGTACCAAGTGAACCCAGGAATAAGGACACACACAGTCAGCCAGTAGAGGGTGTGATCCTTAGTAGCAATCCCTGTGTTATAGAACTACGTAGCCAGCATAGGTTGAGATGTACCTCTATGAGTCTAGGGACTATACATCTCATTTGAGTTTTCCTTATAAGAGGGGTTGACGGAAGAGCTCCCTATCAGAGAGGGTTTACTCACAGCTTGTATTTACCCGTGGAACAGTACTGATACCCTTCAAGCTGGGGTTGCAGGTTGGACCCCACCAGTTTATATTCAGGGCATGTTGGTTAGATGATTACCTCCCACAGTTTTAGTTTTAGATTCAATCTTCAGAATAGAACTCAGTCCGGTTCTAAAGAATCTAGGACTGTCAGACACAGTCACTCAACTTAGTTCGGAACTCAGCTAGTTCCATCAGAATTCAAGACTGTCAGATACAGTCACCCACTTTTGTAAAGAACTCAGATAGTTATATAGATTTCAAGACTGTCAAATACAATCATCCAACTTCGTATAATACTTAAATCAGTTATTTATAATCAGAACTGTCAAAAATAGTCTTTCAGTTATCAGTTATCAGTAAACTGAGATATTAGTAAATCCATACGGTTAGTAGACTCAGTAGTCAGAACCTAGTATTCAATGATTTCATGATCTCAGTTACAATTACTTATTCATGTATGTATTCTCACATTTATGTATACAGTCAATTAGTATTGTTCATGCATATGAACCCTTTGCATTCAGCCTACCTCACTTGTATACCAGTACATTCAATCGTACTGATGCATTTGTGCTATGGTGATTTATACCATAGGTTTAGAAGCACGAGCTCCCAAACATCCTTAGTAGATCAGACATTCAGCAACCAGATTAGCAGTGAGTCTTTTTTATTCATGGATAGCATGATTATTTTATTACTTTATTATTTTAGTAGTTTTGAGTTAGTTGGGGACATGCCCTATCGACTCCATAGATTTCAGACAGCTTAGAGGCTTTTAGACTATAGTATGTTTCAGAAAATTTATTTTAGTTTTGGGTATTATTATACCCCATTTTAGATATTGTTTTATATGCAGTATTAGTTCAGTTTTGAACCTTATGACCTTATCATTTATATTCTGCTTATTTACAGTATATTTTTCAGTACTCAGTTACAGATATCAGTCATGGGTTAGCTTGTGGTCCTTTGGGGTCATGAGCATCGTGTAACATTTGGGGTACCATATTTGGAGCATTACAAACTTGGTATCAGAGCCTAAGGTTCAACATTGTCCTAGGAAGTCTGAAAAGCTGCATTTAGTAGAGTCTTGTGCATGGGTATGTTGTGCACTACACTTATTTGTAGGAGTCTATGAGATGTTTTAGCAATAGTTTCCCTTTATTCAGTATTTATGTCATACCAGTAAGCATAATCTTCAATTAATTTCTCATTCTAATCCACTTTTTTCCTCTCGCTTACAGAATATGCCTTCTAAAGGGGCTAGCGAAAGAAGAATCGATAATCAGTTAGCACCTCAACCTGTTCAGGTAGATCCCCTAGACGAATATGTATCCCACGCAGAATTCAGGACTGTATTTACTACTCTATCCAATTCAGTCACAACTCAGAATGAATGGCCAACTGCTATTCCGTCTAACCTAGTGGCCAATTCAGCTATAGCCTTCGGGACTTCACCCGAATGAATCCTCCCTTATTCTCTGGTTTTAAGTCTGAAGAGGATCCACAAGAATTTCTCAACCAGGTTCAGAAAGTCACAGATATCAAGGGAGTGACTTCCAGTAAGAGTGCAGAGTTAGCCACTTATCGGCTACAAGATGTAGCCCATAAGTGGTTTAAATAGTGGAAGGTAGATAGGCGTACAGATGCAGAGCCCATAGAATAGGAAGAGTTTACTACGACTTTCTTAGATAGATTCTTTCCCCTAAAGCAGAAAGAAGCAAAAGTGTTAGAGTTCATCAATCTCAGACAAGGTAGCATAGCATAAAAGAATACTCCCTCAAGTTTACCTAGTTAGCCAGGTATGCTCCCCATGTAGTAGCAGACAGTAGATCCAGAATGAGTAAGTTTGTGTCTGGGGTTTTAGGTAGAGTAGTTAAGGAGTGTAGGAATGTGATGTTGATTAAGGAAATAGACATATCTAGACTTATGGTCCATGCTCAGCAAATTAAAGTGCAAAAACTTAAGAAGAAGAAGAGAGAGAATACGAGAGCCATAATAGGTAGTTATAGTTTTTCTCAACCAGGGTCGCAGGATGGTAACCGCTTTCAGCATAGCCAGAATTTTTTAGTTCGAGCTCCTTCCTCAACCAGTGCTTCAGTTCCTATGTTCAGAAATGGTAGCAAAAATAGGGCGCTAGGCTTCAAATCTCAGAATAGTGGAAGCATTGCTCACACTCATCTGCTTTGCAAAGAATGTGATAAGTATCATAAGGGTGTGTGTAGAGCCGACAATAATATATGTTTTGGATGTGGCGAGTCAGGTCATAAAGTCTGAGACTATCCTAAACCTGGTCCACAAAGTCAGCACGGTCGTCCTTCAACCTAGTTCGGTTGCCCGAATCAGCAGGGTGCCATTTTCAATGTCGCTAGTGGTCAACGCCCAAATAGAATCTATGCACTTCAGTCTCGACAAAATTAGGAAAGTCCTCCTGAAGCAGCCACTAGTATGTTATAGATCCCTCATTTACATGTTCATGCTTCTTCAGGTTCAGGGACTTCTTTTTTTTCTTTTGTAAATTTTTACATACCAGTCCACTTTAAGTTCAAATTAGATCTTAACAAAACCTTCTCAGTCTCTACCCCAATGGGTAAAATAATCATAGCTCAACGGGTATATGGGAACTGTCCAGTTATGATATCTCAGAGAGATAGGCCTTTAGGCTCTAGTAGTAATACCAGTATGTGTATGGAATCAGTAAAGGAAGATAATTCCCGACCTATTCCTATCTCAATGCAAAGTTTTATAATTTAACTATCACGATACTTACGAATGCTTCACGTCACAATTCCATGCACCCAGCTTATATTCTTGTGCTTTCCATAAAATAGTGTGTGTTTTAAGTTCCTAGTATGGGGAGTTTCGGCTTGCTCAGTGTTACGAATCATGTTCCATGAGTGCAGAAACATCAGACTCAGGTCATGCACTCATGTCCTAGCTTATAGTATGTTCAACCCATATGACTCATGCTCCACTCCTAGTGATCAACCAAACTCAGATTATGTCACGTATACTCTTAGTTTAGATACCTCGATGAATCTGTGATATTTATGTTCTGTCCCTAAGTCCTCAATTATAGCATCATTCAGTAGTCAGTATCTAGTAAAGGACTCTGATACAGGACCATGGCTTTCAGCTAGCAGTTACTTAACCATCAGAATTCAGTACGTCTGTATCAATCTAAACCTCAGTTATCAGAAAATAGCATTTAGTCCAAGTTACAGTCTTTGTTACGGTTATAGTCTCAATTACTTCTTAGCTACAATCTCAGTCCCAGTCCTAGTCCAGCCAGATAGAAACTCAGTTCACTTTTAGGATTACCGAACTATAGTATATGGCCATCAGTTACTCAATTATTAGTATTTCAGTACCTCAGTTACAGAATATTTCTGAATCATGTCATACACTTGGTCTCACAATTTCAAGTAATATAGTTTTCATAAATCCATGCCTAGTCACCTCATGTCACCCAGTCAGTCCTTCCTCCTATGCATAATACTCTACAGCCTCAGGCTAGTTATTCATACAAAGTACAGTTCAATATTATATGCCCAACATTCATCTATCAGTTATTCAGTTAATTAGATCAGCTAATATATTTATGCTTTCGTGCTCAACACCATGTGAACCTTTTTAGTAGTCTCAGTTATAGTGCATAAGGTTTAGTCACTTTATCTTATATGATGTTTCATAGGCCTTGCCTCCTAATACAAGAATCCCAACCATGTAGCGATCTTCCATTCAGATGTCCTACTCAGACCAGGCTAAGATTTGCTTTTTCTCTACAGTCATTAATACTCTATAGAAAGAGTGTCATAGAAATGCTCCTGTCAAGTATAAGTTTTTAGCATGAGTTAGTCCGCAGATCCAGTAGTTCAGTTTAGTAGTCAGGCAAACAAGTTCAAACGACGTAGTTTTCGTCTTTCCATCTAGTCACACCATTTGGAGTCTCATGAATGTGATCATTATAAGATAGACTAACCAGGTAGTTGCGTGTTCAGCCCAGTTCATGCATCATGTCTTAGTTTTAAATCTCTGATATTTAGTCACGATTTAGTTAATAGGTGCCTTGTGCATCACCTCAGTTTTCCTCATAGCTCAACAAAGTCATCCCAGCATTCTTCAAGGGGCATAGTATCCCAAGGAGGAGATATACTATGATTCCCAGAAACTTTCATGACATAAACATGCCGTTGTCTTCTCATAATGAATCCAGTTTGGGGTAAGGGGTGCTCATGAGTTGACCCTCATACTGCAATCTCAGTCGTAAGCCACGTATTCAAGGTACTCAATTCAGATCATAATACTCAGCCCATGTCACACGTTACAGACTCAGTCATGTTCTCATGTTACAGTTCATGAGTTAGTTCAGTCATGTATTCATGCATCAAATATGTGTGCTCAGCTTACCAGTACTCTCAGTCATGCAGTCATGCCTTAGCTCAGTTATAAAATCATGCATCAGATATACATGCTTAGTTGAATCTCAGTAATTTCAATCATGTAGTTATGTTTCAGTTGCTCATGTTCAGTATGTACTACAGCTTATCATTTCTCCCATTTTAGTAAGTCTCATTCGAGGATGAATATTCCTAAGAGGGAGATATTGTATTACCCCATACTTCTACCTAACTTAAATTCATCCCAAAAATGTTAAAGACTTTCTTTAAAAGATGAATCCACTTTTATACATGTGGAATTTTCAAGATTTTGATTTTTTGTGGAAAATTGAATAAGCTTTCCATCGATAATAAATTTGCCCAAATCCGACACCCAGGCGAAGAGTTAGAGCCATTTTAGTAAGACAGTGTACCACCGGGTACTTTAGCTCATCGCGGAGCCAGCCAAAATGACATTCGTCAAAAACCAGTGAGCCTCCGCGATATTGGTGCATCGCGCTAAGGCTCAATTTCAGAATTGTCAATTTCCAATGCACCAATGCAATTCCACCACATTGTGGTGCCATTCTAGTTTGCAACCAAGGTGGCAACACAATTTCCACCGCGTCGCACCACCAACCAGTTTCCCAATTGTCCAGTTTCTAGTGAGCTGGCATGATTTCACCGCGTCGCGCCAACATGAAAAATCTGGATTTTTCAGGTTCCTTCATTTTATTTCAGGGGCTATTTGGTAAATTCTAAAAACTCCAAATCAGCCTATACACGATATTAAACACTAAAAGGACCTATTATCTAATTTTTTACCCGTATTTCTCAAGAAATAAATCACTCTCTCTCAAAGATAGAAAACCCTAGGCCCAAGTTTCAAAAGAAAATCTCAAAAATCCCTCCAAGAACTTCCAAAAACTCACAATCAAGGTATGTCAAGTGTTGATTCATGGGTCCATTTCACCCATGAAGCTCAAGGATCCCTTTTCAATTTAAAGATTGTATATTTAAGAATGTTCATGATTTATTTGAATTGAAATTCATGTTCATGTTGTTATTGGGTTTTGATCCATGTTATAGACTATTAATTTCAGGAATTGATCTTAGTGTGTGATGATATACGTGGTATTCTTGATAAACCCTTCAATTTGCAAGTTGAATTATGTAGCTATGATAATTTGATTTATTGATTATTGTATAACCAAAGCATGCTCCCCATGTGTTTGATAAAATGCCTATGTGAAGAAAATAGTGCCTTTATAGCATGTTATTATGAAATCCCCATTCTTGTACAAGTTAGTGTATGTA
This sequence comes from Capsicum annuum, assembly GCF_002878395.1. Lineage (NCBI taxonomy): Eukaryota > Viridiplantae > Streptophyta > Magnoliopsida > Solanales > Solanaceae > Capsicum > Capsicum annuum. Next base: position 180,471,808 of record NC_061113.1, read on the forward strand.
AAGTGTTTGATGAATGTCTTAGTCAATGAATTATGGATATATATAGTCATTGTTGTGCTTTCAAGCTTGTGCCATGATTTACTTTTATGCTATCGAGTCCTGGGGGTATTATATACTTGTCAATTTAGCTGTGTGCCTAAAGCCCGTGTCATGTTTTCATGATACTCTCAGTCAAGCCATGATCAGTAGAATTCAGTCAGTCATATGACTAAGAAAAACTCAGTAAACTCAATATCAGTCCAGTCCCATTCAGTAATCTTAGTAATCGCAGAAATCTTAGTGATCTCAGTCAGTCATCATGTCTCAGTAGTATTCAGTTCAGATCTTAGTTAACTCAGTCAGCTAGCAGAACTCAGTAGCATTCTGATAGTTAACAGAATTTAGTAGTATTCCATCACTCAACGGAAATCAAGTGAACTCAGTTCAATCTAGTTAATCCATAAAATCAGTAACAGATCAGTCCAGCCTAGTATGAAATAGGAAATCAGTTCTGTGTCTATTCAGTTAGGAGTAGGATTCAATACTGAGTGAACCCAAGAATAAGGACACACACTCTCAACCAGTAAAGGGTGTGATCCTTAGTAACAATCTTGCATTGCAGAACTACGTAGCCAGCATAGGTTGAGATGTACCCCTACGAGTCTAGGGACTATACATCTCATTTGAGTTTTCTTTATAGGAGGGGTTGAAAGAAGAGCTCCCTATCAGAGAGGGTTTAATCACAACTTGTCTTTACCCATGGCACGGTACTGACACCTTTCCAGCTGGGGTTACAGGTTGGACCCTACCAGTTCAGATTTAGGGCATGTCGGTTAGATGATTACCTCCCACAGTTTTAGTTTCAGATTCAGTCTTCAAAATAGAACTCAGTCCAGTTCTAAAGAAACCAGGACTGCCAGACACAGTCACTCAACTCAGTACGGAATTCAGCTAGTTCTATCAGAATTCAGGACTGTTAGATACAGTCACCCACTTTAGTAAAGAACTCATATAGTTATGTAGATTTCAGGACTGTCAGATACAGTCATCCAGCTCCATATAACACTTAGATCAGTTATTTATAATCAGGACTATAAGAAAAAGTCTTTCAGTTATCAGTTACCAATAAAATCAGACATCAGTAAATCTATGTGGTTAGTAGACTCAGTATCAGAACTCAGTATTCAGTGATGTCATGATCACAGTTATAGTTACTTATTCATGCATGTATTCTCACATTTATGTATATAGTTAGTTAGTATTGTTCATGCATATGAACCTTTTGCATTCAGCCTACCTCACTTGCATACCAATACATTCAATTGTACTGACGTATTTGCGCTATGGTGTTTTATACCATAGGTTTAGAAGCATGAGCTCCCGAGCATCCTTAGTAGATCAGACGTTCAGCAGCCATATTAGCAGTGAGTTCTCATCATTCGAGGATAGCATGATTATTTTGTTACTTTATTATTTCAGTAGTTCAGAGTTAGTTGGGGATATGTCCCATCAACTCCATAGATTTCAGACTATAGTATGTTTTACATAGTTTATTTCAGTTTTGGATATTGTTATAGCCCATTACAGACATTGTTTTATATGCAGTATTAGTTCAGTTTTGAACCTTATGGCCTTACAGTTTATATATTGCTTAATTATAGTATATTATTTAGTGCTCAGTTATAGATATCAGTTATGGGTTAGCTTGTGGTCCTTTGGGGTCATGAGCACCGTGTAACGTTTTGGGTACCAGATTTGGGGCGTTACAATATCTTAACCATCCTAGAACCAACCACAGGCTATATGTGTCCAGTGTTTCCCCTAATCGGGCCCCAATATGTGTAGATGCACGAACCGAAGATATCACAGGGGCAGGGTATTGCCATGTACACTTCACCCCCATGATACATATATACAAATATAACTTAGGGATTCATATGTATACCACTAGTATATGGTCTCCATGACCAATCCTCATGTCGGCAAACATGAGTTTCCAGTGTCCATCCGTTGGACTCACACCTTCACAGTTAACTATCACAACCGATCATTATTGGCCAACTAAACTTTTACAAAGAACCAAACCACCAATTCTATATATTATTAACCAAGGCTATAAGAAGTGGTATCGTCAGACCGACTATAGCTTGCAAGCAATGTCCTTAGCCAAATCACTTGGGGAATTCCCATGTACCCAGTAGGTTCCATTATTAGATTCACTTGGGGGATTCCTACCAAGGCTTTATAATTTAGGTAATAAAACAATTTAACTAATTTAGGTTCCATTACCATTATATACCATGCAAAGTTTTCAATAAAAGTCCAGCTATGTAATAAAAGCATTCTCATAGACATTTTAACAAATAGGTTGTGGGCATACAGTTTCCAAAACCAAAACTAAGCAATTTGGGGAATCAAAAGTACCCCTAAACCCTCTTACCTTTACTATGAATTCCACAATGGTCAAACCAATATTATAATATGAAAAACCACAAGTAAAACATGGGAAAACATTTTCCAACCAAAATCCCCAACTTCAATGTGGAAACCAAATAATACCCACAATTAGATCATGAAAACTATCCATTGAAGCACGAATCTAGTTGAACTAACAATGAGGGAGGAGTAACACACCTTAGATTATGAGGAAAACGGAGAAATATTACCCTTTGGAATCCTTAATTGATCCTCTTTATGAAACCCTAGCCTTTGCTTAACCCAAGAGCTTAAGAGAGTTTCTAAGTGTTTATGATTAGAATAATAGGGTAAATGAAGCCCCACTAGTGTTTTAGGTCATGGTTATAAGGGGTTAAGAGGGGAAATGTTCAGAATACCTGCAACTTAAACTATAAAACGATTCCCGAAGGTGGAAATGATTTCACCTCCCAAACCTTACATAATCATACGAGTGATACCCAACACTCGTATCCTGGAACTCAAGTTAGACCCCTACACTATCCAGTATATGACCACCAAGGTCTACTCGTATCCAAGAATACAATAAGTACCCACAAACTGTACCCTAGACCACCCACCAAGCGAATGACACACTGATCATCGTACGAAATGGCTTTACTCACTCGTATCATCACTATCTAATTTGTATGGTGTCTACTCATACCTTAGATAGTAAACTCCCAAGACCAAATTGAGTACCATACGACCAAGAACCCCTAAACTGTATCCTCATCATACGACTAGTACCCACAAGTCGTATAATGTCTACAAGCCAAAACTCAGGAAATTTCTAAAGATAAAAAACCAGGGTGTTCCAATTCTCCCCCACTTGGATCATTCATCCTCGAATTATGAAGCAAGGCAGTACAAGCGTGATTTAAACCTCCACACCCTTATTCCAACCTTTAACTAAGTTAGAAAACAAAGATGCAAGGAAATCATCCTTTTCTTTGACAAAGTTTGAAAACAAAAGTATGATGAAGAACATATACCTTCCACATGAATTACGGGAGCAAAAAATAGGAACAGATACTTGGAATTCATGTCCTATTCCGCATCCCAAGTAGCCTCTTCAATCTTATGGTTCCTCCGTAAAACCTTAATCGAAGCTACATCTTTGGTCTGCAATCGATGAACCTGCCAATCCAAGATCTCAACTTGGACCTTCTCGTAACATAAAGAATTCGAGATACCAATATCTATAATATGCACAATTTGAGAAAAATCACCCATATATTTCCTCAACATACAAACATGGAACATCAGATAAATGGGGCTCAAACTATAAAGAAACTCCAACTCATATACAACCTTACCAACCTTCTCAGGACCAAGTAAGGAACGACACACCAGGGACTGAGCTTTCCCTTCTTCCAAAACCTCATCACTCCCTTCATGGGAGATACCTGTAAGAATACCCTATCCCCAACCTCAAACTCTAACTCTCATCATCTCACATCTACATAGGATTTTTGATGACTTTGGGCAGCCTTAAGTCTATCACAAATCACCTTCACCTTCTCCATGGCTGGATAAACCAAATCTGGGCTAAACATATCTACCTCACAAAACTCGAACCACCCAATAAGAGATCTATACCTCCTACCATACAACGCTTCAAAAGGAACCATCCCGATGCTAGAGTGATAACTATTATCATAAGCAAACTTTATAAGAGGTAAAGGCTCAACCCAACTGCCACCATAGTCAATCACGCAAGCTCAAAGCATATCCTCCACTGTCTGAATAGTCATTGCTGCCTACCCATCTGACTGCGGGTGAAAAGCCATACTCAGCACCTTAGTCCCCAACCCTTTCTGAAATGACCGCCAAAAGTGAGATATAAAATACGTACCACAATCAGAAATGATAGAAATAGGTACCCAATACAACTTTAGAATCTCATGAATATACAACCTTACGTAATCCTTAGCACAGAAATTAGTCCTCATAGGAAAGAAGTGAGCATACTTTGTCATCCTATCCATGATAACCTAAACCAAATCAAATTGATTCCAAGACTGAGGAAGACTAGTAACGAAATCCATGTTGATCACGACCCATTTCCATTTAGGAAACTCAATTTCTTGATACAAACCTCCAGGCCTCATGTGCTCAACTTCAGTTGTTCACATACTAAATACTTGCCACAAAATTAGCTACATCCCTCTTCATACCATTCCACCAATACATCTCCTTGAGATCATGATACATTTTTGTTGAACTGGGATGGATGACATAGCTCAATTCATACGCCTTACTCAATATCTTTTCTCACAAATCATCGACGTTAAGGACACATAACCTTTCTTGGTACCGCAAAGTACCATCACCACTAATCTCAAATGCCAGCACCTTTTGGCCACCAACATCACCCTTTATCCTCATCAACAGAGGATCTAACACTTGTTTCTCCTTAATTTTAGTACCCAGATATAACTATGCTACTTTTTGAATGAACACACCACCATCCTCAGAGTCTAAGAGACGAACCCAAGGTTAACTAAATGGTGAATGTCCTTCACTAATTCCCACTTCTCCTTATCCATATTAGCTAGACTCCCTACGGAAAACCTTCTAAGAGCATCAACAATAACATTAGCTTTACCTTGATGGTAGGGAAGAATCATATCATAGTTCTTGAGAATCTCAAGCCATCTCTTTTGCCTGAGGTTAGGCTTTTTCTGAGTAAACACATACTGTAGGCTTTTATGATCAGAAAAGATATCCACATGCACTCCATATGAATAGTGCCGCTATGTTTTAAATGCAAACCCACAGCTAATAGCTATAAATCATGAGTTAGATAATTCCTCTCATGCACCTTTAACTGCCTAGAGGCATAGGCTATCACCATGCTATATTGCATCAACACACAACCGAGCCCCATATGAGATGCATCACAATAAACTACAAACCCCTCAGTACCTTTAGCCAAAGTCAAAATCGAAGCTGAAGTTTGCTTATCCTTCAGCTTCTCGAAACTACCCTCACACACATCCAACCATATGAACTTAACCTTCTTCTGAGTCAATTTAGTCAATGGGGAAGCTATAGAAGAAAAGCTCTCTACAAACCTCCTGTAGTAGCCAGATAAACCAAAGAAGCTCCAAATATTGGTTGGAGTCGTGGGTCTAGACCACTTTTTAACCATAACAACCTTTTGCATATCTACCATGATCTAGAAATAATATGATCTAGAAAAGTGACAGCGTTCAACCAGAACTCACATTTAGAGAACTTGACAAATAATTGTTGTTCTTTCAGAGTCAACAACATAGCACGGAGGTAATTGGCATGATCCACCTCACTCTTTGAGTACACCAAAATGTCATCTATGAACACAATGACAAACAGATCTTGAAACTGATAGAAGACACTATTCATCAAATACATTAAACGTCACTGGGAGATTGGTCAACCCAAAAGACATCACCAAGAACTCAAAGTGCCCATACCAGGTATGAAAAGCTATCTTAAGGATATCCACCTCCTTATCTTAAGCTAATGATACCCATACAGAAGATCAACCTTAAAAAAGAATTTGGCATCCTGTAACTGATCAAATAAGTCATCTATCTTTAGAAGAGGATACTTGTTCTTTACCTTCACCTTATTCAACTGTCAGTAGTCAATATACATTCGAAGAAAACTATCCTTCTTATGCACGAACAACACCGATGTACCGCACGGGGACACACTAGGATGGACGAAACCCTTATCTAAGAGATCCTTTAACTACTCCTTAAACTCCTTCAACTTTTCTGGAGCTATTTTATATGGGGGAATAGAAATTGGACGAGTGTCCAAAACAAGATTAATCCCAAACTCAATCTCACTATCCGGAGAAACACTAAGAAGATCATTAGGGAAAACCTCAGGAAATTTATTCACCACCAGAACAGAATTCAAAGAATGGCCCTCCAAGTTAGAACCTTTCACCCATACCAAGTGATAGAGACACCTTTTGAAGATGAATCTCCGAGCTCTAAGTATGATTTAAATTTCCCTTTAGGAGTTAGGGAACCACTCTCCCATTCTATAATCGGCTCGTTAGGGAATTTAAAGACAACCCTATGGATCCTACAAACTAAGGATTCATAGCTTGAGTGTAACCAATCCATCCCCAAAATTACATCAAAATCTACCATGTCTAACTCATACAAATCCACCAAAGTCTCCTTACTAACAACAGATACCAAACAGCCCCTATAGGCTCTTTTGGCAATCACAGAGTCATCTACCGGGGTAGAAATAGAAAAAGGGTCCAAAACACACTACGGACCAAAACCAAAATAAACAGCCACAAAAGGGATCACATAAGAAAGAGTGGACCCTATATCAAGTAAACAATACATATCACGAGAAAAGAGTTTCAACACACCAGTCACAACGTCTAGTAATGCCTCAAAGTCCTATCGGGTAGTGAGTGCATAAAGATGATTCTGACCAGTATTAGAACTAGATCGTGCACCCTTTGGTGTTGGAGCTGAGAAAGATGCAACTGGAACCTTATTTACCCCCGAAGTAGCCTTACCAATAGGATAATTTCTCAACATATGCCCTGGCTGACCATAGCCGAAGCACCTGTCCCTTTACTCATCATAGAAACCCTAATGCAAATGACTACAAAACCTACAGAAAGGACATGTGGGAGCCGAATGAGCCCCATTAGCCTAAAATTGGCACCCTGTGCTCTAAAGTTGTCACTACCCTGCTGATGAGTATCTCCTGATGACTTCAAGTAGGGAGCACTAGCCATGGAAAAAGAACCAAAACTCCCTTACTTCTTCTTTGACCACGTACCATCATCCCTGCCCCTCTGCTATTGACCATCACCATGCTCAGATAATTTAAACTTCTTTCCCTGTCCCTCACTTAACTCAATCTTCTTCTTATTTTCCTTCTCCACCTATTGCATGTAGACAACCAATCTAGAGATATCTATGTCCTTGATTATCAAGGAAACCTTACTTTCAAGGATCAACTCATGAGACAGTCCTGGAGACAACTTTCTCATCCGGGCCTTCATATCGAACACCATCTCCGGAGCATACTAAGATGACTGGTGAAACTTTAAGGCATAATCCTTGACTGATATCTTTCCTTTTTTCAAATTAACAAACTTCTATGGTTTTACTTCCCTTAACTCCTGAGGAAAGAAGTGGTCTAGAAAAGCATTAGTGAAATCCTCCCATAGATATGACTCATCAGTGTCACCCCTTGCCTGATCCCATTCCTCGTACCATTGATATGCCACATTCCTTCAGCTGATAGGCCATAAACTACACCCATTCGACATTCATGGCATGTATGACCCTGATTATCTTTTCCATTCTGTCGAAAAAACTCTGAGGATTCTCCTCTACCTTAACGCTAGTAAAGGTTGGGGGATTCATCCTCATAAATCAACCAACCCTTGTGGCCTCAGAAGATGGAGTAGCAGATGCACCGCACTCAGCCTGAGAAGCTTCCAGCTGAGCAATCATATGAATCGACTGACCAAAACTCAACATTCTTAACATCAGCCTTAGGAGGATTAGAGAGAACTGATGGAACTATAGGACAATAAGGAACTGTACCCCAAGAACGATTATGGATCCCATAAGTAGAGCATGTCCCATCAATATTTCCCCCAGTAAGGATAGAGAAGTTTCTGTGAGCATCAGATCATCGAGAGAAGATCTATAATACGAATAAATAGAAATTAGAGAAGATTCCAGGACTTAGACTCTAAAGCTTAAAAACAGAACACAAATAAGAGAAACGTTCCTAGATGCCTTGTAGCCTCTCCCTTGTGAGTGTCGCGAGCTATACACCCTTAAAAGAGACTCTACTCGACATGGCCTTGTGGACTCCCAATTAACCATGAACCTAATGCTCTGATACCAACTTGACACAACCTGAACCAGGGCCTTGTCATAATAGGCATTCCAAGTCCATCAAGGATTGGAGACCACCCCCGATAGCCAATCCAACCTCCAAACACATACCCTAAGTCGGATGAATTCCAAACATATAACAAGATAGAGTTATATATTATTCAAGACTCGAGGATGGGTCCATGATCATGACCAACCCAAATAAGTCAAACCATCCAATATTGAACCAATAATCATAACGTAAACCAGTCCATAACTATTCCATAGCATAATAAGATGGAACAATCACAAATCAAATATAGTCAAACAGTGTCAGCCATAACACCAATACCAATGCCAAGGCTGACATCAATGTCGACACCAACCATATCAACCCATAGAAGTCTCACAAAGCCTCTAATCGAAGTCAAAAAATACCCGATTGGTACATACCCCCGACCATAGCCAAAACTAAAGTCTAATAAATAACCAAAGTATGAAGACAAATAAAATGGAGACTTTTGGAATATGGAAGCTCACCACTTCAATCCAACTCTAAGTTCTCCCTAAATCTAATTATTGAGCAAGAGGAGCAGTATGGCCACTTCCAACATCATGTGGGGATACAACGCCCGAAAATGGGTTAGCGGGTGAACGCTAGCATACATTTAGGATAAGGATAAAATAATGACAATATTTAAAACTAAGTAAATAACTACTTTCATTCACATCATACATTTATTTATATATAATCCATGTTGGGAAATGGAACCGAGTTTAGTATGCCTTTAAAATCATTAACCTAGGTTTGTGTAGCTTAACCGTCCTAGAACCACTCACGGGCTATATGGGTTACCCTCTGAACGAGCACCAGTACATGTAGCCATATGAGCCAAAGATATCCCAGGGGCAGAGAATTCCCGTGTACCCTTCTCCCTCCATGATACATATATACAGGTATCACTTAAGGGATTCCCGTTTACCCCACTAGTATATGGTCTTCATGACAAATACCTATATCGGTAAACATGAGTTTCCAGTGTTCGTTCATTAGACTCATAACTTCACGATTAACTATCACAACCCACCATTATTTCCTAATTAAAACCATAAACATAGAACCAAACCTCTAATTCCATATATTATTAACCAAGGCTATAAGAAGTGGTACCATCATACCGACTATAGATTGCAAGCAATACCTTAGATAAATGACTTAGGGGATACCCATGTACACCGTAGGTTCCATTATTAGATTCACTTGGGGGATTCTAGTGTACCCTAAAAGGTTTTTAAGTCAAATATATGGCCACCAAGGCTTTACCATTTAGCCATTAAAACAATTTAACCAATTTAGGTTCCATTACCATTATATACCATGCAAAGTATTCAATGAAAGTCTAACTGTGTAATAAAAGCATTCTCATAGGTATTTTAACAAACAAGTTGAGGGCATATAGTTTCCAAAATCAAAACTAAGCAATTTGGGGAATCCAAAGTACCCCTAAACCCATTTACCATTACCATGCATTCCATAATGTTCAAACCAACATTATAATATAAAAAACAACAAGTAAAACATGGGAAAACATTTCCCAAAAAAAACCCCTAACATCAATTTGAAAACCAAACAATACCCACAATTAGATCATGGAAACTTTTCATTGAAATATGAATCTAGTTAAACTAACAATGAGGGAGGAGTAACATTCCTTCAATTATATGAAAGATGGGTTGAAATCACCCTTTAGAAGCCTTAATTGATCCTCTTGATGAAACCCTAGCCTTTGCCTAACCCAAGATCTTGAGAGAGTTTCTTAGTGTTTAAGATTAGAATAATAGGGTAAATAAAGTGCAATAGTGTTTTAGGTCATGGGGTATTATTGGGTTAAGAGGGGAAATGTCCAGAATCCTCCTAACCTAAACTGTAAAAAATTCCTACAGGTGGGTACGACTTTACCTCCCAAACCTTACAAATCAAATGAGTGGTACCCAGCACTCGTATCCTTGACCTCAAGTTAGACCCCTAAACAGTCTAACATACGACCACCAAGGCCTACTCGTATCCAAGCAAATGACAAGTACCCACAAAACGTACCCTAGACTACCTACCAAGAGCATGACATACTGTTCATCATACGAAATGGCTTCACTCATTCGTATCATCACTATACGATTCTTATGGTGTCCACTCATATCTTGGACTGAACCACCCAAGAACACACTAAGTAACATACGACTAAGACCCCCTAAATTGTATCCACATCATATGACTAGTACCCACAAGTTGTGTGATGTCCAAAAGCTCAAAACTCAGGAAATTTCTAAGAATCAAAACCTAGGGTGTTTCATTAATCCAACACCCATAACATGGTTTTATGCCAATGTTAACTACCCATCCCAGTCTGCAGTAATTTAAACCTTAACCTACCTCATATGACAAAAATTGATCCAAAAGCCTTAACATAGAGATTTCTCCTTACGAATGGAACCAAAATTAACTAAAACACATAAATATAGAATCTACACATTAGAAAAAAGCCAACAATACCTATATTACCCACTTTTGAGTCAAGGTCAAAATGGATCCCCAAAACCAATTCCATAATTTTTTGAACTGAGGGTCGAAATGAGGTACAAAAGTAGTAAAACTGCACCAACCATGTTACCAACTTTAAGTGAATGTCTCGGATATGCTAGCACATTGCATTTTTCCTTTCGACGCACATATCAATAAATATTGACTGAAGTCAACTATAAAGCCTTTATAACCACCAACAACCAAACCTCACAAACATCATACTAAAATGCATTGGGAGCTATGCCAATAAACCCCACACCCCAAATGTACCACAAAACAATAATTGGGAGGGGTAACATAGTCAAATCACACAGTAATGAATAATTCACATTAATCACCAAAAATTAGATCATTACATCATCTACCATTAACAATCTAGTTCATTCTCAAACTAAATGCAAAAGAGATACCTGAATCAATGAAAAGCAAGGATAACTACTACATGTATTAGACTCAACCTCCTAAGTAGACTCATTTGTAGGTTGATGTCTCCAATGGACCTTAACCATGGGAATATCTCTAGAATACAACCGTCTAACATTCCTAACTAGAATGGAGATAGTTTCCTCAACAAAAGACAACCTCTCATCTAACTGGACTGAATCCCAATAATGACCTGAGTCTAATCTACAATGTAACGTCAACATATGGAAACATGAAAACACTTGATGAATAACTCATAAATCAGGGGGTAATGCTAACTCATAAGCCACATCCCTAATAGACCAAAAAATCTCAAAAAATCCAATATACCTGGGGATAAGCTTGCTCCTCTTCCTAAACCTCCTCATCTCCTTCATGGAAGACACACGAAGAAAGACTCGATCACCAACACTAAATCTCAAGGCATGAAGTCTGTGATCTGCATAGCACTTCTGCCTACTCTTAGCCTCTTAAAGTCTATCATGAATAACCCAAAATCTATCTAAAGACTCATGAAACAAGTATATACCTCAAGGTCTAATCTCAGATACCTCAAACCAACTAACTAGAGAATGACAACTCCTACAATACAAAGCTTTGAAAGGAGTCATCTCAATACTGGAATGGTAGCTTTTACTATATGCGAACTCCGCCAAAGCTAGATGTTGCTCCCACTGACCACCAAAGTCCATCACACAAGAGAGGAGCATATTCTCCAAAACTTGAATAGTCTACTTTGACTGACCATCAGCCTGGGGTGAAAGGATATGCTAAGATCAACCCAGGTACCCAACTTCTCCTAAAATGTCTTCCAATAATGAGATATGAACATCGAACCTTAATCTAAGATAATGGACACTGACACACCATGAAGACATACTATCTCACAAACATAGATATGGGTCAACCTCTTAGCACCGAAAGAAACTTAAATCGAAATGAAATAAGTAAATTTAGTCAATCAATCCACATAACCCAAACACTATCATAACCATGAGAAGTACGAAGCAACCTCGTTATGAAGTCTATAGTAATTCATTCCTTTTTCCACTTGAGAATAGGTAAACTATAAAGCAAACCACCAAGCCTTAATTCTTGTCCTTCACCTCCGGGCAACATAGGCAACGAGCTACAAAATCCACTACAGCCTTCCTCATACCACCCCATCAGTAGTGTTGTCTTAAATCATTACACATCTTAGTCAATCCTGGATAGATTAAATACCTTGAACAATGAGCCTTCTCTAAAATCACCCTAATCCAATCACGCACTCTCAACACACAAACTCGACCTCCAATTCTCTAAGCTCTATCAGAATCAAGCAAGGCTTTCTTAGCCACTCCACTTAACACCGTATCCCAAATCACTCTTAATCTAACATGATCAAATTAATGAGCCCAAATCTACTATATTAAGGAAGACCTAGCCTCAATATATGCTAAAACATACCTAAGTGTTGAAATATTAAGCCTAACCATCTAGTTAACCAAAGATAGAACCTTTAAGGCCAAAGCTCTTTCCTGAGTCAAAATATGCTCCAAGCTACCTATTCTAGTGGACTTTTAGCTCAAGGCATCTACAATCACATTATCCTTGCCCGGATGATAGAGAAAACTTAAGTCATAATCCTTAAGCAAGTCAAGAGAATGACATTGCCTCATATTTAGTCTACTCTGGGTGAAGAAATACTAATGGCTATGATAATTCTAAAAAATCTCACAATAGACTTCATATAAGTAGTGCCTCAACAACTTCAAAACAAATACAACTGGGCATAGCTCTATGTCATAGGTAGGGTAATTTCTCTCATAGGGATTCAACTAACGAGAAGCATACGCAATCACCTTACTCTCTTTCATTAACACAACACCTAACCCAACACCAGAAGGATCATAAAAAATGGTTAAACATATACCCTTCTTGGGCAAAGTCAAGATAGGAGTTGATGTCAATAATTTCTTAAGCTTTTGAAACCTTACCGCACAAGCATTGAACCACTAAAAGGAAATCTTCTTCTAAGTCAAATTGGTCAATGGAGCTATGGTACATTAAAAACCCTTAACAAAGCGCCTTTAGTAACCTGCTAAACTAATAAAACTCTGAATCTTAGTAAGAGAAGTAGACCTAGCCCAATCATGACATGATACAATATTGGCTAGATCAATAATCATACCATCCTTGGTTACCATATGATCCAAGAAAGAGACAGACTCCAACTAAAAATCACACTTGGGGAACTTAGCATACAACTTCTCATCCCTTAATCTCTGAAGCACAATCTGCAAATACTCCTTATGGTCAGCCTCACTCTTTGAATAAACAAAAATATTATCTATAAATATAATGAAAAAAAGAGTAGAGATATGGTTAAAATACCCAATTCATCAACTCCATAAATGTGGATAGGGCATTGGTCAACCCAAAGAACTTGACAAAGAGCTTATAATAACCATACCAAGTCCAAAAAGTCATCTTCAAAATATCTGAAGCTGTAATCCTTAATTAGTTATATATAGACCTCAAATCAATCTTTAAAATTACTGAAGCACCCTGAAGCCAATCAAATAAATCATCATACAAGAAAAAGGATATTTATTATTCATCATCACTTTGTTTAACTTTCAAAAATTAATAAATATGCGCATAGACCCATTATTTTTCTTTACAAATAAGACAAGCGCATCCATAAGTGATACACTAGCTCAGAGAAATCCCTTATCTAATAACTCCTATGACTGATCCTTTAATTCCTTAACTCTATTATGGCTATCCTATAAGGTGGAATAGAAATGGGCTTAGTTCTAGCTCAACATTAATAACAAAGTCAATATCATAATATGGAGGCATATCAGAAAAATCCATTGGGGAAACATCCATGAACTCAAGGACAATTCTAACAAAATCTAAAAAAAAAATATAAAACAACACTAGTATCACGAATGTGTCCAAATAAGATAAACATCCCCTCTTAACCAAGCTACAAGCCTAAAATAAAGATATAACTTTCTTGGGACCTGAATAAAGCATACCATTCTAAGCTATCCTCAACACTTTCGATGAAGCTAAGGTCATGATCTTAGCATAATAATCTAGGACAGTATGATAATGAGCTAAGCAATACATACCTAAGATGACATCAAAATCTATAATTTCTAGGAAAATCAGATCTACCCTAAGTCTCTGACCCACCAAAAGTCACAAGACAAGATTGTCACTCGATCTACTAATAAAGAATCTCCTATAAGGGTACGTACATGAATAGGCATGGCAAGAGGCTCACTAAAAGAAACAAAACATAAAGTAAAATATACAGACACATGGGATAAAGTCAATACTAGATCAAGTAACGCAGATGTACATCTGAAATAAATAGGGACAATACATGTTATACCAGCATTGGAATTCTCTATTGCTGGTATGATGGGTATAGCAGAGCACTGTCTATGACTACTACTTAACTAAGAAACCACATTACCATCGCCATGGGCACCACTACCTCTGCTTTATTCACTATTAGTGCAATCTCTAACTCTTATAGTCGATGAGTAGCCCTACAAATGTGGTAAGGATAGTGCTTGGCCAAATGATAAACGTCATTACATATATAGCAACCTCTATAACCTAACTCAGTAAGAAGAGGTATGGCTGAGTTAGAGCAACCACCAAAAGCTAATGAAATAGAAAATCCACTACCTGAACCCTATAATGTTGCCTACATTATCTATCATAATACCTATAAAAACCTCTAGAATCTCTACCTCGAGTAGTGTGCCTCCAAACTCACCCTGACGGTGCACCCTCCTGGCGCCTTCCAAAAACCCTCAAAGAATAGACTCAATAATCTTAGCATGATCTACTATTCTCAAAAATCATGCCCTATACACTACCGTTTTAGTCAAAGCTAGCTAAATTGAAACATCCAACCCTTTCATGAATTTCTAAACCTTCTTAGATCCTGTGGTAATGTTGGCATAAAAATATCTAGACAAGACATAAAAATATGCATTATACTCTATAACAGTCATGGACGTCTACAAGTGATCAAACTTATCTCTTATCTAATCACTCACACGAACCTATCAAAACAGGCCTCAAAAAACTAATCCCAAGTCATCTTTAGAGAATTAAGAGGTATGAAACTAACAAGTGACCTCCACTAATCTCTAATTTCATATCTCAACTGATAAGTAGTATAAGAAACCCCATTAAACTCAAGCAAACCAAGGTTATACAATTTCTCATGATAATCAATTAGGATCTCATGCATTTTCACCTACAGCACGACTGCACCTAGGAACACCCAAATAAGTGAATCTCTTAAACCTCTTCTGATCCTTAAAAGACATAACTATACTTACAACAAAAGAAGAGATAGTAAATCTGACTGGATAAGATCCCTCTTGAGGAGGTAACATAGAGAAAAGCTGATCTCCTGATCTTAGAATACCATACTTAGATGTTGACATGGAAGGAGAAACAATATTCAAAGTTTCTCAGGTACCAAAAGCCAATTTTGATACTACTAGAGGATCCACATTCGGATCCAAAGGAACACCATAGGAAAAAACAAGAACAAATAAAGGTAGAATACTCAAAGCTAGAGGAACACCACATGGACTCAAAGAAAAACCCTCCAAATAAGTCAGTAAGAGAATCAACAACCACACTATGACTGGCGTAGATGAACTTTATGTGACTAGAGTTGGCCCTATATCTTAAGCATGCTCAACTCAAGGCTTAAGGGAGAGCCCCCTAGTACTACCTATGGACAGGGAAGATCCTCATGCTCGTCCACCATCTCGAGCCTATCCCCAGCTTGCAAGTCGCCCTCTAAACTAAGCCCTTTTCTTAGAAGATAGCTTTATATCTCCAGCCTTACAAGATCTAGTTATCACCATCTGCACATAAAAGAGTGAAACATTATTTAGATCACAAGGTATGAAAGATCCTTATGATATTGAATAAAATAAAGAAGGTTTCCTAAAGATATCTTGCCTCTCAAAGATAGATACAAATGTCCACATACCAATCTATGAGACTCTACTAGACACCATGTTCTTACACTGATGAGACCAATGAACCTAGTTGCTCTAATACCAATTCATGACACAAAAAAGCAAGGGTCATGATGGAACTTGTCACGGTAAGCCTTGATAAGTAATCCTATGTTCTAAACTAATATAAAATAAGAAAATAGTACCAAAACCTAAGGCAAGACTCCAATAATGGATTCAAACCACACATATATAGTAATAGCGAGAATTACATGACCAAATATATCATACAATATCCCAAATTTTGGTGTCACAATGTAAAACTACTAAAATATCTTGAATATTAAAGATATAATAATAGACCAAAAGGATCATAATATATCTCAAAATATAAAACAAGATATGAAATATATAGGAAGAGGTATTAGATTAACTTCAGAAGCATAGATCGACCACTACCTCAAATATACTCCAGATACCACCTAAATCACCTACCGTGTAGAGTATTCATACCTAGATATACATAAAAAGGGTGCAGTAGGGGTGAGTATGGTCCACTTGTACTTAGTCGATATCATAGACCAACTAAGAAAAGTAGAAAATAAAGTATATAAAATACACACTATGGGCATATCACCTGTAAGAACAAGATGTCCTAAATGTTAGCCCATATCATCTACACTAATAGTTCTATAATATTCGCATATACCACACATAAATATGAGAAAAAAGCACAGATATATGGATTTCACATATACAAGTATGAAAAAAGTACACATAGACAAATATCACATCAAAGATGATAATACATCACAGATGATAATACATTACAGAATAAGCATAATATATATAAAATACAAATATGATGATGATGATTATAATGTGATATGATGCACAAGAATGTCGCACAATCTTTATATACACCTACCGAGCTATACTCCTGAGGTAGGACCCATGGTGGGTTCGTCAACCCATATATAATCCAAAGTACAATACCAATATCCATGTCTCATCTCTGGCATATACATTGGTAGAGGATCTATAAATATGTCACAAAGCCAGTATTTCCAAAGCGGTACCAATGTAATTATCATAACCAATCCGAATAAAATTTTCCATGTCCAACCAATATACCAATCATATGAACCAAAAATTCATTCATATGTCAATCATCCATGAATTCAATGTAATCATATACCAATAGAGTAATATACACAAAATATACCTTTGATACCACATAAATTCCAATTTAGGATTTCTCAAAAAAATACCACCAAATATACATACATAAGGCCAACAACATTATATAATACCCCACACAATCACACATAGCAAATAATGTCTCAAAATTACCAAATAACAATAATATATGCCCCCACACGGGTATAACATAATAATAAAGCCCATTCCATGATCAGTTCCCACACCTAAAATAAGATTTTAAACCAATATTAACTACCCAACTCTATCTAAAAAAACTTAAGTAATAACCTACCTTGAATGTGAAAAATCAATCGAAAAGCCTTTACAATGGAGATTTCTCCTTACGAATGAACCTAGAATTAACTAAAATACATAAATATAAAATCTACATTCTATAAGAAATCCAATGATACCTATATTTCCCACTTCCAATTTGGGGTCAAAATGGACCCCCGAAACCCAATTCCACAACTTTCTGAATCAAGGGTAGAAATGAGATAAAAAAAACCGTAAAACTGCATTAACCATGTCATACCTCACACACATCATAATGAAATGCAATAGGAACCATGTCAATCATTCCCAAACTCCATAAATACCATAAATTAATCATGGGGAGAGGTGAAATGGTCAAATAACACATAAATGAATAGTTTACAATAATCACCAAAAATTAAGTCATTATATATTAGTATTTAGATATGTGTTATAAGATATGCCTTTTTAGTGTTATGTGTGTTGTCATTTATTTTTTTAGGGCAATATATATATATATATATATATATATTAACAAATTTAAAACTTTACAACACTTGTTGTCAACATAGCCTTTAAAAAGAAAAAGTAGTCATACTAGTAGCATCTAGTCTTGCACCAAGGTCATATACTGCCTTGATGTAAAGGTTTTCTAAGGTTTCTATCATATTACAAGTAGCTAGAGATAATAGATTCGTTAAGGTAGCCCTTCCTTATCTTTTCTAAAATATGCATGTATTGCTCCAGGGCTACTTCAAAAATATTATTTTATTACCAAGTGAAATTAAAAATTACCTTAGACAAAATATTTGCTATTATATTGCCTTGTCTGAAACTATGTTGTATCAACAAATTTCCCAATTCCTTTAATATTTATCGACGAACAAATAATATCAATGTATAATGGCAAAACATGTTGTAACTGGTGAAACACATTAGAAGAATTATTTTTGATTTCCCTTACTGCTAATGTCTTGTTTTGGCCAATAAAAGGCCTTGTTCCAAGACTTAAAGTTCAACTATAGTGGGATTGAAAGAGTTAGTTTTCATGTAGAATCCTACAACAAAATTACCAATTATAACGACCCTTTAGGTTATTTTTTGTATTTATATTTAGTTTTATTAGTTAGAGCTTTCCAATAGTAGCCCCAAGTCATTTATGACTTGATTGAATTGACAGTTTGGTTACCGAACAGTTTGTTTGGCTTTTAGAGCTAATTCTCTATTTTGAAGCCTTTGCTAGTTCAAATTGGCTACTTGGTGAAAAATCCTACTAAGCAATCTTGTATGCTAATTGTAATGGGTCCAATAGCTCAAGAATATTGATTTTAGGCTAGGTGGACCCTTGGTTTGGGTCTCAAGGAACCCAATCTCATTTTAAGCTATTGGTCAGAAGTTAAGATAAATGGCAAGTGGGTGTGGCACCCACAATTTATCAAAACGACCTCAGATGGAATTTTCAATTGCACAATTATGTCTAGAACATAAAATTTGAAAAGGTAGCATAGTTTTTTTTGTATTTATATGATTCCAAATAAATCTAGAAGGGTTGGAAGAGACTTGGAATCACAACCACGATGCCTTTGATCGCTTACATAATCTGTCAACTAGCAAAAAGTATCACGTATGTTACAATTTTATCATGCAATCAACTCCCTTAGAAGTAGAGCAAGTATTATGAAAGCAATACTATAATCACATAAGTGACATCTGCTCGGATAGCTAGATATCGCATAAGCAATAGACTTATCATGTAAGCAATATCTGTGCTAGGGCTAGGTATCCATTGCTTGACTCTCTTTCTTTAGTTCATGAGTTTCCTGATGTTTTACCTACCGATCTACCCGTCCTTCTTCCTGGGTGTAGTATTGAGTTAGTTGTTAATCTTAAGATAAGCACCCAACCTATTATTATGGCACCTTACCATATGGCTCCCGATGAGCTTAAGGAGATAAATTCTTAACATTAGGATCTTCTTGGTAAGGATTTTATTAGATTGAGTGTGTCTTTTTAGGGAGCTCCTGTGTTGTTTATGAAGAAGAAAAATGACTCCATTTGTATGTGTATTAATTATAGGTAGCTTAATAAGGTGATGGTGAATAACCATAGTCCTATTCCTCATATTTAAGACTTGTATAACTAGATCCAAGAAGAAGCGGTGTTCTCTAAGATTTATTTAAGGTCTAGTTGCCATCAGCTGAGGATTTGGTTTGAGGATATCCCAAAGATAACATTTAGGACCTGTTATGGTTATTATGAGTTCCTAGTGATGTTTTTTAGGTTAACCAATGCCTTAGTTACTTTAGTGGACTTGATGAACCGTGTGTTCAGGTCTTATTTTGATTCCTTTATTATTGTACTCGTGTGTTCAGGTCTTATTTTGATTCCTTTATTATTGTACTCCTTGATGAATTCAAGAAGTAGAGAGGAGCATGCACAATATTTGAGGATTGTGCTCCAGACTTTAAAAGATCATTTACTTTTTGCCAAGAACTCTAAGTGTGAGCTTTTTATTAAGTCATTGACATTCCTTGGGCATGTGGGGTCTAAGGATGATATTATGATAGACCCAAAAAAGATTAAGGCCATTTGTGATTAAGCTAGGCCTACATTTCCGGCTGAGATTCCTAGCTTCATTGGGTTGGTCAGTCATCATAGATGATCCATTGAGGGTTTTCCTACTATTGTAGTGCAAATGATAATATTGAATGGAATGAGGTTCCTTTTTTATGGTTCGAGCAGTGTGATTCAAGCATTGGAAAGCTTAAGAAATTTCTCATTTCAGTTCTTATTTTAGCTCTTCCTATTGAGGGTGTAGGATTTACCATGTATAGTGATGATTCTAGTGTTGTTTTAGGTTGCCTATTGATGCAGCAGGGTTATTTTATTGCTTATTATATGAGAAAGATGAAGGTTCACGAGTGTAACTACCCTACTCATGATTTGGAGTTAGCGGTGGTAGTTTTTATGCTTAAGATTTAGATGCGTAATCTTTATGGTGTGAATTATGAGATTTTCATGGGTCATTGTAGTCTTCAGCATCTTTTGACCCAGTGAAATATTAATGCTAGGCAGCATAGTTAGATACCATTGCTTAAGGATTATCATATCTTGATATTGTATCATTCGAGCAAGGCAAATGTGGTAGCAGATGCCTTGAGCCAAAAGGTGGTGAGTATAGGTATGTTGGCTTGTATTTCAGTTTTTTATAGGTTGTTGGTAGGAGACATTTAGTTCTTATCCAACTTGATGGTACAACTTGATATTTTAAATCCTTGGAGGATTCTTCTTAGTGTTGAGGCAAGTTCCTCACTATTTGAGTAGATTCAGGATCACTAATTAGAGGATAAGAGACTTTTTATACATTTGTGATTAGGTGTTGAGTGGTGAGTCTAAGAGGGTTACTATAGATTCTGACGGTATCTTTAGATTTGATAGCCATATTTGTGTTCTGAGGGTTGATGACCTAATTTAATTAATTTTACATGAGGCCCACAACTCTAAATACTATATTCACTTGGGTACAACCAAGATGTATAGAGTTTTGAGATAGCATTATTGATGTAGTGGTATAATGAGAGACGTGGAAGACTATATAACTCATTACCTATGTTGCCAGCAGTTGAATGCTAAGCATTAATGACCTAGTGGTTTGATTCAGAGATTGCCTATTCTTGAGTGGAAATTGGGAGCGCATTACCATGAACTTTGTTAGTAGGTTTCCTTGTACTTCCTGTGGTTCTGAAAGTATTTTGTTTATTATAGATCGGTTGACCGAGTTAGCATATTACATTTCTATCCAGATGTCCTTTAGTGTCGAGAGATTGGCTCATATCTATGTTAGTGAGATAGTCGATTTTAATGGTGTGCCTATATATATCATTTAGATCGGGGTTCAATGTTTACTTCTAGCTTTTGGAGAGCTTTAAGGAGGAGCTGGGTCCTAAAGTGGATCCTAGTACAACCTTTCATCCATAGACAGATGGGCAGTTAGAGCAGACTATTTAGCTTCTCAAGGATATGCTACGAGCATGTGTTATGGAGTTTGGAGGTCAATGGTAACAACACTTAGCCCTTTTAGGCTTTATATGATAGGTGATGTTGTTCCTCGAGTAGATCATTTGAGACTTCTAATATTATCTATTAGGAAAAAACTCCAGTCAAACAACCTCATAGTCAAATTTTGACTATTCCAACTACTCCAAAATGTTGATTTTTGTCTAGGTGGACCCTTAGTTCAAGTCCCAACACACATAGGCTCATTTTGAGCTATTGGTTGAAAATTAAGAGAAATTACAAGTAGGTATGGAGCCTATTTTTTTTATCAAAATGACCTTGAATGGAAATTTTGACTACACCATTGAGTCCAAAATATTGAATTTGACAGGGAAGCAAGGTCCATTTGCATATATGAGATTTTGGATGAATATCAAGCGATTGTTGGGGACTTGGCATAGCAACCACAATCCCTTTAATCATTTACGCGATCTACCAACCAGCAATAAGTATTACGTATGTAAAACTTTGGTCACGCAAGTAAATTCCTTGGCAGTAGAGCAAGTATTACATAAGAGATACTATTGCTGCATAAGCGACATCTACTCGGATAACCAGATATCATATAACTGACAGGCTTATCATATAAGAGATATCTATGTTAGAGTTAGGTATTTCCTAAGCGACCTAAAGTTCACTTCAGTGATGCCCGTTTACCTGGAATGGGTATAAATACTCAATTTAGCCTTTTTCACCATTTGTCATTCATTCTTTAGAATCTTAAACCCTAAAAAGGTGGAAAGCTTAGGGATAAAATTTGTGGGTGATTTTGGATCTTGGATACGGATTATCTATGCAATTCTCCTTCAAATTTGTGGTAAGATTCTATTATTTTCATGGTTAATTTCCCCATTCTTATCTAAAATCCCCAAGATCTTGGTAACTCAATTTTAGCACCAATATAGCTTGGAAACTACCCATTTTTAGGGCAAAGGTTCATCGAGTATAAGGGACGTTGTCTTGGGTACAAATATACGATTTTCCTTAATAGGCCCTACATGGGATTCTTACATAAGTTTGGACCCAAACAACAATAGTTCAATATGGTTTTTATATTGATGAGTATGTTGTGTTTTAGATAGTCTGACACCTTACGAAAGCTTTTAGAAGGGGAAATCAGTGATTTAGTAGATTCTTTAGGCTTTTTTCAGTGCCCATATCTAGGGTTACCTTCTTCATAGATTAATATATTTTCATAATATAATTATGATATTATTCAAGATATAAGGTGCTATTTAGGTATTGAAAGTATGAATAAGAACACTGGTATAGTTGGACTACTTAGGTTACCTTGAAATCATAAACTTAGAATAATTAGCGTAGTCATTCTTTCCATAGGTGAACTGGATTTCATGATTCATTTTTAGAATGGGAATACCTTGATTACTCGAGGTAGATGAAGTTTCCTTAATTATTCATCTTAGGGCAAAATTGTCCTCAATTGTTTAAGTTAAGGAAAGACTGCCTTGACAGGTATTGTTTAGGGTAGTTTTGCCTTAGTGGTTCATGTTTGGGAAGGATTACTATCTTAGGGCTAATTATGTCTACCTGACATCTAAGAATAGACTTAGATACCTTATCCTAGTCCTGAGTGGAAGTTGCCTAAGTGGATTTTTGAGGATTAGAATTAGGCCCCTCTTGCCCACCTTAAGCCAAGAGTTGTAATAACTTGATAGACTCATTTACATATGATATACTCTTATTAATGGTAGGTTTGACATTTAAGGAGGTTGAATCTAATTATTAAGTATGTTAGTTGAATATTAAAGGATTGATGCTAATTTCGAGTATCACGAATGGTATTTCTATTATGTTTGATGAAGAAAATAATTTATAAGTATGATTTATGACTTATACATATGATTATTGGTATGACTTCTTAATATAATTATAATATAGCCAATTGATATGCTTAATGTCATAGATATCGACAATATTAAAGGTTAATGGCTTATGAATATGATTTGGCTTACATACATGATATGATATATATATATATAGAGAGAGAGAGAGAGAGAGAGAATATGACTTATGGATATGATATGGCTTATAAATATGAGGTGACTTATAGATACAATTAACCACTTATAGATATAATGGATGGCCTATAAATATGACAATTGGTATGAATTTTGGATATGCTTAATAGTATTGCTTATGAATACTAGTATTGATATGGATTCCAAATAAGTCTAATAATAAGGCTTATAAATATGATTATGGAAGAGACTTGCGAATATGATTCTTCATCCTGTGTATAAATATGAGTAAAGAGATGGTATATCTATAATTTATTGGTATAATATATTGAGTTTAACTTATCAAAATTGCTCACTAATATGGTCCATTGATACGATTTATAAATATGGGTTTTGGTTCTAGTCCGACAATTGCTGACAGTATTGATGATATGAGTTCCAGCTTAAGTCTAGAATAATTGATGATAATAATAATGATGTTATTGAGTTCCAGTTCGATTCTGGCATTTAGGATTGTTTATAATATGATATGGGATGGATGGATTCTTGGTTATGCCATGACAGTTGGCAAATTACGCTTATTCAATTGTTTACTTTCCTTACCCTTCAATCTTATAGAGGCCTGAGTGGGATTATTTACTTTTTGTACTTATTGGCTTATAGGGTAAATTAAGTAGTTGTAAATGTACGATCTTAATGTTATTATTCTGGTCTTATTTACTTATATATAGGGGTGTTTGAGTTCACTTCTAGGTTTTCCCCTTTACCTTGATTAGTTATTATATCTCGCATCTTATTTTACTTAAATCATGATTTTCTTCAGTCGTTAATAATGCCTACTATGTACGTATGGTTTCAGTACTCATACTACTCTTTTGTACCTTTTGGGTACAAATTCGAGTATAATTTGCCACCACTAATTTTATGATCGTGCAAAGTAGATTTTGTAGATTGGGTGAGCTCTTAGAGTCGGAGTTACCTTTTTTCCTTCTATTTATCTATGTATAGTCTTTCAATTTTGAGATGGATTATATTCGACTATTTAGTACTCATAGTTTATCGTAGTAGCTCTTATACCGACATTATTGAGTCTTGGGATGCATGTTGCTTTTCTATTAATCAATTAGAACTTTATGATTGTAGTATTATTGTTTAAGCCTTTAATTGATAAATTTAGGTTTTTAGGCCATTTTCACTAAGTTAGCCTATTGTAATTGGCTTTGGGCTATGGTTTGTCTTACTTACTGGTGGGATAGAGTAGGTGCCATCATGAATCATAAATCAAGTTGTGAAAAATTGATATCAGAGCCTAGGTTCCACCAATATTGATAGTACAAGAGGCAGTGTCTAGTAGAGTCCCGTGGATCAGAACGATGACGCCCATTTCTTATCTTTGGGAGGCTATATGATATTCTTAAGAGTTCTTCACTTCTTTCAGTTATTTTGTGCTAAGATTTTGAGTTGGTTTTGAAAATATTTCTTTGATTTCACTTTTTAATAGATGGGTAGGATAGTGTTATCACTACACGAGATGACAGTCCCACGACCGAGCCTAGGGATCCTATCACTATTTGTAGATGACCTAAAGGTCATGGACAACCTCGAGACAAGTCCCCAACTAGGGCCTAGGATAAGGGCCTTCCCTAGACCTTGTTCCTACTCCTTAGTCAAAGATTCTCCTGCCCTATCCAATGGTAGGCAACGGACCAGCCAAGGCTTTACCGAGATTTATTTCTTTTTCAATGCTCAGGTATGCTTTGGTTAAGTTTTTGGGGTTGGTTGGTGGTGCACCGTCTGATGGTGCACAGTCTATAGACTTGAGTGGTACTGAGACAGGGGCGCTGCTTATAGCTGCGACTCTCAAAGTTGAGGTCCTCCCACGTCAATGATTGTTCAGTCGGCAGTTGATCATCCAGTGATTTCTAGCCTGTTATGTCTGTGGAAGAGTGGAAGATGATGGGTAGATTCTTGAGATTAGCTCGGCCTAGGTTTTCTGGTGCATCGGGCGGGGATGCATAAGAGTTTCTGATTTCTTGTGTACATAAGCTCCATAATTTGGGCTTAGTTAAGACTTATGGTGTGGATTACACCACTTTGAAGTTGGTCATGGCATCTCGACTTTAGCCTATAGTCCATTTTGATTTTAGGCTAGCTAGATCTTTTTCTTTTACATAGATGTAGTTCTCTGAGATCTTCTTGGAGAAGTACATGCCTTATAGACTTAAGGATCATTTAAGAGATCAATTATTAAAGTTGGAGTAGGGCTCCATGATTGTTGTGAAGTATGAGGGTTATTTTTATAAGTTGGCTAGGTATATTACTTCTATTCTTATTTCTGAGTATAAGAGGGTTCATTCCTTTGTCTGAGGATTGAGACTTCCTCTTAGTATGTATACTTAGAGTTTGGTTATTATGGGTAGATCTTTTGTTGAGGTTTTTTATCATGCTCAACTAACGAATGAGATGTATTGCGAGGCCTAAGGGGCAGTGATAACAGGCTATGATATCAAGGTAGGTTCAGCGAGAGCCGTAGTAGCTCCTAAGTCAAAGAAAGCGATTCTCATGGTAGGTACCCTCCATGTCATCCATTTCAATATTAGAGTCAGTTTAGTAGACCCGTTCAGGTCGTGCTTTACATTACCAATGAAGTCCAGTCTAGCTCTAGTGATCGTCCTAACTATGGTCGTGATTTTTCTGTAAGAAGTTCATCTTCTAGATATTTTAGTTATGGTGGTCATTCTGGGTCAACCAGATTTTCTAGTTTTAATCCAGTGCCTGGGGCATATTATGGTTGTGGAGGTTTTGGTTATTTCTCGAGAGAGAGCCCCAATCGTAGAGCAATTATTCTTTCAGCTCAGAATATTCCACCTATTAAGGTAGTTCATCCTTCAGCTAGAGGTGTTATGTATGGTCACAGAGGTAGTCCCCAGGGTGCTCATAGATCTTCTTAGGCAAGTAGGTTAGGAGGTAGGTTAGGAGCCCAGCCAAATGGTGGGTTTGGTTAGTTATATCCCGTACTTACGAGATCGGAGGCTGAGTCTTTGGATGATATTATTACAGGTACAATTTGGTGTTCCGTCAGTGGGCTTTTGCTTTATTTGATCTGAGATCCATTTATTCTTATGTGTCTTCTTATTTTTCTCCATGGTTAGACTTATTTTGGGATTCATTATCTGTGTCATTCTGTGTATCTTCTACCATTGGTGATTTTTTTGTTGATCGGGTTTTTAGATCATGTGTTGTGACTGCTAGTGATCTTTCATGCTGATCTCATTATATTAAACATGGTGGATTTTAATTTGATTCCTTTCATAGATTGGTTATACCACTATCATGCAGTCATAGATTATTTTGCCAAGACCATTACCTTAGCAATGCTTGACATACCCCCGATTATGTGGTAGGGAGTTGTTAGCCGTAAGCCGATGGAGATTATTTCTTATATATGTTGTAGGAGGATTATTTCAAAGGGATGCAAGTCTTATCTCGCCTATATTTGTGATGTTAGTGTAGAGAGTCCATCCCTTGACTCTGTTCCTTTAGTTCATGAGTATCCTCATATTTTCCCTATTGATCTACGTGTCCTTTCTCTTGAGCCTAGTATTGAGTTAGTTATTAATGTTGAGTCGAGCACCCAACCTATTTCTATAACATCTTACCATATGTTTCATGCCGAGCTTAAAGATCTAAATTCTCAACTTTTGGATCTTTTTGGTAAATATTTTATTAGATCGAGTAACTCTCCTTGGGGAGCTCCCATGCTATTTGTGCAGAAAAATGGCTCCATGCATATATGTATTGATTATTAGCAACTCAATAAGGTAATAGCGAACAACCATTATCCTATGCCTCGCATTTATGACTTATTTGACTATTTACAAGGAGAAACGGTGTTCTTTAAGATTGATTTAAGGTCTGGTTATCATTAGTTGCGGACTCGGGCTAAGAATATCTTAAAGATAGCCTTTAAGACCCATTATGGTCATTATGAGTTCATAGAGATGTCTTGTGGGTTGATTAATGCACCAGCCATATTTATGGATTTAATGAACCATGTGTTTAGGCCTTATTTGGATTCCTTCATGATTATGTTTATTGAAGACTTCCTTATGTATTTAAGGAGTAGAGAGGATCATGCACAATATTTTAGGATTGTGCTCCAGACTTAGAGAGATCATTTTCTTTTTACCAAGTTCTCTAAGTATAAGTTTTAGCTTAAGTTGGTGACATTCCTAAGGCATATGGTGTCTAAGGATAGGATTATGGTAGACCCAATGAAGATTGAGGGCATTCATGACTGGGCTAGGTCTATATCTCTAATTGAGTTTTGTAGCTTAATTGGCTTGGCCAGTTATTATAGATAATTCATTAAGGATTTTACTACTATTGTAGTGCCGATGACCTCAAAAAGAGGTTCCTTTCTGATGGGTCTAGGAGTGTGAGTCAAGATTTGGAAAGTGTAAGAGATTTCTCACTTCAATTCCTATTTTAGCTCTTCCTATAGAGGATACGGGATTCACTGTGTATTGTGATGATTTTGGTGTTTGTTTAGGTTGCATATTAATGCAGCAGGGTTGTGTTATTTCTTATGCTTTGAGGCAGCTGAAGGTTCATGAGCGCAACTACCCCACTCATGATTTGGAGTTGGCGGCTTTCATGCATAAGATTTTGAGGCATTATCTTTTTATTGTGCATTGAGATATTTTCATGGATTATTATAGTCTTCAACATCTTATGACCCAAAGAGAGCTTAATTCTAGGCAGCATAGATGGATGTAGTTTATTAAAAATCATGATATCTCTATCTTGTATCATCTGAGCATTGTAGTAGCAGACTCATTGAGTCAGAAGTCAATGAGTATGTATAGCTTGGCTTGTATTTTTGTTTCTCAGAGGACATTGGCATGGGACATTCAGTCCTTAGACTACTTGATGGTATGTTTCGATATTTCAGACCCTAGGAGAATTCTTGCTAGTGTTGAGAAAAGGTCCTAGCTATTTGAGCAGATTCGGGATTGCCAGTTTTAGGATAAGAAGCTTTGCATCAACCAAAATTAGGTGTTGAGTGGTGAGTCTAAGATGGCTACCAAAGAGTCTGAGGGTGTCTTGAGATTTGATAGTCGCATGTGTGTTTTAAGGGTTGATGACCTAATTTCTTTGATTTTACGTGAGGCCCATAGCTCTAGATATTATATTCACCCAGTTACAACCAAGATGTATTGAGGTTTGAGACAATATTATTAGTTGAATAGTATGAAGAGAGATATGGAAAATCTTTTAGCTTATTATCTATGTTGCAAGTAGGTGAAGGCAGAGTATCAGCGACCTGGTGGTTTGATTCAAGTATTACCTATTCTCGAGTAGAAGTGGGAATGGATTACCATAGACTTTGTTAGTAGGATACCTCATACTTCTCGTGATTTTGATGGTATTTTGATCATTGTAGATCGGTTGACCAAGTCAGCATATTTTATTCCTATTTAGATGTCCTTCAGTATCGAGAGGTTAGCTTGTATCTATGGTAGTGAGATAGTCCATTTGTATGTTATGCCTATATTTATCCTTTCAGATTGGGATTTAGTATTTACTTGTAGCTTTTGGAGAGCTTTTCAGGAGGAGATGGAAGCTCAGGTGGATGTTTGTACATCCTTCTAGCCACAGATAAACTGACACTTAGCAAACTATTTAGGTTCTCAGGGATATACTCTGAGTCTATGTTATAGATTTTGGAGGTCAGTGGGAGTAGAACTTATCTATGGCATAGTTTACTTATAATAACAGTTATCATTTGAATATTGAGATGGTGCCTTTTGAGGCTTTATATGGTAGGCAATGTTGTTCCCTAATTAAATGGTCTGATACTTTCAATATTAGACCCCGTGGTACGGACTTGCTTTAGGAGTCATTGAATAGATTCTGGGTGATTCAGGATAGGTTGAGGGCATCTCAGAGTAGACAGAAGGCTTATGCAAATTGTAGACTTTGTGCCTTAAGATTTGGAGTTGGTGATCGGGTATTCCTCCATGAGTCACCTATAAAGGGTGCGATGAGGTTTGGAAGGAAAAGAAAGCTCAATCCCAGATATATTGGACCCTTTAAGATTCTTCGCACCATTGGTAAAGTTTCCTATGAGTTAGCCTTAGCCTCAAATGTTTTTGATGTGTACCAAATTTTTCATGTTTCCATGTTGCGGCAATACATTCCTAATCCATTTGATATGCTTAGATAGGACTAAGTCTAGTTAGATGAGTCGTTGACCTTTGTAGAGGAGCTTGTGCTTATTTTGGCTAGTGATGCTAGGCAGTTGCGCACTAGGGAAATTCATATAGCTAAGGTTTAGGGGAGGCATCGCCCAGTAGAGAAGGCTACTTGGAAGATCAAGGGCAAGATATGGACCCAGTATCCTTACCTTTTTGAGGTTTCAGGTACATCCTAATCCTTTACTTTTATGGATGAAAGTTCTTTTAGTAGTGGATGTTGCAATGACCTTTCAGGTTATTTTATGTATTTTTGCTTATTTTTTGTTTAGATTTTTCTTGTAACTGCCCCTGGTCAATTATGACTAGCAGGAACTAACAGATCGGTTATCGAGTAGTTTATTTGATTTTTAGAGCCAATTTTCTATTTTAAAACCTTCACTAGTGCTAAATTGACTATCGGCCAAAAACTCTAGCTAAACAACCTCGGATGCTAATTCTGACTATTCCAACAGCTTCGAAGTGTCGATATTAGGCTAGGTTGACCCTTGTTCGAGTCTCGAGGACCCAGACTTATTTTGAGCTATTAGTCAGAAGTTAAGAGAAATAGTAAGTGGGTATGGGACCCATTTTTCATCGAAACTGCCTCAAATAAAAATTTCAACTGGGCCATTGAGTGTAAAAAATTGAATTTTATAACGTAGCATAGTCTATTTACATATATGGAATTTTGAATGAATCTAAAGGGGTTTGTGGAGACTTAGCATCATGATCGCGATGCCTTTGATCATTTACACAATCTGCCAACCAGCAACAAGAATTGCATATGTGACACTTTTATTGTGTAAGCAAATCCCTTGGTAGCAGAGCAGATATCATATAAGCAATACTATTATTACATAAGTGAAACTTCTCGGATATCCAGATATCGCGTAAATAATAGGCTTATTGTGTAAGCGATATCTATGCCAGGGGCAGGTATCGTGTAAGCAACCTAAAGTTCTCTTAAGTGATGCATGTATACCTGGAAAGGGTAGAAATACCCTATTTATCTTGTTTCTCACCATTTCTCTTTCATTCTCTAGAATCTTAAACCCTAAAGAGTGGGAAATCTTGCGCATAACATTTGTGGGTAATTTTGGAGCTTGGATAAGGATTATCTACGTAATTCTACTTTAAATTTGTGGTAAGATTCCATTATTTTTATGGTTAGTTTCCCAATTCTTATCCAAAATCCCCAAAAGCTTAATAACTCAATTTTAGCACCAATATAGCTCGAAATCTACCCATTTTTTAGGGAAAAGGTTCCTTGAGCATAGAGGGACGTTATCTTGGGTTCGAATATGAGATTTCCCTAAATGGGCCCCATATGGGATTTTTACGTAATTTTGGACCAGAAGAACAATAGTGTAATATGGGTATAATTGTTCCCATTTTGATGAGTAGATTGTGTTTTTGATAGTGTGGCCGGGGAAATCGGTGATTTAGTAGATTCTTCGGGCTTTCTTCGACACCCAAATAGGCTAGGTTTACCTTTTTCATAGATTGAGCTATTTCGTAGTATGATTATGATATTATGCAAGATATGGGTAGGATTTGGTGTTTAAAGTATGAATGAGAACAATGGTATAGCTAGACCGTTTAGGTTACCTAGAAATTGTAAACTTCGAATAATTAGCGTAGTCATTCTTGTTTTAGGCGAATTTGGATTTCATGATTCGTGTTTAGAATGGGAATGCCTTGATTACTCAAGCTAGGTGAATTTTCTTAGTTATTAATATTAGGGTGGAATTATCCTTAGTTGCTTATGTTAAAGGAAGACTGCCTTGGCGGCTATTGTTTAGCGTAGGATTGCCTTAGTTGTTTATGTTTGGGAAGGATTGTATCTTAGGGCTAATTATGTCTTACCTGATATCTAGGAATAAACTTGGATACCTTAGCCTAGTCTGGGGTAGCAGTGGTCTAAGTTGATTTTCAGGGATTAGAAGTTGGCCCCTCCAACCACCTTAGGCCAAGACTTATGATTTCTTGGTAGACTCATTTATGTGTGATATACTTTTATTAATGGTAGGTTTGACACTTGAGGAGGTTAAATATAATTATTGAGTATGTTAGTTGGATATTGAAGGAATGATGCTAATTCCTAGGGTTGCAAATGATATTTCTCATATTTTTAATTAAGGTGATAATTTATAAGTATGATTTATGACTTACACATGTGATTATTTGTATGGTTTTCGAATATAATTAATAACATGGCCAATTGATATGCTTAATGTCATAGATATTGGCAAAATTAAAGGTTAATGGATTATGAATATTATATGGCTTACATACATGATATGACACACATATATATATATATATATGATATGGCTTATGTATATAAATAATATGGCTTATGGATATGATATGGCTCATAAATATGAGGTGATGTATAGATATATTAACAGCTTATAGATATAAGGGGTGGCTTATAGATGTGATAATTGGTATAAATTTTAGATATGTTTGATAGTATTGATATGGATTCTGGATTTGGCTAATAATATGGCTTACAGACGTGATTATAGAAGAGACTTGTGAATATGATTCTTGGTCTAGTGTATAAATCTGAGTAAAGGGATGGTATAGCTAGGATTTATTGGTATAATCTATTGAGTTTAGCTTATCAAAATGGCTCAATAATATGGTTCATTAATACAGTTTACGAATATGGGTTCCAGTTTAAGTCCGGCAATTGCTGACAGTATTGATGATACAAGTTTCGGCTTAAGTACGGTGAAATTGCTGATAATAATAATGATTCTATTTAGTTTCGGCTAGAGTCCAGCATTGCAGATTTTATATGATATGATATGAGATAGCTAGATCTTGGTTATGGCATGACAGGTAGTAAGTTATGGTAATTCAGTTGCTTACTTTCCTTGATTATACACTCTAGCCTTATGGGGACCTGGGTAGGGTTATTTATATTTTGAACTTATATTCTTATGGGGCCAATTTAGTAGTTATAAATGTACGATCTTTATGTTTTGATTCTAGTTTTATTTATTTATTTATGCACAATGGTGTTGGATTTTACTTCCAGGTTTGCCCCTTTATCTAGATTCAGTTATTTTATCTTACATCTTATTGTACTTAGATCATGTTTTAGCTTAGTCAGTCGATGAAGCCTACTGAGTACCCAATGTTTTAGTATTCATACTACACTCCTGTACCTTTTTGATACAAATTCGAGTACTAGTTGCCGCTGCTGATTTGATGATTATGTAGAGTTGATTTTGGAGATTAGGTGAACTCTTGGATTCAAAGTTACCCTTTTTCCTTCTATTTATCTATGTCTACTTTTTCATTTTTGAGACGAACTATATTTGACTATTCAGTACTCATAGTTTATCATAGTAGATCTTGCACCGACATTACTAAGTCTTGGGGTGCTTGATAGTTTTTATCTATCTATTAGACCTTTATGACTGTATTAACATTGTTTAAGCCTTTAATTGTTAAATTTCTTCTTTTAGGCCATTTTCCACTAAGTTAACCTATTTCATCTGGCTCGGGGATATGGTTTGACCTACCTACTAGAGGGATAGAGTAGGTTCCATAATAACTAATAAATCGAGTCGTGACAAATTAGTATCAGAGCCTAAATTACACTAGTATTGTTGGTACAAAAGCAAGTGTCTAATAGAGTCTCGTGGATTGGAAAGATGGAGTTTGTTTTTATATTTGAAAGGCTATAGGACATTCTTAGGAGTTCTTTACTTCTTTCACTCATTTTGTGCTAAGATTCTGAGGTTGATTCTAAAATATTTCTTTGGTTTTACTATTTTACAGATGGCTAGGACATGTTCTACTGCTGCACAAGACAAGGGTCTCGAGATGAAGCCTAGGTATCCTATCATTGTTCATAGATAAGCTACAGGTCATGGATAGTCTCGAGATATGTCTCCATCTATGGGTTAGGATAAGGAGCCTTTCCTAGACCCTGTTCCCACTCTTGAGTATGATATTCTCCCACCCTATCCAGTGGTGGGCCAGGATCCAGACCAGGCTCCAATGGGATTAATTTCTTCCTCAGTGCTCGGGGATGCTTTGGTTCAGTTTTTGGGGTTGGTTGGTGGTGCACTGCCTGATGGTGCACAATCTACAGACCAGAGTATTACTAAGGCGAGGGTGCAACCTG
Source organism: Capsicum annuum (assembly GCF_002878395.1). Taxonomy (NCBI): domain Eukaryota; kingdom Viridiplantae; phylum Streptophyta; class Magnoliopsida; order Solanales; family Solanaceae; genus Capsicum; species Capsicum annuum. Next base: position 180,505,982 of record NC_061113.1, read on the forward strand.
TAGATGCAACTCCCAGAGTTGAGGTCCTTCCTATGCCATCGGTTTCTTATCTAGTGGTTGCTTAGGCTGCTATGTCTATTAAGGAGTAGAAAATGTTGGAAAGATTCTTGAGATTGGCTTAGCCTAGGTTTTTTAGTGCACCGGGTGAGGATTCTTATGAGTTTCTAATTGCTTGTTTAGATAGGCTCCATAATTTGGGTGTAGTTAAGACTCGTGGTATGGACTACACCACTTTGTAGTTGATTTTACAGATCGACATTGGTCGAGAGTTTATCTTGATCTAGGCCAACTAGATCTTCTCCTTTGACATAGACATAGTTCTCTGAGATCTTCTTGGAGGAGTATATGCCGCGCAGCCTTAGGGATCATTTAAGTGATCAGTTCTTGATGTTTGAGTAGGGATCCATGACTGTTGTGGAGTATAGGTCTCATTTTCATGAGTTTTCTAGACATTTTACTTCTATTCTGACTTCTGAGTATGAGAGAGTTCGTTGCTTTATCTGAGGTTTAAGACTTCCTCTTCATATGACTACTTACAGTTTTGTTATTACGGGTAGGTCTTTTGCTGAGATTTTTATCATTCTCAACTTATGGAAAAGATGCATTGCGAGTCCCAAGAGGGTAGCGATAAGAGGCCTTGATGTTAAGGTAGACTCACTGGGAGTTGTAATAGCTACCATTTCAGAGAAAGTGGTTCTCATGGTAGGTAACCTCTACATCAGCCATTTTGTCATCAGGGTTAGTTTAGTAGACCTATTCAGGCCGCAATTTAGATTACTGAAGGAGACCCATCTTGCTTTAGTAATTGTCCTAGAAAAGGTTGTGGTTAGTCTTTGAGGGGTTTGTCTTTTAGATATTCTAGTTGTGGTGGTTATTCTGGGTCAGCCAAATCTTCTGGTTTTAGTCCAGCGCCTGGAGCATGTTATGGTTGTGGAGTATTTGGTCACTTCTCGAGTGAGTGCCCTAGTCGTAGAGCGATTGCTCTTTCAACTTAGAGTGTTCCACCTATTAAGGAAGTTTATCCTTCAATTAGAGATGGTATGCATAGTCGTAGGGATGGTTCCCAGGGTTCTCATAGAGGTTCTCAGGTAGGTAGGATAGAAGGTCGACCAAGAGCCCAGCTATGTGGCGGGCGTGGTGAGTTTTATACACTACCTACTAGACCTAAGGCTGAGTCTTCAGTTGTTGTTATTACAGGTATGATTTGGGTGTATCGTTAGTTTAATTTTCCTTTATTTGATCTGGGATCCACTTATTCTTATGTGTGTGCTTATTTTTCTCTACAGTTAGAGTTATCTTAGGATCATTATCTGTGCCATTACATGTATCTACTCCCATAGGTGATTCTTTTTATTGATCGAGTTTTCTGATCATACGTTGTAACTGTTACAGATGTTGATACTCATGTTGATCTTATTATATTGGACATGGTGGATTTCGATGTGATTTTGGGTATAGACTGGTTATCCTACTATCATACGGTCATGGATTGTTTTGCCAAGACCATTACCTTAGCCATGACTGCCATACCTCCCCATTGTGCGGTAGGAAGTTATTATTCGTGAGCCAATGGGATTATTTCTTATATGTGTGCTAAGAGGCTTATTTTGAGAAGTTTCGAGTCTTATGTTGCATATATTCATGACATTAGTGTGAAGGGTTCATCCGTTGACTCTGTTTTTTTAATTTGTGAGTTTTCTAATGTATTCCCTAGTGATCTACCTGGCCTTCCTCCTAAGAGTAGTATAGAGTTTGTTATTAGTCTTGAGTTGGGCACCCAACCTATATCTATGGCACCTTACTGTATGACTAGCATAACGGGATAAATTTTTAGCTTTAGGATTTTCTTGGTAAGGGTTTTACCAGATCAAGTATGTCTCCTTGGGGAGCTCCTATGTTGTTTGTGAAGAAGAAAGATAGCTCCATAGGATGTATAGTGATTATAGGTATCTTAATAAGGTGATGGTGAAGAACCATTATCTTATGCCTCACATTTATGATTTGTTTGACCAGTACCTAGAAGCAGCAGCGTTCTCTAAGATTGATTTTAGGTTTGGTTACCATCTGTTGAGGATTCAGGCAGAGGATTCCCGAAGATAGCCTTTAGGGCCCGTTATGGTTTTTGAGGTCCTATTTATGTCTTTTGGGTTGACAAATGCCCCAGCCGCATTTATGGATTTGATAAACTGTGTGTTCAGGCTTATTTGGATTCCTTTGTGGTTGTGTTTATGAATGACACCCATGTGTATTCAAGGAGTAGAGAGGAGCATGCACAAAATTTTAGAATTGTGCTCCAGACTTTGAAAGATCATTTGGTTTTCACCAAGTTCTCTACGTATGAGTTTTGCTTGAGTCGGTGACATTTCTTGGGCATGTGGTTTCTATGGATGGGATTATGGTATATCAGGCAAAGATTGAGGGCATTTATGATTGGGACACGCCTATATCTCCAACTGAGGTTTGTAGCTTTATTGGCTTGGCCTATCATTATAGATGATTTGTTGAGGGTTTTTATACTATTGAAGTGTCGATGACTAGATTAACTCGGAAGGAGGTTCCTTTTTTATGTCCAAAGAGTATGAGTCGAGCTTTGGAAAGCTCAAGAGATTTCTCATTTTAGCTCTTATTTTAGCTCTTTCTATTGAGGTTACAGGATTCATCGTGTATTGTGATGCTTCTAATGTTTGTTTAGGTTTCGTATTAATGTAGCAGGGTCATGTTACTACTTATGCTTCAAGGAAGCTGAAGATTCCCAAGCGTAACTACCCTACTCATGATCGAAGTTGGCGACAGTAGTTTTCGCACTTAAGATTTGGAGGCATTATCATTATGGTGTGCATTTTGATATTTTCACAGATCAATGTAGTCTTTAGTATCTTATGACCCATAGAGAGGTTAATGCTAGGTAGTGTAGATAGATGAAGTTGCTTATATGATATCTTTATCTTGTATTATCCGAGAAAGGCGGATATGGTAACGGATGCCTTGAGTTAGAAGGTAGTGATATGGGTAGCTTGGCTTGTATTTCAGTTTCTCAGAGGTTATTGCATGGGACATTCTGTCCTTAGTATACTTGATGCTACAACTTGATATTTCAGACATTATGAGGATTCTTGCTAGTGTTTAGGTGAGGTCCTCGCTAATTGAGCAGATTCGGGATTATCAGTTTGAGGATAAAAGGCTTTGCATCATCTGTGATTAGGTGTTGAGGGGTGAGTCCACGAGGGCTACCATAGATATTGTGGGTGTCTTGAGATTTGATAGTCGTACTTGTGTTCTGAGGGTTGATGACTTGATTCAGTCGATTTTACATAAGGACCGTAGCTCTAGATATACTATTTACTCAGGTAAAATAAAGATGTATAGAGATTTAAGACAACATTACTGGAGGAGTGTTATGAAGAGGGATATGACAAACTTTGTAGCTCGATTCCTATGTTGTCAACAGGTGAAGGCCGAGTATCAATAACCTGGTGGCTTGATTCTGAGATTGCCCATTCCCCAGTAGAAGTGGGAGAAAATTACCATGGACTCTGTTAGTGGATTTCCTCATACTTCTCACTGTTTACTTCTAGCTTTTGGAGAGTTTTTTAGGAGTTAGGTACTCAAATCAATCTTAGTACAGACTTTCACCACAGGAAAATGGGAAATCAGAGCGAACTATTCAGTTTCTCTAAGATATGCTCCGAGCTTGTGTTATCGATTTTAGAGGTCAGAGGGTACAACACTTATCCTTGGTAGTGTTCGCATATAATAATAGTTACCATTCGAGAATTGAGATGGTGCCCTTTGAAGTTTTATATGGTAAGCAATGTCATTCCCCAATTGGATGGTTTAAGACTTTCGAGATTAGATCTGGTAGTACTAACTTACTTCAGGAGCGTTGGATAGAGTTAGAGTGATTCAGGATAGGTTGAGGGCATATCAGAGTAGGGAGAATGCTTATGCAGACTATACTTTTCATGCCTTGAGATTTGGAGTTTGTGATCGATTATTCCTCCATGTGTCACCGATAAAGGGTGTGATGGGGTTTCGGAGGAAAGTAAAGCTCAACCCCCAATATATTGGACCTATTGGGATTTTTTACACCATTGATGAAGTGGCTTATGAGTTAGCCTTACCCCTAGATTTTTCTATTGTCCACCTGGTTATTTAGGTTTCTATGTTGCAGCTACTTTCTTGATCCATCTCATGTGCTTAGATGGGACTCAGTCTATTTGGATGAGCAGTTATCCTTCATCAGGCGGTTGCGCACTAGGGATATTCCTATAGTTAAGGTTCAATTAATGAACCTACCAATAGAGGAGGCTATTTGGGAGATCAAGAACAAGATGCAGACCTAGTATGCTCACCAATTCAAGGCTTTATGTATATCCTAATCCTTTACTTTTATGGATGAAAGTTCTTTTAGTATTCTAATGACTCTTCAGGTCATTTCTCATAATTTCACTTATTTTTATTGTTTAGAGATTTCCTATAGTTTTCCCAAGTTACTTATGTCTTGCTGGAATTGACAGATTGGTTGTCGGGTAGTACTTTCTATTTTTAGAGCCAATTCACTATTTTGAAGCCTTTGCTGGTTCAAATTGGCTACCGAGCAAAAACTCTAGTCAAACGACCTTATATGCCAATACTGACTATTCCAACAACTCTAGAATGTTAATTTTAGGCTTGGTGGACCCTTGGCTTGGGTCCCGAGGCACCCAGACTCATTTCGAGCTATTGTTCAGTAGTTAAGAGAAATGGTAAGTGGGTGTGGGACCCACTTGTTAAAGAAATGACCTTTGAAGGAAATTTTGTCTGTTCCATTGAGTTCAGAATGTCGAAATTGATCGACCAGCATAGTTTGTATACATATATGAGATTCTAAATGAATCCCAAAGGGTTGGCGGAGATTTGGCATCGCAACCATGATGCCTTTGAACGTTTATGCAATCTACCAACCAGTAATAAGTATCGCATACATGACACTTTTATCACGTGAGCGACTCCTTTGGTAGAAGAGCATGTATTGAATAAGAGATACTATTATCATGTAAGAGACATCTGAAAGTGATACACTTATCACGTAAGAAATATTTGTACTAGGGCCAGGTATCACGTAAGTGACCTAAAGATTGTGTAGCAATACCCATGTACCTGGAAAGGGTATAAATACCCCATTTAGCCCATTTTTCACCATTTCTCATTCATTCTCTAGAATCTTAAACCCTAAAAAGTGGGAAAGCTTGGGGATAATATTTGTGGGTGATTTTGGAGATTAGATAAGGATTATCTACGCAATTCTCCTTCAAATTTGAGGTCAGATTCCATTATTTTTATGGTTAAATTTCACCTTTCTTATGTAAAATCTCCAAAAGCTTGGTGACTCAATTTTAGCATCAATATAGCTCGAAATCAACCTATTTTTAGGGCAAAGGTTCCTTGATCATAAAGGGACGTTGTCTTGGGTTAAAATATGTTATTTCCCTAAACAGGCTCCACATGAGATTTTTACGTAATTTTGGACCTGAAGCATAGTAGTGTAATATGGGTATCATTGTTCTCGTTTGATAAGTAGATTGTGTTTTTGAGAGCGTGGCACCTTGGGAAAGCTTCTTAGAAGGAGAAATCAATGATTTAGCAGATTCTTTGGGCTTTCTTCAGAGCCTAGGTAGGCTAGGCTTACCTTCTTCATATATTGAGTTATTTTATAGTATGATTATAATACTATGCTAGACATGGGGTGAGATTTATCTATTGGAAGTATAAATGAGAACATTGGTATAGGTGGCCCATTTAGGTTACCTTGAAACTTTAAACTTGGAATAATTAGCATAGTTATTCTTGCCTTGGGTGAATTGAGTTACATGATTCATGTTTAGAATGGGAATGCCTGGATTACTCGAGCTAAGTGAAGTTGCCTTAGTTATTCATGTTGGGGGGAATTGTCCATAGGTTCTTAAGTTAAGGGAAGATTGTCTAGGCAGCTATTCTTTAGGGTAGGATTGCCTTAGTTGTTCATATTTGGGAAGGATTACTATATTAGGGATAATTATGGCTTACCTAACATCTAGGAATGAACTTAGATACCTTAGCCTAGTTTGGGATAAAATTTGCTTAAGTCGATTATTGCATATTAGAATTGGGCCCCTCCGCCCACTACCTTAGGCCAAGACTTGTGATAACCTGGTAGACTCATTTATGTAAGATATACTCTTATTAATAGTAGGTTTGACAATTGAGGAGGATAAATATAATTATTGAGTGTGTTAGTTCGATATTGAATGGTAGATACTAATTTTGAGTGTCGCTAATGGTATTTCTCATATGTATGATTAAGGATATAATTTATAGGTATGATTTATGACTTATACATGTGATTATTGGTATGGCTTTTGAATATGATTAATAACATAGCCTATTAATATGGTTAATGTTACATATATCAGAATGATTAAAGGTTAATTGCTTATGAATATGATATGGCTTACATACATGACATGGCATATTTATATATATAATATGGCCTATGTATATATATGATATGGCTTATGGATATGATATGTCTCATAGATATGAGGTGACTTATAGATATAATTAACGACTTTTAGATATGATGGATTGCCTATAGATATGACTATTGTTATGAATTCTGGATATGCTTAATACTATTGCTTATGAATAATATTATTGATATGGATTCTAGATATGGCTATTAATATGGCTTATAGATGTGATTATGGAAGAGACTTGTGGATATGATTCTTGGTCCGGTGTATAAATATGAATAAAAGAATGGTAATAGCTATAATTTATTGGTATAATCTATTGAGTTTAGCCTATCAAACTGGCTCTCTAATATGGTTTATTGACACAGTTTATGAATATGGGTTTTGGTTCAAGTCAACCAATCGCTGATGGTATTGATGATATGAGTTCTGCCTCAAATCTGGCAAAATTGATGATAATAGTGATGATGCTATTGTGTTCCAATTCGATTCCGAAATTGAGAATTGTTTGTGATTTGATATGGGATAGATGGATTCTTAGTTATGGCATCACAGTTGGTAAATTACATTTATTCTGTTGTTTACTTTCCTTGATTGTACCCTCCAGGCTTATGGGGGCTAGCATAGGGTTGTTTTCTTTCCGTACGTATTGGCTTGGGGGGGAAATTTAGTAGTTATAAATGTACGATATTTTTGTTATTATTTTGGTTTTATTTATTAATTTACCCCGGTGTTAGAGTTTACTTTCAGATTTTCCCCTTTACCTTAACTGGGTTATTTTATTTCATATCTTATTGTATTTATTTCATGATTTAGCTCAGTCAGCCGATGATGCCTATTGAGTACCCACAGTTTTAGTACTCATACTACACTCCTGTACCTTTTTGGTGTAGATCCGAGTACTAGTTGCCGCCACTAATTTGGCGATCGTGTAGAGTTGATTTCGGAGATTGGGTTAGCTTTTCGAGTTGGAGTTACCCTTTTTTCTTCTATTTATTGGTCTAGTCTTTTATGTTCAAGACGGATTGTATTTGATTATGCCGTACTCATAGTTTATCATTGTAGCTCCTGTACCGGTATTACTGAATCTCGGGATGCTTGTTTGTTTTCTATCTATATATTAGACATTTATGATTGTATTATTGTTGTTTAAGCCTTTAATTGTTTAATTGTGGCTTTTAGGCCATTTTCCACTAAGTTAGCCTACTGCATCTGGCTCCAAGCCATGGTTTGTCTTACCTACTAGTGGGATAGAGTAGGTGCCATCATGACTCGTAAATCAAGCCGTGACACTAGTAGAGTCTCTGATGACTATGCCTAGGCCAATAGTGAGGTTGCATATTAGGAAGACTCTGTCTATGTTTAGTTTCAACTATCTCTTTGGAGGGGGTCAAGGCTATGCAAATAAAAATTTTCCTAGCCTTGTGTGGTTCAAACGTAGTATAAATATATTCAGACGCTCTTATCAAGATAAAATTAAAGAAGAGGGGTTGTGGCTGATTGTGAGCCTCCTCAAAGATCGTCTAGTTCTTGTAGATTCAGATATTCCATAATACAAAAGGATGAAAATCTCTCCAAGTATGTTAGAGTTTTGATAGGGGATATTAAGCTCATTAATGTTAGCCAATGGTTAGGAGTATTAAGGATGTTGTACATATTTAAGCCCATACTTAACTAAAATCTGCTAATTCAAGGGAAATCAAAGAGAATATGGGTTATAGTTTCGATCGAACCTTTAGAAATAGCACAAGTATCCTTAGTGGTGATCCCAAGATGGCAGAGATAAGAGTTCGAGGGAACTTTGTTGTGGGAACATAACCAAAGAAACATTTTAATTTTTGGAAGGTATTGAGGGTCCAAATCCAATCGAAAGCATAAGTACTACTATTCTTCTCTTTTATATGCAATAATTGATAGGCCGACTTAGTAGAGAATAATCTATTTGAGTTCATGGACTAATAAGGGACATGAGGATGACATGTTGAAGCTTAACAACTAAGGTCTTATAAATAATTTCTTTAGAAATTTCCATGGAGATGATGTTCCATTGCCATCTATCGTTATCCCAAAGTCTGTCAAGTTTTAAGGAAAAATTAGTTATGTTCACAGGCCTATTTATAAGGCTTCTAATAGGAGGAGTGTTGTGGATCCAAGTGAAGTTTCAAAAAACAATCGCATTTCCCAGTGCCCAAGTTGTAGCGTTAGCACAAATTTGCCCTCCCTTTCAAATGTTTTTCCAAATAATGATGTTTTAGTCCCCCGAATAGCATTGTCATATATATTCAAGAGAGTAGCAACCAAAAGGATTTATAGTTTATACTAATATCCAGGATATGCCTGTAATTAAATATAAATTCTTATGTTCCGCCTTAAAGATCCCTAACCCTCTTTATTTCTTAGGAATCATAAAAACTTTCTACTTTATGTAACATCGCTTTCTTTTCGAGCTAGAGGAGCCCCAAAGAAAATGTCTCTGAATTGTGTCAATTTCTTTACAAATATTTTTGGAAAGGACAAAATATTGCATTAAATATGTGGGGATATCATTCAAAGTAGATTTAATAAAAGTAAGTCGCCCCGCTTGGCTAAGAAAATTGGTTTTCCAAGATGAAGGTTTGCAATGGAGATTGTCCAAGACATAATGGAAGTCCTTAGCTTTTGGACTTTTATAAAGTATTGGAAATCCTAAATACTGCCCAAATTATTTTGAAGATTTAATTTTTTTACGTGTATTATCATTGCAAGTTTTTTTAAAAATAACCTTGGTTTTTTAGGAGTAAAACTTTGTCTGAAATCCTGCAAAAGCTAAGGAGAACATGATGATTATTGTGAATAATTTTTTAATTTTCTTAGGCTAACAAAGTCAAGTTGTCTGCAAAAAATATATGGGATAAGGAGGATCCTTTTTTGTGAGGTAAATGGGATCCCACTTGAGAAGATCTACCTAATAGTTAAGTACTTTGAGGGCAATTCCATTCATAGAATAAAGATACACAGAAACATGGGATTTCTTTATCCAATACCCCTTGAGGGGGAGAGAAAAAAGTCCTACTCCCATTCTCTAAGATAGATATGTTTATAGAACTAATACAAGCCATAAAGGACCATTCAATAAGATCAAACGCCTTTTGGAGGTCGATTTTTAACATTATGCTACTCGTGTTACTATTACTTTTTAAGATATTATGAAGAGTCTCTTGAACGAGGATTGCATTATCATTAGCCAGATTACCTTTAAGAAAACTAATTTGTTGTGGCCCAACTAGAGACTTTAAGAAAGGTTTAAGGTGATTAGCAATAATTTTGGTAATGACTGTATAAATGGTGTTACAGAGACTAATAAGACAAAAGTTTTAAAGTTGATTTGCATTCTTAGATTTAAGAATTAGGAAAAACAAAGTGCCAATAGGGTGAACTTAGATAGGGTTTTAAAAAATTCCTTACAATAATTAATCACTGATTCACCAATTATATTCCAATGGATCTAATAGAAACAAGGATGAATGCAATCTAGATCTTGACCCTTATAGGGTTTGAAAGAAAAAACAGTTTGGACAACTTCTTGAGGGGTGAGAGCTTTATCTAAAGAGGATAAGTCTTCTTATGGAAGCTATTAGTAGTATTCTTGGTGTCTTCCAAATTCGAGCAAAGTTGACCCATAGTGTAAGTAGGAGAAGGTGTGAGGCTGAATTTGTTTTGGATCCTCTATACAGGAATCCTGCTCATCTTTAAGAAAAAATATCTTATTTATCCTTCTCTTATTAATAACCGAGAGGTGAAAAGACCTAGTCCTAGCGTCCCCATCATTTAGCCAATTTATTCTAGAGCGAATCTTCCCGTAGTCTTCTTCTATTCTAAGGATATTATTATAATCTTTAACTAGATCATTCTCTAAATTTTGAAGGAAAATACTATGGGGATAATTTAAAGATTGTTGTATTCCTTGTATTCTAGCTAAAAACCTTTTTTTCCCAAAAATGTCCCCACATAAATGATCACTCTAAATGGTAACATTATCCTTGGAATATTGGGTAGTCGTCAAAAGGTGTTTGTTCTGCCAACTTTCTGGAACAATATGCTTAAAGTATGGGTGCTTTAACCAAAATCTCTCTGGTCTAAAGTGTTTAATTTACGGTTATTACTAGAAGGGGTAAGTCTCACAAGTAGATGGTAGTGGTCGGAGTATTATTTTAGGAGATGAGCAATAGAAACATTAGGATAATAATTTTACTAATTATCATTTGTGAAACACCTATCGAGTTTTTACAAAATTAAACCTTTACATTTTTTCTTGTAGTTAGACCAGGTGAAGTTGATTACTTTAAATCCTAAATTGATTAGTTTATATTGATTGATACAAAACGAGAATTTAGAACTTTAATTAGTGTCTATAGAATTACCTCCCCCCACCTACTATTTATCTTTTTGACTAAAAATTTCATTAAAGTCACCAATTACAAACCAATAGTTAGTATTTCAATTGAGAGTATTTAATATATGACATATAGATCTGAGACTGATTTAGTACTTGCATAAATGATTTAGTACTTGCATAAATAACACTTAAACACCAATAATCTTGGATAGGACATACCTCAATCATTGCATGGAGTTGTTTTCCAAATACTATTGATAGTGACATAGCTAGTATTTTACAGTAGTACAATACCACCTGATGTCCCTATGAAGGGGTCCTTAAAATAGTCAATAAACCAAATTCTCCCTTAATAGCAAGGTGACTAGCCATTTGAATTTCCAAGAATGCAACTATGCATAGGTTGTAAGTGTTGAGTAACTCCTTAAAATTAGGCTTAAAGTTAGGGTTACTTCCACCACGTATGTTCCAGACCACAAAGCTTGATGGATTTATCATCGGAGAGTGCGGCAGAAGATCGATAATAACAGGAGAAATGACTTGGGTGCAATGTAGGTGTCATCACCACTGCGTATTTGGCCGAGTTTGTATGCACTGTTGGGCAAAGGTTGAAAGATAATTTCACCAGATCTATGGGGAATAGATGGACATATTTCTTATCTCTCACTCAAGAAATAGTATAAGAGAAGCACTTATTATGTTCTCGAGTTCTTGGGAAAGAGGTGGTAGAGGTACTATATTGACCAAAACATGACCTGGGACTTGGAGTAGGGGGTGGTAGAGGTGGAGCTTTAATGGGAACTTAGGGATCTGGTGCATGTAGCAGAATTGGAATCCATAGGAAAAAAGGGGGGATTTGGTCAATAACATCCTAAGGAGTGTAAAAAGGAAGTTGATTGAAAGGAGCACGGTTCGCCTGAGGGGTATATGTCACAACCCGAACTAGGTCCTAGTCTTGACAGGTATCTTAAGTCCACCAAGAACTGGAGACTACCCCATTAGCCTATCCAATCAGAACTTAATATAACTAGCAGTGGATGAATTTTGAACATATAACAAGATGGAGTTGAGTTCCAAATATATAACAAGATATATAAATCAATAACAAGAGAGATCTAAGAATCCATAGCACCATCCACCCACACTTTTTCCACAAAGCCCTTAAGAAACCAAACATCAACCAAAGTCAGCACATGCCCCCGACCATAACCAATAACCAACCAAAATACTCTAAGACATAAGTAAAGACAAGACCATGAAATGAGGGTCTTTCGGGAAATGGAAGCTCATATATTCAATGCTGACTCTCTGACAGTCCAGAAATCACCTACCACTGCGCAAGGAAATAAAAGTGTCTTTGGACCCTGCATCACATAGGGATATAGTGTCCGAGGACGGTTAGCAGGGTGAGTGCTAACATATAACTCAGAGAAGGGATAGAATAATGCCATGATCAATCAGTCCAAAATCATTCTGAAACCATATGCAAACAATTATATATATATATATATATATATATATATATATATATATATTAACCTTGACCGTGTAGCTCTAACCGTCTAAAAGGCACCCACGGGCTATATGGGTATAGCTCCCCTGCTAAAAGGGCCCTAGTGTGTGTTAGCTGCACAAACCTGAGATATCCAAGGAAGATTATAGAATGCCCTAACCCCACGTCAATCCCAAATGCATATAAATATATATCAATAGTGTGAAATGTGCATATGGTCGTCAAGACCCCTACACAGAAAAATATGATTTCCAGTGTTTGTCCTTCCTGTGACTCACACCTTCACAGTGAGCTACACAACCACCATTAAGCCCAATTAAAATATTTTTACACAACCCAACCATTTAACCAAGGACAAATCCTTTAAGGCTTATATCATAAGTGTCGTCATACCATCATGCTTGAAAGCTTATAACTATGCCATTCCAATCCCATCAATCTTGGGGGAATGTCATGACCCCTTTTAGTTTATTAAAACAAGTTGGGGGAATACCACGACCCCCTTTAGTTTGGTAAATCAAGTTGTGGTAATGCCACGACCCCCTTTAGTTTATTAAATCAAGTTGGGGGAATGCCACGACCCCCTAGCTTCCACTTTAAAACCAAAAACTATGGCTAACTATCATGACTCGAACTAAGGCCAGGTAGTGGCAGGTATCTCAAATCCATCAAGGATCGGAGATCACCCTCTTGCACCTAACCAAACAACACAAATTATCACTCCTTTTGGATGAATTCTTAAAATATAACAAGATAAGTCTAAGGAATAAATGATAAGTCTATGACCAAAAACCAGCAATCGGCAAAAACATCCGACCAACATAACCCAAGTCCACAGTAATCCACCAAAGATTTCTAACACAAGAACCAAAAACCAGTGTTGGTCGGGACATGTCTCCGACACTGACAGATGACAATGAGAATGAAAATGATAATGTTAATGATAATGAGAGTAAATGTCAACTCAAATCTAAGAATGAAAGTTGGTGAAATGCCAAGCCTTTCGGGTAATGGAAGCTCACCACAACACAATGAATAGATGAACCGAGCTAACCGACCTAACTCTGCACAGGAAAAGTATAAGTAGCTCTGATGCCTGTATTGCGTGGAGATACAGCATCTAAAGACGGCTAGTGGGGTGAACACTAGCATGTAATATGGGGATAAAGATAACATAATGCCATGATCAACAGTTTCAAAAATATTCAAAACCAATGCACATAATCAAATGCATATATATATATGTGTGTGTGTATCACATATTAGGAGAGGGAACAAGGCTTAACATGTACTTTAATACTTTAGCCTGGGCATTGTAGCTCAATCATCATAACATACAAAGGCACCCATGGGCTATATGGGCCCAGATTGTAGGGCCCCAGTGTGTGTGAACGCCCGAACTAGAGGATGTACATATGCACTATGGGGGACTTAAATCTCCCTGCATATTAACGTGACACGAGCTCCAAATCATGTAATATAATATGGGGGACTTAATCCTCCCAATCATATGATAATAATAATAATAAGGGGGACTAGAATCACTTGGTCATATAGCCCCCCGCGTCGGCAACTGTCATTTATAGTATTGGTCTAATGGACCTCCACTTTTATGACTGAGTCACTTGAGAGAGCTTGGAAGGGAATTTGAGAGAGCAGAATACTAAGCCACTTGTTTTGGTTAAGTCACGACCGAGTCCCTATGACCCTTCATGACTCGCTATGACTCGCCAGTGGAGTCGTAGTCAGGATAGTGAGGATAAATTTCAGAAATTTTCAAAGGACCAAGAACCTGGGGCATTAGATACTCTCTCTTTTAGGATCATCAATCCTCAAATGATAGGACAGGTCATTTATTAGCACGGTTTGACTCCAAACACAACCACAGTCACCTTTAACAAAGAGAGAAAACAAAGATGCCAAGGAATTTACCGTTTTCTTTAACAAAGTCAGAAAACAAAGATGTTAATCTTACACATACCTCAAGCACAATTATACGGAATGGAAAACAAGAATGGATACTTGGAATTCATGTCCTCCTCAACTTCCCAAGTATCTTCTTCAACCTTTTGGTTCCTCCAAAGAACCTTTACAGAAGACACATCCTTAGTCCGCAACCGACGGACTTGTCGGTCCAAAATCTCAATCAAAACTACCTCATAAGACAAGAAATCCAAAATACCTACCTCCGCCAAAGAAACAACCATTGAACGATCACCCACACAGTTTCTTAACATTAAAACATGAAACACAGGATGAATGAAGCTCAAGCTAGAAGGAAGCTCCAATTCATATGCAATATTACCAACCCTCTTCAAAACCAAGTACGGACCGACATAACGGGGATTGATCTTCCTATTTTTGCCAAACCACATCACTCCATTCTTAGGAGACACCTTTAGTAACACCCAATCACTAACACTGAACTCCAACTCCCTTTGCCTTACATCTGAGTAGGACTTTTGGCAACTTTTGATGGCCTTAAGTCTATCCCAAATCATCTCTACCTTCTCCATCCTTAATAATTATTTCTCATTTCCACACCATCAATTCAGTCTCTTGATCAACCCACCGTTCTCAAGTGCTCCACTTTCACTTGCTGACATACCATGCACTAAGCTACAAAATTGGCCATATCCTTCTTCATATTATTCCACCAATAAATTTCCTTAAGATCATGATACATTTTGTGTCAAACCAGGATGGATAATATGACGCGACTCATGAGCTTAGACCAAAATTCTTCCTCGCAACCCATCAACATCGGGAACACATAATCTACCTTGGTACCTCAAGATACTATCACCACTAATCTCGAAAGCCATCACTTTCCTCCTAGCTACATCATTCTTGACTTGTATCAGAATAGGATCCAATACTTGCTTCTCCTTTACTTCCTCTCCAAGAGGTGACTTTGCCATCTCTTGAACGATCACACCACCATTGTCGAAATCTCAGAGAAAAAGTCCGAGATTAGCCAAATGATGAATATCCTCCACCGAATCTGACTTTTCTTCATCCATATGAGAAAATATTCCCATGGACAACCTTCTAAGAGCATCAGCAACCACGTTAGCTTTACCTAGATTATAAAGGAGACTCATGTCATAGTCCTTTAGTAACTCAAGCCATCTCTTTTGCCTGAGATTCAATTATTTCAAGGTGAACATATACTATAGGCTCTTATGGTTAGAATAAATATCAACCTGGACCCCATACAAATAATGTTGCTAGATCTTTAGTGCAAATACCACAGCTAAAAATTCCAAATAGTGAGTTGGATAATTCTTCTTATGAACTTTCAACTGTCTAGAAGCATAAGCAACCACCTTTCCATATTGCATCACCACACAACCCAATCCCATCCAGGATGCATCACAATAGACAACACAACCCTCCGTTCCTTCAAGTAGAGTCAAGACTAGAGATGAAGTCAGCTTATCCTTCAGTTTCTCAAAACTACCCTCTCAAGCACCAGACCATAAGAATTTCAACTTCTTTTGAGTCAACTTAATCAATAAGGAAACAATAGAAAAGAAACCCTCCACAAATCTTCTATAGTAACCAACTAAACCCAAGAAACTCTGAATATCGATTGGAGTCGTAGGTCTAGGACATTTCTTAACCACCGCAATCCTCTGTGAATCCACCATGATCCCTTCATTAGAAATAACATGTCCCAGATAAGTCACAACAGTAAACCAAAACTCATACTTAGAGAACTTTGCGTACAAACACTAATCCTTTAGGTCTGCAAAATAAGACGGAGGTAATCGGCATAATCCACCTCATTCTTGGAATACACAAAAATATCATCAATAAAGACAGTCACGAATAAATTTAAGAACTAACAGAAAACCCAATTCATAAGATCCATAAATATTGTTGGGGCATTGGACAAACCAAAGGACATCACCAAAAACTCAAAGTGACCATACCACATTCAGTAAGAAGACTTAGGGATATCCACCTCCCTAATTTTCAACTGATGGACCCAGACTAGAAATCAATCAAAGAACTAGGCACCTTGAAGCTGATCAAAGAGATCATCAATCCTCAAAAGTGGATACTTATTCTTCACTGTCACCTTATTCAGTTCGCATTAATCAATACATATTCGAAAGGAACCATCATTCTTTCGCATAAAAAGAATAGGAGAACCTCATGGAGACACACTAAGGCAGATAAAACCCTTATCCAGAAGATCTTTCAATTGCTCCTTGAGTTTCTTCAACTCAGGCAGAACCATACTATAATGAGGGATAGAGACAGGACGAGTGCCAGAAGAAAATCAATCCAAAATAAATTTCCCTATCGAGAGGAATACCAGGAAGATCATTCGGAAACACCTTGAGAAATGCACAAACCACAAAGACAGTTTGCAAAGAAGGAACTTCAGATCTAAAATCCTTAACATGTACTAAGTGATAGAGGCACCCTTTAGAAACCAATTTTTGGGTTCTAAGATATGAAATGAACCTCTCCTTAAGTACTAGGGAACTACCTTCCCATTCAATAACCGATTCATTAGGGAAGTGAAAACTTACAATTCAAGTCCGACAGTCAAGAGACATATAGTAACCAATCCATCCCCAAAATCACATCAAAGTCTAACATGTCCAACTCTATTAGATCCACCAAGGTTTCCCTACCATAGACCTATATCACACAACCCCTATAGACCCTTTTAGCCATAATGGTTTTACCCACCGGGTGGAAATAGAGAAGGGATTCAAAATACACCTAGGGTCAAAACCAAAATAGATAGCCACATAAAGGGTCACATAAGAGAAGGTAGACCCGTGATCAAGCAGACAATATATATTATGATAAAAGAGTTTGAGCATAACAGCAACAACATCAGGGGACGCCTTAGAATCCTAGAAGGTGGCAACAGCATACAGACAGTTTCGTCTAGCATCGGAGCCAAAAGCAGAAGTAGCACCCTTTAGTGCAGGAGCGAATGAAGTAGCAATAACAATCTTAATCTCCCCAGAATCAAACTTAGAAGGACAATTCCTCTGCGTATGACCAATATGACCATATTTAAAGAACTTGTTCGTCCCTTCTTCAAAAACACCACGGTGCACCTAACCACAAAATCTACAAGGAAGATACGATAGAGTTGAATGAGCTCCACTAGTCTGGGACTAGGCTCTTAGTGCTCTAAACCCAATATCATGCTAAGAACGATGATCCCACAACAATTTTAGATAATTAGAACTAGCCGTAGAGTAGGATTCAGAATTGGCCCACTTCTTCTTAGGCTATTTTCCACTATCTTTACCACTCTGATGCTTACCTGCACCCTAATCGGAATAGCAAAACTCCCTACTTTGCCTTTCACTCATCTATTCTTACTTCTCCTTCTCTTCTTCTACTTGTTGCATATACACCATATGTCTAGAGATGTCCATATCTTTTTTCAACAAGGCATCTTTGCTCTCTAAGATCAACTTATGGGATAGCCTCAAGGAAAACATCCTTATTCTATACCTCATTCTAGATACCAATTCAGGAGCATAATTTGATAACCGATGAAACTTCAAGACATACTCTTTTATTATCATCCTACCTTACTTCAAATTTAGGAATTCCTCAGCCTTCGCCTTCCTCAACTCTTAAGAAAAGATGTGATCAAGGAATCACAAGAGAAATCATCCCACAAAGCAAACTCAGCATCATTACCCCTAGACTGTTCCCACTCTTCATACCATTAGTATGCCACATCCTTCAACTGACTACGAACTCTACCCCTTCCACATCGGTAGTATGCCTCAACCAAAAACTCTTTTCCATTACATCAATGAAATTTTAAGGATATTTCTCAACTTTAGAACTAGTGAAAACAATATGACTTAACCTAATGAATTGGCCAACTCTAGTGGCCTTGGAGGATAGAGTAACAAAAGCAACCCACTTAGTCTAGGAGGCCACCAACTGGGTTAGCAAATTAATTGATTGGTGAAACTAAGCATTACATACACTAGCCTGGGATGCCTGAGGAGGAATAGAGGGAACCGGTGGAGCTCTATCAGCTCAATCAAAAGTAACGCCTCTAGACCAGGTCTGAACTCCTGGAGTAGGATGAGCTTCATCCATATTATCCTCAGATGGGATAAAAGAGTTTCCATGAACATCATATTTTTTGGAAGGAATGATCTCAAAAGTGAACATACGAAAATTAGAGGAGTTAAGACCTTAGACTCCATATCTTAAAATAGAACAATAAGAAAGGAAAACATTCCTAAATGCCTTGTATCCTCTCGCTTATAAGTGTGGGACACTACACACCCATAAATGAGACTTTACTTGACACGGATTTTTTGGAAACACAATGACACCAAACCTAGATCTGATACCATCTTTGTCATGACCCAAACTAAGGCCTAGCCGTGACAGGTATCTCAAGTCTATCGAGGATCAGAGATCACCCCAAACAACATAATATCACCCTATAGGATAAATTTTGAACATTTAACAATATAAGTATAAGGAATAAATGATAAGTCTATTACCGATAAATATCAATTGACTAAAACATCCGATAAACATCACCCAAGTCCACAGTAATCCAACAAAGCCTTCAAACACGAGTCACAAAAATCAATCTTGGTTGAGATATATCCCCAACTTATACAAATGACAATGAGAATGAAAATGAAAATAATAATGATAATGAGAGTAATTATCAACTCAAATCTAATAATGAAAGTGCGTGAAATTCCTAAGCCTTCCAGAGAATGGAAGCTCACCACCTTACCAAAACACAATAAACTAACGAATAAAGTCAATCGACCTAACTCTGTGCAGGAAAAGTAGAAGTAGCTCCAGTGTCTACATCGCATGGGGATACAACATTCAAAGACGGTTATTAGAGTCAACACTAACATGTAACTCAGGGATAAGGATAACATAATGCCATGATCAACAGTTTTAAAATCATTTAAAACCAAGGCATATAATCAAATGCATATATATATATATAACATAACACCATGATCAATAGTTTCAAAATCATTCAAAACCAAGGCACATAATCAAATGCATATATATATATATATATATATATATATATTTATATTTATATCACATGCCAGTATATGGAACAAGGCTTAACATATACATTAAAACTCTAGCCATGGTTGCATATCTCAATCGTAATAATATACAAAGGCACCCATGGGCTATATGGTCCCAGCTCTCCCCCATCTGGTAGGGCCCCAGTGCATGTGGCCGACGAACTAGAGGGTGTAAATATGCACCATGAGGGACTGAGACCTCCATATATTTTAAGGTAACACAAGAGCCAAATCATGTAATATAATGTGGGGAACTCAAACCTCCCAATCATATGATGATAATAATAATAATAAGGGGGATTCAAATCACCCGATGATATAGACCCCCGCATTGGCAACCGCTATTTCCAGTATTAGTCTCACAGACCTCCACTTTCATGACTTAGCTACACAGCGCTTATTCAAGCCCAATTAAAAAAAATTATCACACATTTTCCTTTATTGAACCCTATTTCACATTAAGCCATACATCATTGGTATCGCCATACCAACTATACTTGCAAGGTAACAACAATATGCCAAAACAATTACATCGGTCAAGAAATCACAACTCCCTTGGTTCAAGTATTCCATAGCTTATGAAAACAAAAAACCCACAAGGTTCAATTTAAAACCATTATGCAATAGTTCAACGATAATTCAAATCCCACATTTCTTATAATTAAAACCAATTTCATAATATGGGGTTGGGGTCATTGTCACTTCAAAAGTCAAAAGTTTGGGGAAAATCACAATTCCCCAGTTCATTTACCATACCCATGCACCCACAAGTTCAAAACCACAATTAAAGCACGAGTAATCACATGTAAACCATGGGAAGACATTGTTCAATCAATAAGCATTAAAAACTCCCAACCCTTATTTCAAAACTAACATCAATATCTCATGAACAATACTTTATAACACATGCTTTTAACAAATTAACAATGAGGAAAGAGTAACATGCCTGAAATACCAAGTTTCATGGAAGGAATTCAACCCTTGAGCTCATGCATGACCTGCTTCTTTGAAACCCTAAGTGTAGCTACTTGAGGGAATTTAAGAGAGCTTGGAAGTGTTTGAGTACATTAAGGATGAAATATAACCCTCTTAAGTGCTTTATGGACGTGGGGTTTTAATTGAAAAAGAAGAGAATTATCCAAAGTACCCCAATTTAAAAAGTAAAATTTAGTCATCAGTGACTAGGGGTCATTATACGACCGTAAGGATTCATTATGACTCATCACAAGGAGTCATAGTCAAGACATAACCACCAAGGCCCTATACTGCTCTGGTTATTATTCATACCACCAAATTATAACCAAACTTAATGACTCGTAGCCATTTCTCGTACTCAAGACAGTAATAATCTGGGATGACAAAATGGACACCCTGAGATTGGAACAAAAGACTCGTCATGAGTCTTTATGACTCATGGCCTCAAGTCATAATGAAGATAGTGTCTTGGGCCAAACTTACAGGACATCTTACGACTTGGTCCTTATGAGCCGTAAGAAGTCTTTATGACTAGTTGAGAGCCACTCGTACTCAGAGCAGAATACTAAGCCACATGTTCTAATTAAGTCATGACCGAGTCCCTATGACCCATCATGACTCCCTATGACTCGCTAGTGATGTTGAAGTCAGGAAAGACAGGATAAAATTTAAGAAATTTTTAAGGTCATAAAACCTGGGGCATTACACCAACAAGGTCTTCAAGAAAACCATTTTGTCTATATAACTATTTATACAATGCATTAGTTTAGGGGAGTAAGCCAAATCATATGACTATCCATATTTCAAAGCCAATTATGCAAATAGGTATAGAGAACTTAATTTCCAAAATCAAATTCCCAACCAAAATTATCAAATTGGGGGAGTGCCTTGACCCCCCATCCCATTCACCATTCCCATGCACCCCCAACGGTTTCAAAATACATAAATAAAGCATAAGCAAATGCATTATAGCCATGAAAATCCAATTCAAGTAACCATCATTCCAAAACCCTCAACCAAAATCAATTCCACATTCAAATCCACATGAATAACAATAAAACCCATGCCTTTAAAGAAAACAAGTTCAAGGGAAGAGATTACATGCCTGAAAGTATCACAATTATGGAGGAAAATCACCAATTTAAGCTTTAAATGCCAAATCCTTAAAAATCCTAGCTATCCTTGCTTGGAGAATTATAGAGAGATTAAGATGAGTAATGGGGATTTATGGGGTCCCTTTGGTTATATTAGGTCATGGGTTATAATTAGAGTAAGAGGGAATTGACCAAAGTACCTTTCATTAAAACATAGGAATAAGCCACCTAGTCTTTATAGGTTACTTAACGACTCATAACTTCTTGGTATGAGTTTTCACCTAAACTTGTAGTTTAGGCAGTGCCCAAAACTGGCTTGGTCACGAGTTACACCCTACAACTCGTGACTAGACCTTATGGTTAGCAAGGTCCTAGTCATACTCAGAACAAAAACATTGACTACCCTACTTGTTTGGTCACAGGTCCCTTCCTACAGCTCGTGACCACACCTTACGACCCGAGAGGTGCAAGTGATAGCTTGGGCAATAAGCTCAAAACTCATAAATTTCAAAGGCAAAAATCTGGGGTGTTACATTACCCCTCCCCATCCCTAAGATTATTCATCCCTAAATGAGGAGTCAAGGCATCCATTAGTACGAATGTAAGACAGAAATGTAATCACAAAACCTTGAACAAAGTCAAAAAACAAAAAGAGTAGGAAAACGCATACCTAAATCATGATTATCCAATTCAAGGAACAAGAAAAGATATTTGTAATTCATGTCCTCTTCATCCTCCCAAGTAGCTTCTTCTACCTTTTAGTTCCTTCAAAGAAATTTTATCGAAGTCACATCCTTATCCCTCAACTACGAACTTGTCTATCATTATGTCAAATAGAACTTCCTTATAAGACAAGGAATCCGAAATACCAACGCTCTCAATAGGTATAACCAAAGAAAGATTGCCCATATACTTCTTCAACATTGACACATGGAAAACCAAATAAATAGAAACTAAACTCGGAGGCAAATCCGATTCTTAAGCAACATTGCCCACTCTCTTCAAAATAAAATATAGACCAACATAATGGGGACTGAGCTTCCCCTTTTCCCCAAATCTCATCACTCCTTTCAAAGGTGATACCTTCAAGAACACCCAATCACCAACCTCGAACTCCAACTATCTTCGTCTTACATCTGCATAGGACTTTTGGTGACTTTGAACAGTCTTATGCCTATCCTTTATCACCTTAACCTTCTCTATAGCTTGGTGAATGAATTTCAGATTAAACAATCTGGTTTCAGCAATATCTAATCGCTCGATAGGAGATCCACACCTACTACCATAAAGGGCCTCAAAAGGAGTCATTCTAATGCTAAAATGATAGCTATTATTATACTCAAACTTAATGAAAGGTAAGTGGTCAACTCAACTACCACCAAAATCAATTCTCATAAGCCCTTAGCATATTTTCCAAAGTCTGAATGGTCCTTTCCGCTTGTCCATCTGTCTGAGGGTGGAACAAGGTGTTAAGATTTACCTATGTCCCCAAACCATGCTAAAACGAATGCCAAAAGTGAGAAGAGATCTATGCACCTTGATCCAGAATAATATAAACTAGACCACCATGTAATTTGAAAATCTCCTAAGTAAACAACTTAGCATAATACTCTCCAAAGTAAGTATTCCTTACAAGCAAAAAGTGTGCAGACTTAGTCATCCAATCCATGATGATCCAAATCGGATCATGATTATTCAAAGCCCTCAGAAGACCAGTAATAAAATCCATGTTGATTATCTCTAACTTCCATATAGGAAACTCAATCTCTTGAGATATGCCACAAGGCCTCAAGTGCTCAACTTTCACTTGCTAACACACCATACACTTAGCCACAAAGTTGGTAGTATCTCTCTTCAATTGTTCCACCAATAGATCTCCTTCAGGTTATGATACATCTTAATCAAACCTACATAAACTATATACCTCCACTCATGAGCCTCAGTCAAAGCCTTCTCTCGCAGCCCATCAACATCAAGAATATATAATCTACCGTGGTACCAAGATACCATTACCACCAATCTCAGAAGCCCTAACCTTTAGCTGACCCACATCAACCTTATTCTGCATAAGAATAGGATCCAAAACTTGCTTCTTCTTAGCCTCAACACCAAGATATGACTTTACCACCTCTTGAACAATCAAACCTCCATCCTTAAATTCTAATAGATGAACTCCAAGATTAGACAACCAGTGAATATCCTCACTAATCCTCACTTTTCCTCATTCATATGAGATAAGCTACCCATAGACAACCTAATAAGAGCACCAGCAACTACATTAGCTTTACCTGGGTGATAATGAAGAGTCATGTCATAGTCTTTAAGCAACTCAAGCTATCTCCATTGCTTAAGATTCAACTTCTTCTGGGTGAACATATATTGTAAGCTCTTGTGGTCTGAATAGATATCAACATGAACCCCATACAATTAATGGCACAAAATCTTTAATGCAAACACCACAACTGCCAACTCTATATCATGAGTCAGATAATTTCTTTCATGGACCTTGAGCTGCCTAGAAGCATTAGCCACAACCTTACCATGTTGCATCAAGACACAACCTAGTCCAACACGAGACACATTACAGTAAACAACAAAACCATCATTACCTTCGGGTAGGTTCAAAATAATAGCAGAAGTCATCTTATCATTTAGCTTCTCAAACCTACCTTTACAAGCATTGGACCATAGAAACTTCACCTTTTTCTAAGTCAACTTAGTCAATGAAGTAGCAATAGAAGAAAAACTCTCTACAAATCTCCTGTAATAGCTGACTAAACTTGAGAAACTCCAAATATCGATTGGAGTAGTGGGTCTAGGACACTTTTTAACCGCCTCAACTTTCTATGGATCCACCATGATCCCTTCACTGGATACAACATAACCCAGGAAGGTCACAACATTCAACCAAAACTAATACTTCAAAAACTTAACATATAATTGTTGATCCTTAAGAGTCTGCAATAATACTCAGAGGTGATTGGAATGATACTTTTCACTCATAAAGCATACAAAGATATCATCAATAAACACGATCATGGAAAAATCCAAAAATTGTCTAAATACCTAATTCATAAGATCCATAAACATAGCCAGAGCATTAGTCAACCCGAATGACATGACTAGAAACTCCTAGTGACCATACCGGGTATGAAAAGTATTCTTAGGGATATCCACCTCCCTAATCTTCAACTGATGATAATCTGACCAAATATCAATCTTAGAGAAGAATCTAAAACCCTGAAGCTAATAAAAAAGGTCATCAATCCTTGAATGAGGGTACTTATTTTTCATAGATACCTTATTCAACTGTTGATTGTATATACACATCCAAAAAGACCAATCTTTATTACACATAAAAAGGACGAGAGCAACTTCATAACTAGAATCTTTAACCCAAACCAGATGATAAAGACATCCCTTGGAAATCAACTTCTAGGGTCTAAGATAGGAAAGAAATCTTTCGTAAGGTACTAAAGAGCTTTTCTTCTATTCTATCATCGATTTATTAGGGAATTGGAAACTAACCTTATGGATCCGACAATATAGAGAAGCATAACATTAATGGAGCCAATACAACCCCAAGATAACATCAAAATCTACCATATCCAACTTATTCAGATCCACCAATCTTCCTACCACAGATAGACACCAAACAAACCCTATAGTCCTTTCTAGTCATAATAGAATCACCCACTAGGGTAGACATAAAGAAGTGATCAGGGATCAAAACAAAAATGAACAGCCACATAAGGGGTGACATAAGAAAGGGTGAATCTCAGATTAAGCAGACAATATACATTATGAGGGAAAAGTTGTAACGTAGTAGTATCAACATCAGGATATGCCTCAGATTCTTAATGGGTGGAAAATCATAATGATGATTCCTACCAGTGTCGGTACAATAAGTAGAACCCTTTGGCACAGGAGCTGAAGAAGTAAAAACTAGAATCTTAGTAGCTCCAGTAGCAACATTTGCTTATAGGTTATTCCTCGGAATATGACTAGGCTGGCTATATTTGAAACATCAAAACCTTCACTCATCATAATAACCACAGGTTGTGCCCTAAACCCACTATTAGTCTAAATGCGACGCTTACCAAATGTATTTGGATAAAGAGCATAAGCCGTAAAATGTGAACCAAAGTTTCCCCAAGTCTTTTTCTTGTGACACTTCCCACCATCTCTACCACTATTTTCCTGGCCTCCACCCTGCTCTGAATATCATAATTACTTATTCTGGCTCTCTCCCATTTCACTTGTTTTATGTTTTCATCTTCAACCTATTGGATATACACTATAAGTCTCAAGATATCTAAGTCATTGTTCAGCATTGTGGCCTTACACGCTAGTACCAACTCTCGAGCCAAACCCGAAGCAAACATCCACATTCTCGCCCTCATACTAGACATAATCTATAGGGTATAACTAGAAAACTAGTGGAATTTCAAAGAATACTCTTTCACAGTCATCCTTCATTGCTTTAAATTCACAAAACTCCTCAGCTTTAGACTTTCTCAACTCCTAAGGAAAGAAACGATCTGGAAAGGCACTCAAAAACTCACCCCACTCAGCTGGCTCAGCATCACCCCCTCTTAACTGCTCTGACTTTTCATACCTCTGATATGCTAAATCCTTCAACTAATATATGGAAAATTCCACACCTTTCAAATTAGTGGCATGCATCACCCTAAATACTTTTTCTATCTCCTCCACAAAACCTTGAGGATCCTCCTCAACCTTTGAGCCTGTAAAAGTTGGAGGGCTCAACCTCATAAACTGGCCAACATTAGTGACCTCAGAAGGAGGAGTAATAGAACCAACATGCTTAGAATGGCGAGACTAAAATGCCACCAACTGAGTAAGAAGATTAATCGATTGACGAAACTCAGTGTTACACACATCACCTGGAGGCATCGAGGTATGAGCAGCATTATCCCAAGCAGCCCAAAGAGGACTAGTAAGAACCGGTGGAACTCCACATAGGCGATCAGGAGTAGGAACCCTTAACCGGGTCTGTACTCAATAAGTAGGATGATTTTCATTTGCATTGTCTGCTGGTGGAATAGAGGAGTTTCTATGAGCATCAGATCTTTGGGGAGGCATAGTCTGAAATGTGAACAACCAGAATTAGAGGAGATTTCAATACCCTAGACTCTATAGCCCAAAAAATAGAACACACGAAAGGGAAACATTCATAAATACCTTGTATCCCCTCTCTTATAAATGTGGCATGCTACACACCTATTAAAGAGACTATTTTACATGATTTATGGACACATAATGAGCTTAAACCTAGTCTCTGATACCACACTTGTCACGACCCAAACCAGGGCCTAATCTTGACGAGTATCTTAAGTCCACCAAGGACTGGACACCAGCCTATTAACCTAGCCAACCAGAACATAATATAACCAGCAGCGGATGAATTTTGAATCTATAAAAAAATAAAGATGTGTTTCAAATATATAACAAGGCAGATAAATCAATAACGAGAGGGATCTAAGAATCCATAGCACCATTCACCTACACTTCATCCACAAATGCCTTAAGAAACCAAACATCAACTAAAGTTGGGACATGCCCCCGACCATAGAGAAAAAACTATATAAATAGTCTAAGACATAAGTAAAGATAGGACCATAAAATGATGGTCTTTCAAAGAATGAAAGCTCACCACTTCTAAATTAACTCTCAAACAATCCTAAAATCACCTACCATAGCGTAATGAAATAGAAGTATCTTTGGACCCTGAATTGCATAAGGATACAGCATTCAGGGATGTTAGCATGGTGAGCGCTACCATATAACTCAAGGAAGGGAAAAAATAATGCAATGATCAATCCATTCAAAATCATTCCAAAACTATATGCCAACAATTATGTGTTTGTGTATATATATACTGGGATAGGGAACAAGGTTTACCATGAGAGGTAAAATATTAACTTGGACTGTGCAGCTCTAATCATCCTAAAAGCACCCATGGAATATATCGGTTAAGCTCCTAGTGACGTCCAAGCTACACCTCCACTCTGAAAATAATATGGTCGCTGCCAAATATAATAATTCAACATAGGTTAGGGTTGAATCCCAAGAGAATACATGGGCTCATGGCTCTCAACTATTGTAATCAACGGGAAGAATAGGAAAAGCTAATAGGGAGTTTTTGGCATAACCCAAACCAGGGCCTAATAGTGTTGGGTGCCTCAAGCCCAACAAGGATCGGAGACCACCCCCAATACCGAACCATAACCATACTACACCCGATGTCAGATGAATTCCAATTATATAACATAACAAGATGGAACAGTCATAAATCAATATAGTTAAATGGTGTCAGCCTTCATACCAATACCAATACCAAGGATGACACCAATACCAACACGGTACATGCCAACCTTAGTAGTCTCATAAAGCCTCTATCTGAAATCAAAACAATATCTAGTAGGGACATGCCCCTGACCATAGCCAAAAACCAAAGTCTAAGAAATAATAAAAGTATGAAACGAAGTCCATAACATGAAATAGAGTCTTCTAGAGAATAGAAGATCACCACCTCAATCTGACGCAAAGCTATCCCTGAATCCAAATTACTGAGCAGGAGGAGTAGTATGGTTGGTTCCTGTATTGCGTGGGGATACAGCACCCAAAGATGGGTTAGCGGGTGAACGCTAGCATGTACTCAGGAGTAAGCATACAATAATGCCAACATTTAAAACCAAGAAAATAATCGTATGCAATCATATCCATATATATATATAATCTATGCCGGGAAAGGGAATCGGGTTTAGCATCTATTTAAAACCTTTAACCTAGATTTGTGTAGCTTTACCGTCATAATACACCCACGGGCTATATAGGTCCAGTGTTACCCGCTGAACGGTCCCAGTACATGTAGCCGCACAAACAAGAGATATCACAGGGGTCGGGGATTCCCGTGTACCCTTCACCCTCTATGATACATATGTGCAAATATAAACTTAAGGGATTCGCATGTACCCTACAAGTAAAAGGTCACCATAACCAACCCTCATATCAGTAAACATGAGTTTCTAGTGTCTGTCCTTTGGACTCATACCTTCACGACAAGCTATTACAACCCTCCATTATTGCCCAATTAAAACCGTTAGCACATAATCAAACCACCAATTATTTTTTTTCTAAATTGGGGGTAGGGGAAGGAGAAAAGGGGAGAGGACACCAAACCACCAATTCCATGTGTTAATTACCAAGGCATTATGTAGTGGTATCATCATACCTTCTATAGCTTGCAAGCAATGTCATTAGCTAATA
Source organism: Capsicum annuum (assembly GCF_002878395.1). Classification (NCBI taxonomy): domain Eukaryota; kingdom Viridiplantae; phylum Streptophyta; class Magnoliopsida; order Solanales; family Solanaceae; genus Capsicum; species Capsicum annuum. The sequence goes on from NC_061113.1 coordinate 180,534,805, forward strand.
CTTAGGGGATTCCCATGTACCCCACATAGTTATTAAACTAAAACCATGGCCACCAAGGCCTTTCCAAATTATTCAAAACTATTTAAACCAATTTAGGTTCCATAACTATATTATGCAGTGCAAAAGGTTTCTATCAAAGTTAAACTATATGGCAAAATCATTCTCATAAGCATTTTAACAAACATGTTGAGGTCATATAGTTTCTAAAACTAAAACCAAGTACCAACTGACCATTCCCATGCAAACACATGTTCAAACCATAATTATAACATGAAAAACCAAAAATAAAACATGGGAAACATAATCCAACAATGAACAACCAAAACCCCAATATATAATTCAAACCAAACAATACCTACAATTAAACCATGAAAATTATTCATTGAAATATGAATTTAGTTAAACTAACAATAAGGGAGGAGTAACATGACTTAGATACGAACGAGTACGGAGAGAAACCACCCTTGTAAGCCCCTAATTGATTGTATGGAAGAACCCTAGCCTTTCTTAAACCAGGAGCCTTGAGAGAGATTTGAGAGTGTTTTGAGTGTTTTTGATTAAGAATACTAGCGTAAATGATGTACAAAAAGTGTTTAAAGTCATGGGGTCATAAGGGGTATAGGGGAAATAACCAGAATACCCCCAACTTAAACTGTAAAAATTCCTGCATATGGGTACTGTTTTACCCCTCTAATTGTACCCACACGATATGAGTGGTACCCTCTACTCGTACCTTGATCAAAAAGTTGGACATTATATTCTTTCCAACATATGACTCCTTAGCCTAAGTTGTAACATCATCATATGACTAATACCCTCAAACCATATCTAAGATAGAATCTAAGGGGGTTGGACACTATCCAATATTCAAATGGCGTGATGGAGTCTAGTCATACCTAGGATAGTAAATGATCGAGAACACACTACTTAACCTATGATTTGGTCCCCCTAGGTCATACCCACACCATATGACTAGTAAGCCTAAGTCGTATGATATCCAGAGAGTTAAAACTCAGGAAATCTCTAAGGATCAAAACCCAGGGTATTTCAATTCTCCCCCACTTGGATCATTCATCCTCAAATGATGGGACAAGGCATGACTAGCATGATTTAAACCCCAAACACCCCTACTCTGACCTTTAATCAAGTTAGAAAACAAAGATGCAAGGAAATCAATCTTTCCTTTAACTAAGTTATAAAACAAAGAGGTGATGAAGAACACATACCTTCCGCATAAATTTTTAGAGCAGAAAACAGGAATGGATACTTGGACCTCATGTATTCTTCCACTTCCCAAGTATCTTCTTCAACCTTCTGATTCCTCCAAAGAACCATGATCGAAGCTATATCCTTGGTCCACAACCAAAGAACCTGCTGATCTAAGATCTCAACTGAGACCTTCTCAGAAGACAAGGAATCCAAAATACCAATATCCTTGATAGTCAAAATTTGAGATGGATCAACCATATACTTCCTCAACATAGAAACATGGAACACTGAATGGATGGAGCTCAAAATAGAAAGCAACTCAAATTCATACACAACATTACCAAACCTTCTCAAAACCAAGTAAGGACCAATATACTGGGACTGAGCTTCTTCTTCTTACCAAACTGCATTACTCCTTTTATGGGAGAGACTTTCAAAAATACCATATCCCCAACCTCAAACTCTAACTCTTTTTGACTCACATCTATATATGATCTTTGGTGACTTTGGCAGCCTTAAGCCTGTGCCAAATTAGCTTCACCTTTTCCATGGCTTGGCAAACCAAATCTGGGCCAAATATCTCTACCTCACTGACCTACACCTCCCATCATATAAGGCCTCAAATAGAGCCATCCTAATGCTAGAGTGGTAGTTATTATTATAAGCAAACTCCAGAAGAGGTAAATGCTCAACCCAACTACCACTATAGTCAGTCACACAAGCATGAAGCATATCCTCTAATGTCTAAATAGTACTTTTTGCTTGTACATTTGACTATAGGTGAAAAGCAATACTAAGACTCACTTTGGTCCCCAAACCTTTTTGAAACGACCGCCAAAAGTGATATGTAAATTACAAACCATGATCAGAGATTATAGAAACTTGTACCCTATGAAGCTTTACAATCTCATGAAGATACAATCTCGCCTAATCCTTAGCTAAGAAATTAGTCCTCATTGGAAAAAAGTGAGAAGATTTTATCATCCTATTCACGATGACCCAAACCAAATCAAATTGATTCTGAGATCGAGGAAGACCGGTAACGAAATCCATGTTGATCATTTCCCAACTTCCTCTCTCGAAACTCAATTTCTTGATACAATCCTCCGAGCCTCATTTGCTCAACTTTCACTTGTTGACACACCATGCACTTTACCATAAAATTAGCTATATCCCTTTTCATATTGTTCCACCAATACATCTTCTTAAGGTCATGATACATTTTTGTCGAACTAGGATGAACGACATAGCGCGACTCATGCACCTTAACCAAGATCCTTTCTCACAAACTATCTATGTTGGGAACACATAATCTCTCTTGGTACCATAAGGTACCATTACTACTAATCTTGAAGGCCATCACTTTCTGCCCACCAACATCACCTTTGATCCTCATCAAGATAGGATCTAACACTTATTTCTCTTTGATTTCAGCACCAAAAGATGATTACACCACTTTCTAAATGAACATACAACCATCCTCAGAGTCCAAGAGAAGAACTCTAAGGTTATCCAGATAGTGAATATCTTTCACCAACTTCTGCTTCTCCTTATTCAAATGATCTAGACTCCCATGGACAACCCGCTAAAAGCATTAGCAACCACATTAGCTTTACCTCGATGGTAGTAAAGAATCATGTCATAGTCCTTGAGCAGCTCAAGCCATCTACTTTTCCTAAGGTTAAGCTCTTTTTGAGTAAACACATACTGCAAGCTTTTATGATTAGAAAAGATGTCCACATGCACTCCATATAAATAGTGATGCTGAATTTTCAATGTGAACACCATAGCTAGTAAGTCCTAATTATGAGTCGGATAATTCCTATCATGCACCTTTAACTGTCTAAAGGCATAAGCTACACCTTACTATGTTGTATTAGAACATACCCAAGCCCCACACGAGATGTATCACAATAAACCACAAACCATCAGTGTCTTCAGGCAAAGTCAAAATTGAAGTTGAAGTTAGCTTTCCCCTTAGATTCTCAAAACTACCCTCACAAGAATTAGACCACAAGAACTTTACCATCTTCTAAGTCAAATTAGTCAACAGGGTAGCTATAGAAGAAAAGATCTCCACAAGCCTCCTATAGTAGCTAGCTAAATCCAAAAAACTCTAAATATCAGTTGGAGTCATAGGTCTAGGCGACTTTTTAACCACTATAACCTTCTGCGAATCTACCATGATCACCTTACTAGAAATGATATGACCTTAAAAAGCTACAGCGTTCAACTAAAATTTATATTTCAAAAACTTGGCATATAACTACTGCTCTTTCATAATCTATAATACAACACGAAGGTAATTGGCATGATCCACATTACTCGTAGAGTATATCAAAATATCTTCTATGAATACAATGATGAATAAGTCCAAAAACTGACAAAAGACCCTACTCATCAAATCCATGAATGCCGCTGGGGCATTAGTCGCCCAAAAGACATAACTAGAAACTCAAAGTGTCTATATCGGGTATGAAAAGCTATCTTGGGGATATCTACCTCCCTATTCTTAAGTTAATGATACCCAAATCAAAGATCAATCTTAGAGAAAAACTTAGCACCCTGCAACTGATCAAATAAGTCATCTATCATTGGGAGAGGATACTTATTCTTTATCATAGCCTTATTCAACTACCGATAATCAATACATATCCGAAGGGAACTATTCTTCTTACGTACAAATAACACTGATGCACTCCACGGAGACACATTAAAACAGATGAATCCCCTATCTAAAATATCCTTTAGTTGCTTCTTAAGCTCCTTTAACTCAGCCGGAGCCATTTTATACAAAGAAATAGAAATTGGATGAGTGTCTGAAATAAGATCAATCCCAAACTCAATCTCCCTATCAGGAGGAAAACCAGAAAGGTCATCCGAGAAGACCTCAGGAAATTCATTTACCACAGGGATAAAATAAAATGAAGGACCCTTCGAGGTAGAATCTTTAACCCAGACTAGATGATAGAGACACCCCTTAGAGATTAACCTCTAAGCTTTAAGATATGATATGAACTTCCCCTAAGGAGCTAGGCAACCACCCTCCCACTCAATAATTTGCTTATTATGAAATTTAAAGAAGACCCTATGGGTCTATCATTCAAACAATGCATAGCACGAGTGCAACCAATCCACCATATATAATTCAAACAAATCCACCAAAGTTTCTTTACTACCAATAGATACCACATATCCCCTATGGACTATTATAGCAATCATAGAGTCACCTACCAGGGTAAGAATAGAAAAAGGGTCTAAAATACACTGGACCAAAACCAAAATGTACAGCCATAAATGGAATCACATAAGAGAGAGTAGACCTTGGATCAAGTAAATAGTACACATCATGAGAAAAGAGTTTCAAAAGATCAGTCATGACATCAGGCGATGCCTCAAACTCTTGGTGAGTAGTGAGAGCATAAAGATGGTTCTGACCAGTGCTAGAGCGAGATAGTTCACCTTTTAGTCCTAGAGCTAAAAAAAGCAATAGGAACCTTGTTTTCCCCATAAGCAACCTTTCCAATAGAACAATTTCTAAGTATGTGCCCTGGCTGACCATAATTGAAGCATCTGTCTGTTCTCTCATCATAAAAGCCTCGATGTAGACGACCATAGAATATAAAAAGAGGATATGATAGAGCTGACTAGGCTCCACTATCCTGAGATTGGGCACCCTATGCTCTAACATGGAAACGCCTATCACTCGACGACTTTGGAAAGGGAGCACTAGCCATCGAGTAAGACCCAAAATTACCCCACGTCTTCTTGGGCCACTTACCACCATCCCTGCCACTTTGTTATTAGCCACCATCCTACTCAGAAAATCTAAACTTCTTTCCCTATCTCTCACATAAATCAACCTACTTCTTTTTCTCTTTCTCTACCTGTTGTACGTATACCACCAACCTAGAGATATCCACGTCCTTGATTAACAAGGTAGCCTTACTTTCAAGGATCAACTCATGAGACAATCCTAAAGCAAACTTTCTTATCTAGGCCCTTATGCTAGAAACCATCTTTAAAGCATACCGAGGTAACTAGTGAAATTTCAAGGCATACTCCTTGACTGAAATCTTCCCTTGCTTCAGATTGACAAACTTTTTCAACTTAGCTCTCCCTCAACTCCTGAGGAAAGAAGAGGTATAAAAAAAATATAGAAGTCCTCCTATAGTAATGACTCATCATTGTTACCCCTTGCCTGATCCCATTTTTCATACCACTGGTACGCCACCTCTTTCAACTAATAGGCGACAAACTCCATGCCTTCTACATGTGTGGCATGCATAACACAGAAAATTTTCTCTATATTATCAAGAAAACCTTAAGGATCCTCCTAAACCTTAACATCAGTAAAGGTTAGAGGTTTTAACCTCATGAACTGGACAATCCTTGTGGCCTCAGAAGATGGAGTAACAGGAACACTATGCTAAGACTGAGTAGCTACCAACTATGCCAACATATGAATAGACTGATAAAACTCAGTGTTCATCTGTTCAGCCTGAGGAGTTTTATATGGACTAGATAGAACCAGTGAAACTCTAGGAAAATCAAGAACTAGACCTCTAGACCGAGTATGTATCCAGTGAGTAGAGAATGTCCCATTAACATTGTCCCTAGTTAGGACACAAGATTTCTCATGAATATCATACCATTGAGGCATGATCTAAAAAGCGAACAAATAGGAATTAGATAAGAATTTAAGACTTAGACTCCATAGCTTGAAAATAGATCACAAGAAAGAGAGATAATAGAGAAAAATTTAGGACTTAGACTCCATAACTTGAAAACAGAACACAAGAAAGGCAAAAACTCCTATATTCCTTATAGCTACTCCTTTATAAGTGTGGCGTGCTATATACCCTTAAATGAGACTCTACTCGACAGGCTTTATAGAATCCCAATTAACTATGAACCTAGGGCTCTGATAACAATCTGAAATGATCTAAACTAGGGCTTATTCTTGTCGGCTACCTCAACACTAACAAGGACTGGAGACTACCCCCCAATACCCAACTATAAACACCCTACACTCGATGTCGAATGAATTTTAATTATACAACATATTAGGGAATGTGAGATTTTGATGATGGACAAATAAATAAAATATGTTGTACAAGTTGTTCTACATAAGTGAATCTACTGGTGCTCATATAAAATATATGTTGAAGTTAATGCAAGGCTGACAATACATTAGGACAAAAGTGGATAAGCAAGGAAGCTTAGAATTGTTTCAAATACTATGATTAAGGAGAAGATAAATGCAACATCTAGAAGTTGAGTTGATTAAGGAGTTCTACAAAACTAAGGAATAAGGGAGAAGAGTCCTACTTAACCTAGGAGAAAGTGATGGTAGTAATAAAGGAGTGAAACTACCTGGGGGTCCTATTAAAGATAGAAGAGTACATCAACTAAACGACTCTATTAGGAGTTGGCTTAAATACAAAAAATGATATTCAAAATGTTTCACTCATGCACTGAAAAGATAGTCAACAATCAGTAAATCAGTTCTACAACTTAAAGGAGCTATTAGAGCAACCAGGTCCTTTAATTAGAGTTATAGACTTTGTGTAATAGGTTGTCATTGAGATATATTGGGTTATAATCTCTAGTCTCAGTAAAATATGAACTAAGTTAGGATTAAACATCTTCAAGTTAGGGAACTCGAAAACTTGGAAACACTTATCTTGGGAATATTTGTGTTTTTGTAGAAATAGGAGTTAGAAGTTTTAATTCCTAGTTTATGAGAAGTCTTGTAATTTGTTGATTGTTGAGGCTCAAGTGATATAGTGAAATTGGGTTAAATTTTGTAGAAGTATAGGTCGTGATTTTTTATACCTTTCTTGAGCCAAGTGTTTTCCACATAAAAATACTGCGTTCAAGTTTTACTTTTAACAACCACGTTAATTTACTTATTTCACAGATAGGCAACCAGTAAAGTCTAATATTAAAACTAGCAGGGCCCGCATTATAACAAGTGGTATCAAAGCAAGATTGTCTTAAATAAGGCTAGCACCTAAGAAAAGATCACAATGATGAATTCCGCACCTCCTACTAGTCATAGTGAAGGTCAATCAACCACTAGACCTCCACTCTTTGATGGTTCTCACTTTATCTAGTGGAAAACTAGTATAGAGATGTTCATCCAAGGTGAAGACTATGAATTATGGGATAGTATTAATGATGGTCCTACTATTCTAATAAAGATGATTGACAGTGAACAAGTTAAAAAGGTAAGGAGTGAATTTACTGTTGATGACTTAGTAGCATTAAGGAAAAATGCAAAAGCTAAGAACATCCTAGTCTATGGACTAGGACCTGCTGAATACAATAGGGTGTCAACTTGCACCACTGCCAAGCAAATTTGGGATGTTTCGTAAATGCACATGAGGGTATCTCTTAAGTAAGGAAATTCAGAATTTCTCTTCTTTTCACTAAGTATGAGGCATTCAAGATGAAGAAAAATGAACCCTTGCATGAGCTAATGACAAGGCTTACTGCCTTAACAAATGAGCTGACTTTCTTGGGGAAAGTCATCACTGAGGAGGAACAAGTTGAAAAGGTACTAAGGGTACTGCCAAAATTAAATAGAATGTTAAGGGAACTACAATTAGGGAGGCTAATAAGGATCTCACAGGTATGACCCTGGATGAACTAGTTGGGAACTTGAGAACTTATGAAATGGACATTGATGAAATAAAAGAATAAGAAGTTCCTAATAAAATCTTGGCATTGAAGGCTTTTGATAGTGATGATGAATTTGAACTTGATAAGGAACAAGTTTCCTTCATAACCAAAAATTTCAGCAAATTCTTTAAAAAGAAAAAAGGAACAAGTAGCAAGAAGTGTTCAAATGACAATCCAAATAGATGCTATAAGTATGGTAAGACTGAACACCAGATTAGAGACTGTCCAGTTTGGGAAATATAATAGAAAATGGAAAGGGCTGAAAAGGAACTGAAAGAAAAAACAAAAGGGAATGACGAACATGCAATGACAGCAACATGGGGATCTGACTCAGATGATGATGAAACTAATAAAACTGCATTCATGGTACTTAGAGATTCAGACTTAGAGGATGAAGATGAGGTTTTAGAGGTAAGTATACTTGAACTTAAGGAAAAACTGCATTTGTTTTCAAAATCTAAACTTGTTTCCTTGATGAGTGCACTAATTGATAATTTCCAAGAATTAATTTCTGGTAGGGATTAACTGTTCAATAGTTTTCCAAGTCTTAAATTTGATCTCATTGATTTAAAATCTTACAAAGATATAGTTGACAAAGAAAAATGCACTCTCAAGAAATAAGATACAAAACTTGCTTCTTCAGATAATGATCTTAAGTCTGAAATCCTGAAATTGACTCTCACTAAAAATGGCAAAAAGGCCATGAGTAAAGAACAACAAAGTGCTGAACTTGAATTAGAAAAGTGCAAACTAGAGTGTAGTAATGCAGCTGATATAATAAACAAACTAAGTCAAGAAGTCTCTAAACAGAAACATGATCTTAAAAGAGCAAATAGGTGGCCAAATTCTTCATGAATTGTTCATAAATTGAGTGAAAAAATTCACAATGAAAGGGAAGGTTTAGGATTCCAAAGAAGTACTAATAATCCTAAAGATTTGTGCTATATCTATGGCAACCTTTGACATCCAACCATTGAATGTCCAGTAACTGTTAAAAGCAGATCAAACAGTCAAAACTTGGCAAATAAATTTTCTCAGACCAAAAAAAAATAACTGGTTCAGGTTCGAGAAATAGGTTGCACTCCATGTTGCCAACTTGGACTAGAAGAAATTTAATTCATCCTTTTACTCATAAAATAGGACCCAATCTTGTCTGGGTTCCTAAGACTAACCATTCATTTCTTTTGCAGGAGAAGGTGAAAGAAAGCAAAAGGCATTGGTACTTGGACAGTGCTTGCTCAAGACACATGACTGGTGATAAGAAAAAAATTCTTTCACTTTCAAAAATCAACAAAAGAGGAGTTTCTTTTAGTGATTAAAAAAAGGGAATTATTACTAGAGTTGGAAAAATTAGCTTATCTGAGTCAAGAGCATTGGAAGATGTCTATCTTGTAGAAGATTGAAGCACAACCTGCTGAGCATTTCACAACTGTGTAATAAAGGTAATAAAGTTATTTTCACTTCTACAGGAGTCAAATTTAAGAGAATGGACACCAAGGAGATTATACTCACTGCAAGAAGATACAAAAATGTATACAAAGCTGACATAATAGCAATAATAGGACCAGAGTTGACTTGTCTAAGTGTAATAGAAAATGATCCCCTCCTTTGGAACAGGAGACTTGGACATGCAAGTCTGAAACAACTAAACATACTTTTCTCCAAAGATATGGTTTTGGAATTACCCAAGACCAAGTTTAAGGAAGAAAAGTTATGTAGTGCCTATGTAAGGAGGAAGCAGGTAAGATCTTCTTTTAAGTTGAAAAATGATATTAGCACTACCAATTATCTTGACCTGGTTTATATGGACTTGTGTGGACCAATGAGACTTCAAAGTAGAGGTGGAAAAAGGTATGTTTCTGAAATTGTTAATGATTACTCCAGGTTTACCTGAACTTTGTTTCTAGCCTCTAAAGAAGATGCCTTTGATGTCTTTGTAATTTTCATCAAGAAAATTAAAAAGAAACTAGGCACTTTATTAGTTTCCATAAGATCTGACCATGGTACAGAATTTGAGAATGTTAAGTTCTTAGAATTTTGTTCAGCAAATGGTATAGATCATAACTTCTCTTTGCCTAGAACACCACAATAAAATGGTGTGGTGGAAAGAAAGGATAGAACCTTGGAAGATATGGCTAGAACAATGATGCTTGTAGAAAATATTGCTAAAAACCTTTAGGCTAAGGCAATAAGTACTGCAGCATATATCATAAATAGGTGCATAATCAGACCTATAATAAAGAAGACTCCCTATGAATTACTAAAAGGAAGAAAGCCAGGCATTTCTCATTTTAGAACCTTTGGTTGTAAATGTTTCATACATAAAAATGGAAAGGATAATATGGGAAAATTTGATGCTAAAAGTGATGAGGGAATCTTCATAGGTTATTCACTTCATAGTAAGGCTTATAGGGCTCTAAACATCAGAACATACTGTGTTGAAGAAAGCATGCATGTAATTTTTTATGAATCCGGTGTTAAGACTAACCTGCAGAAAGAAAGTGACTCTGAGGAATAGGTTACACAACTCGGTTCATCAACTGGAGCTACCAAACATGGAGGCACCTCAATAGGGGGGCTGAAGCTGGAGGCATAGTGACAGGGGGAACTGAGCCACCAACTACCCCAGCTCAGAACATCAGCAGTGATCCTAGTAGCTCACTAGGCTTGGACCCAAAAGGATACAAGTAGCAGGGATCACATCCTATTGAGAATGTTCTCACTGATCTCACTACTGGGATCACTACAAGGTTTGGATTAAGAAGTATTTGTGCCTTCAAGGAATTCCTATCAGAGACTAAGCCAAAGAAGGTAACTGAGGCATTACTTAATGCTTACTAGATCATAGCTATGCAGGAAGAGTTAAATCAGTTTGAGAGAAGCAAAGTATGACACTTAGTTTCTCCTCCAAAAGATAAAATAGTAATTACAAGGAACAAGGCAAGATTGGTGGTCCAAGGATACAATCAAGAAGAAGGCATAGATTTTGATAAGATTTTTGCTCTTGTAGCCAGAATTAAAGCTATTAGATTACTTGTTGCATTTGCTGCCTACATAGAGTTCATTCTATATCAAATGGATATTAAGAGTTCATTCTTAAATGGCATTCTCAAATAGGAGGTATATGTTAAACAACCTCTAGGATTTGAAAGCAAGGATTTTCCAGATGTTGTGTATAGAATGGATAAGGCCTTGTATGGATTGAAAAAAGCTCCAAGAGCTTGATATAAGAGATTGTCAAAGTTTCTACTAAAGCATGGACATACTAGAGGTAAAATTGGCAACATTCTCTTCTTGAAAACTGATGGAAAAGATCTATTGTTTGTGCAGGTGTATGTAGATGATATTATTTTTGGCTCCACAAATATGAACATGACTCATGATTTTGCCAAATTCATGAGCTGTGAATTTGAGATGAGCATGATAGGGGAGCTAAACTACTTTTTAAGATTGCAAATCAAATAAATAGCATCTGGAATAATGATCCATCAGCAGAAGTAAGTAAAAAAAACTCCTCAAGAGATTCTCCATGGAAGACGCAAAAGAAATTAGCACTCCAATAGCCACTGCTACAAAACTTGATTGGATGAAACAAGTCCTGATATAGAGCAAAAAATATACAGAGAAATGATAGGATCATTGTTATATATTACAGCAAGCATGCCTGATATTGTGTTCAGTGTAGGATTATGTGCTAGATTTTAAGAAAATCCTAAGGAGTCTCATCTAAAATCTGTAAAAAGGATCTTTAGATATCTCAAAGGAACCAGTGATCTTGGTTTATGGTACCTAAAAGGTAGTAATTTCAACTTGGTTAGATATTTTGATGCTGACTATGCAGGCTGTTTAGTTGACAGGAAGAGCACTAAAGGCATGGCACACATCCTTGGATCATGTTTGATTACCTGGTTCACTAAGAAGCAAAATTCAGTAGCCTTGTCTACTACTGAAGCTGAATATGCTGTTGTAGGATCTTGTTGTGCTCAATTGTTATGGATTAAGCAATAATTTATAGATTTTGGTATTCATATTGGATGTGTTCCTATTTTTTGTGATAATACAAGTGCCATTAACATTGTCAAAAATCCTGTTCAACATAAAAGAACTAAGCATATTGATATGAGACATCACTTTATTAGAGATAATATTGAAAAAGGTCATATATCAATTATGTTTTATTCTACTGAGGAACAAATTGTTGACATATTCACTAAGGCTTTGAGTAGAGAACACTTTGAAAAGAATAGGTTAGCCTTGGTGATGATTAATATTGTATAAATCTCCCTTAATGATTGGCTAGAATAATTTGTTCTTAAGTGATTATTAACTAATTCAGTCTTTCACATTTAGTTGTGTGTCCTAATAAAAAGATTTTAGAGTAAATTTACTCAGCTATGTGTTGATTTGGTAGAAAAACTGGAAAATCAAGGCAATTTTGTCCTTTTTTTATTCAGAATTGAGGTACGATTATTGCTTGCCCAGAGTAGCATAAATAGAAATAGGTTGTCTACATGTTTCATTCCGTTACACTTAAACCGCCAAAACCCAAAAGTATTTCTCCTTCAAAAAGGCCACTAGACCTTTCCCATCAGAATTGAACCTCCTAATCATTATGTTTCCTTCACCAAATACACTTCACTCATGGTTCATCTTCTCTCTTTCCTTATTAAATATGTTTCTCCCTTCTCCTTACTCTTCATTCATTCTTCAACTTCTACACAATCATAACAAACTTCTTTTTTCTTCTTCAATGGAATCTTCCTCATCCTCTCCCTCCTCAGAATCTACTACTAGTCCCTTCATTGCCATTATACTTCATCCAGACATTACCTTACCCCCACTCATTCCACCCTTAATTTCCATCAAATTGTTCGATTTTGTGCTGTTCAAGAACCTACAAAACCCCTTTGCCAAATTTTATTCAAATCTCTCACCATCTTCTAAACCCTCACTACCACCTCCAATTCCTCTTTAGATTTTTGATTAAGGTAATGTTCCCATTGCTGACCTAATCCCTCGAAGGTCCATATCTAAACCTAAATGTAAACCCTCTTCTATAACCATCAATATTTATGACAATGCTCTAGTGTAGTCTTCCCCTATTGTCCCTTCTCCTCGAACTCCTCATACACGAGGTAAAAAGTAATGAGAAGATGCTTCCTTGGAAATAGCACTTAAGGCAAGTAAAAGGAAATGTGTAGCTACTTCTTCTTCTCTACCTCCTAGTACTTCCTCTCCTGACATTCTTCTACGCTCAATATGTAAGAAGAAGACAATGATTGGCAAAGCTCTGAAAATCTCCTTTTCTAGTAAACCATCCTCTCAACCTAACCCAAAAGCCTCTTCATTATCCAAAATCGCTACTACTTTCAAACCTTCTTCCTCTTCTAAGTCACCTACAAACAAAGTCACTTCTAAGTCAAAGAACAGGTTAAGACACCTATTTTCTCAAGCTCCTTTGACTCTGAGTTTCTCCCTGATACTTCCTCTACACCTTCTACAGAGATTGATCCTAATCTTGATTTCAATTTTGATGCTGATACTCCTATTGACAAAGCTTCTCAGTCAGCCCATATTCTTCACTTTCAAAAACATAGGTTGGCTAAGGGTCGAGTTGTCACTAGTTTTGGGGGCCCTAAAATAAATATCTTGGTTTAAAAATTAAGAGCTCAAGGGTAGAAGGGATGAAGTAATGAGTTTTATACTAATGGAGTTGCCATTAGGGAGATGTTTTTTACTACTGTTCATCGAGTTACCATTATTCTCTATGCTGCTGATCTTGCTCGAATCTTGAGCATTCCTTCTGGGGGTTGGGGTCATTATGTCAAGTAACCTGGGCTCTCCTAGATAATCTTCCCTTTACACTTAAGATATCCAGAAAGTTCTCTGGAAATAGTCATCTTTTCACTCATCTAGGGTCTTAAAGCGTGAGATGACACCTCTTTATCAGCTTTATTTTGATATGGTTCACAAAATGATCCTTCATAGACAAGAGAGAAGAACAATTGCCAATTTTCTTAATCTTACTCTGATGGAACTGTTAGATACTAAAATTCCAATAGACCTTCCTCGACTCATGATCAAGAACATGCAAAGGGTCTTACTCCAAGATGCAAATGGTCATGCTTTTCCATATAAATTTTGGCTTGCATCTGTTTTTGATGATTTTCTTGTCCCAGTCAAAGTGTGGTCTCTGCAGACCACAAAAAATGCCATAAGGTCTGTGAACCATATAATGTTACCTATTTCTATGAGAAGTGCTAACAACCTAGTACAAAGATTAAGGAATGCACTTGCTGCAAAATAGGCTGAGGTGGAGATTGCTCAGGCTGCATTGAAGGCAGCTCAGGCTGCCTATGAGGATGAAAAAAGGGTCCTTCAAGCTCAAATTGCTTCCCTTACAGCCTCTTTGGAAAAAATAAGATCTGAGAATGAAGATGTTATTAGGAAGATGACCTCCCTTATTCCCTCCTCTTCCTAAGCCTCCTCTTAGTGCCTTAAGAATAGTTTCCTTATTTTTTATTGGTCCCTATTGTTTATCTTTTTGCTGTTTCTGGGTATTGATAATTATATCCTATTTTGTGAATGAAATGGACCTTTTTGCTTAGTATGAACTGCTTCTGTTTTTTAATCCATAGTTGTTCTCTTGCTCTGAATTTTAATTATTTTAGTGATAGCCCCAGTGACCATGAATTATTCAACTATTTTCACTTGTTGGACCAGCTTTTTGATGATGTAAAAAGGGGGAAGAATAGATTATACAATGCTTATAACTCAATTCACTAACCTATTTCATTCTATGATCTTCTATTTAAATCCTTTATTGAGTATGTCAGGATTGTATGAATGATGTTGTACTGCTAAGTTTGTCATCACCAAAAAAGGGGAATTTGTTAGGAAATGTAAGGCTTTGATGATGGACATATGAATGAAACATGTTGTGCAAGTTGTTCCACACAAGTGAATCTACTGGTGCTCACATAAACTGCATGTTGAAGTTGATGCAAGGCTGATAATGCATTAGGACAAATGTGGATAAGCAAGAAAGATCAGAATTTTTTTAAATACTACAATAAAGGAGAAGGTAAATGCAGCATCTAGAAGTTGATTTGATCAAGGAGTTCTACAAGACTAAGGGATAAAGGAGAAGAGTCCTACTCAACCTAGGAGATAGAGACGATAGCAACAAAGGAGTGAAACTACCTGGGAGTCTTATTGAAGATAGAAGAGTACATCAACTAAAGGACTCTATCAGGAGTTGGCTTAAATACAACAAACAGCATTCAAAGTGTTTCACTCATGCACTGAAAAGGTAGTCAACAATCAGCAAATCAGTTCTACAACTTGAAGGAGTTACTGGAGCAACCTGGTCCTTTACTTAGAGTCATAGACTTTGTGTTATAGGTTGGCCGTTGAGTCATATTGAGTTGTAATCTCTAGTCTCAGTGAAGTATAAACTGAGTTAGGATTAAACGTCTTCAAGTTGGGGAACTCAAAGACTTGGAAACACTTATCTTGGGAAGATTTGTGTTTTTGTTGAAATAGGAGTAAGAAGTTTTAATTCCTAGTTTACAAGAAGTCTTGTAATTTGTTGATTGTTGAGGCTCAAGTGATATAGTGAAGTTAGGGTAAAATCCTATAGAGGTACAGGTCATGGTTTTTACACCTTTCTTGAGTCAAGTGTTTTCCATGTAAAAATACTGTGTTCAAGTTTTACTTTTGAGAACCATGTTAATTTACTTGTTTCATAGATAGGCAACCAGTAGAGTCTAATATTAAAACTAGTTGGGCACACATTATAACACTATAGAACAAGATGAAACAATCATAAATAAAATATAGTTAGATGATGTCATCCCCAATACCAATACCAATGCAAAGGCTAACCCCAATACCGACACCTCTCATGCTAACCCAAAGTAGTCTCATAAAGCCTTTATCGAAAATCAAAACAACTGGTCGGGACATGACCCCGATCATAGCCAAAAATCAAAGAATAAGAAAAAACAAAAGTATGTAGAGAAGTCTATAACATAAAATAGAGTCTTTCGGAGTATGGAAGCTCACCACTTCAATCTGCCACTAGATGAAGGAATGTCTGCATCTACCCAAGACAAAAATAAAAAAGGTTTCTACCTGCGAAGAAGGAAAAGTGGTAAAAGAAATATAGAATAAATAGTCGCAGACTCTATCAAAAAATTACTAGTAGAATAGCCTAAAGAAATAGTAATGGAAAATCCAAAGCCTGAGCCAAGATCCAGGATTTTCTCGACACCGGGATAAGAAACAAGACCTAGAATTAGAACAAGACTAAGACTTTCGGGTGGAGACAGTGAAGAATATGATCCAACAATGGAAGATGACTATAGCTCAGCTATGGATTAATTTGCTCAAGAACTAAATGTAGACGATGACTCTGGAATGAGTTTCTCTCTAAAAGCATTACATAATTTGGAAACGCAAGCAGTGAAAATACTCATAAGAAGACAAAATTCAAGACATAGGCATTGATGTATGTCATGCCTGATTTTTCTCACGAAAAATAGAATTTAACGTGTCCACACTTTTTGGGATTGTTTGAAGTGAATGGGAAGAGTAGCCACCTAACGTATTAAGGTGTGTTTGGGCACTAGTCTCGGCTAACGATGAAACTATTTTGTTATTTAGTCTTAGTTCATCAAATATTTGCGTAAGGGTTCAAATTACCTTAAAAGAAAGTTTTTAGTAACCTTTGAGATCTACAAAGGTAGTTCCCGACCAAATTTGTATTTTACGTGGGGATTCTCTATGATCAAATAAAGGTTGCTTATTATTAACTTAATGTTACTTACGTGATAAAGTAATGAATAAACAAACATATTATTTAATTATTTTAACTGTCAATTACTTAAGTGATAAAATCATAAAGCATGCAAAAGACAAGAGAGAAATGGTATGAATTATAACAAAGGGGACTGCTTAGTAAACTAACTACCCCAAATAAGTAACCAGGTAAAGTAAATGTAAAAAAAAAAAGAATGAATTCAAAAAATCAAACAAAGAAATATTTTTTATTTCATTTAGTTCAGAACCCCAACTTGTTAATCATTATCTGACCCACTAGCCAGATTCTTAAACAAGTAACAATGTCAAACGTCGTGTAATTTCTCTGGGTATCATCACTTCCGAATGACTACCCGTCTCACCCCATCTAGGCTGGTTGTTAACTTAAAGGCACACTAAAAAAGCAAAAAACTAACGCCTCTAGAAATACCTATCGTCCCACCTATCATCCAAGAGGCTTTGGGCTTTGCTAATTTAGATTTGTGATCTCGACAAATAAAGTTAGGTTTCGGGCTTTGCTAATTTGGATTTGTGATCTCAACAAACAAAGCTAGGTTTCCTAGGACTCAAAGCACGTAAACACATAGGACGTTATGTAGCACATAATTGTCCCAAGTAAGACTCTTGGTTACTAAAAGATGGTTAAGGTGATTGACATCCAAGACAAGCAATTATTTGTTTAATTAATCCTATAGACATGGTATCTAGGTGTCACATGATTCTTTATTGACAAAAGGGAGTTGTTAAAACATTTGGATCAATTTGGTAAAATTTTTAAAAATAAAAAGCATGTCAAATTAAGATAAATATGGTGGGGAGTGATACCCATCAATGTTATTATGCAAAAGGTAATTGACCATATTATAAATGAATAAAAGTGTCAAGAATCAATGTATTCACATGCTGAAAATAGTTATAATATTGCAAATTACAATTTTGATTGCAAAAATATTCACCACTCTCAAAACATTGCTGAAAATTTATAAACATGCTAAAACATTTGCTTCGGTGTACAGAAACTTGGTTTCAACATGCTGAAGATTCATTGAATTCATTTCAATAGCCTAGAAAATAATTTTAGAGGTTAAAAAAACTAATTTTAATTTGGTTGGAAAATAATTTTAGATATTGGAAATTAGTTTCATGTCTTGAGAATTAATAACAAACATGCAGCAAATAAACATCAATATTGAGAATTTAATTTTTCATACTATATATTGAATTAACATGCTTGAGCTTAACTTGATGTCGAAAGGTTAATTAAACTCCTATAAATGAGATTTCTAGGTGACAAGATAAGTTTGTTATTGACCCTAGTTAAAAGTTTGCCTAAATGATTCATGTGGCAATTAAAAACACATAATCCTAAGTTATGTTTGCCTATACGATTCAAAGAGAATATAAATCCCACCCCCGAGCAGTCCCCAATGTTTATTATTACATCATTAGCGTTTATATAATAGTACAAAAAAAAGGAAGAATCGACTAAACTAAAGGGCATAACATAATCCCTCAAACCTTAGGCGATTCTTCAATCCCAAATTATCTATTTATACCTGCGAGACATAATGTAACAGCGAAACAGTCAAGAACATAGTAACAAACATCCCTATAGACATGTTTTCTAATGGCTTTCACAACAGGACGCAGTACGCACACAAGAATGAAAATTACATCGATTTGAGAACTTACCAGTAAGCAGCAAATAAAAATAAAATAATAAAAAGGTTGTTGAAGCAAAACAGTCATAACAGCGAGATATGCAAGATGCTCCCTTAAACCCAAAAAGAAATACCAAGGAGCTTGAGAAATGTTATTTTACTTTTTTTTCGTATAGAGAAAGTATAAGTTATAACGAGTCAATAGAACATAAAGGTTTGTCTAATACAATGGAAAATAGGGTCTTTATATGGTGGGGAGAGTGAGAAATTAAAAGGGGAAGAAATATGTAAGGAATAAATCAGTGGTGGTAAGAAAGGAAAATAAAATATTTTAAAAAATCAATTATTAAACTGAATCAATTAAAGGGGAGGAAAATATACTAATCAATCAATTAAGAGAAAATTTTCCTTAAACAAATG
Source organism: Capsicum annuum (assembly GCF_002878395.1). NCBI lineage: Eukaryota > Viridiplantae > Streptophyta > Magnoliopsida > Solanales > Solanaceae > Capsicum > Capsicum annuum. The sequence continues at coordinate 180,553,605 of NC_061113.1, forward strand.
ATCCAATCAATCATAAAGAATTGGCCAAATAATAAAAAGAAAAACAAACATTTGGAAGAATCAATATTTCTTAATTAAATAGGTGGAATCAATTAGAAGCAAATTTGTCATAATTAGGTGAGTGAAAAATGTTTTAAATTCAAAAAACATATAAATATGCATCAACTTTAATATTTACTATATGAAACAAAAATTGATAGGAAAATATAAAACAAATAATCACGCAAAATATTTTAATTAGGTACAAAAATCAAGGTAATCAAATAGCATGTTAGTAAATAAAATATCAAAATTGTCAAGAACAAAGCCTTAACATGTAGCTGTCGATATTTCAAATTCACGAAATCAAACGTGAAGATCAAAAATTTTGCCATACCGATAAATTCATATCAACAACATAAGTAAAGAACATAGTGCTTCAATATTGGTAGGATTCAAACTTCAATCAGAATTAGGGTTAAAGCAAATAGTCATATAAATTTGGGGGCTTTTAACATATGATAGCATAGATGATTGAGCAGACACAAAAATCACAAAGAATTATGATGAAAATTTCAATCAATATTTACCAACTAAACATAGAATCTGTCAAAACTAAGAAAAGATAAATTAGTAGAAACTTTGACAAAATTGAATAAGGGAACCAACCTGAGATGGATTCACATATGTGAATCCGCCATGCACTTAATAATTTTGCTATTGCAATGTTTTATCATTCTTGTTGTCATTTGTTTAGCTAAAAACAATATGACAAATAGAGCAGCAGTGGTTGGCGTAAGGTTTTGATGGCTGGTTGGCCTCCCATTAATGGAGTAGTGGCGGTTTTCGACAACCATGGTGAAGAACGGGATAAGGGAGGTGCCAGTGGGCTAGTACTATTACTGGTAGTGGCTTGATATGGTGAAGAGGATGAGGTGGTGGGTGGACAACTGAAGCAGTGGTGAAGTTAGCGGGGGCAGCGGCTGTGGAGAAGGATTCTCCGGCTAAACGGCAAAGCGATGGCCGAAGTTGAGAAAGAAGGCAAAACGGTGATGGAGGGAAGCGAGTAGCGGGGAGAGAGGGAAAGAAGAGGTGGTTGAGAGGGTTTATTCCACCAGTGGTAGTTTGTTGGTGGTGTTGAGGCGGGGGACTGAGTTTAGAGAGAGAAAAAGAGAGAGAGAGACAGAGAGATGCGGTTATTTGGATGAAGACTAAGGGCTTAGGGTTTTTTTTGAGTTTTAAAAGGAAATGAGTGGAACTTAATCTAAGCCATTAGATCAGTTTTGATCGGCAGCTAAGATTAACATTATTTAAAAAGGTGTTAAAAGATTGACTTCCAATTTAAGCTCAAAATTGATATCAATTTGGCTATAATTATCACTAATTAGGTTCAAACAATGGCTAGAATTTGAATAAAATTGAGAAGATAATTGAATTGTCTTAGAACTGCAATTTTAGTAACTATAATAATAAGATGTCGCTATTAAAATAACTATGCATGTAAAATTTATGTTACGTAAATACATTATACAAAATTATCGATAATAATAAAAGACAATGTATTTGTAAATTGTGAGTGTGCATATTTATTAAAAAAATAATTTAATGAAATTATGTAAAATATCGTATTTGAATTAAAACATGATACTAAAAAGTAATAAAATAATTTGTACATTTTTAAATCATGAAGGTGACTTGTCAAAAATTATTTGATAGCAAAACAATACATAAAAATATTAATATTAAAAGTTAAATAATTTTGACAAAAATAGTATCTTAAGAGAGAATCGAGAGTTCAAAATTGAGTGTCAATAGTTGCCCCTTCGTTGCTTGAGAATGATGAAAGAATGGTCGAGCAACGAAAGTTGATGTAGTAGCCAATTTTGTTCGACCGAGAAGAGGGTTAGTTGGAATTAAAGCAATAGGAGGTGTTTTAAGATAGTGTGGCTGAGACTTTGGTTTTAAGTCACCTACATATCTTGGGTTTTATGAGAATCAGATCGTGTGTAGTTCTACATTTAGGAATGAACAATATTCATAAAGAATGTAAATGATAAAGGACAGGCAAAGAACAATGGTATCATTGGTCGATAAGATAGGAATGAATAAAATTTGGGAATAATGACATGACGAGAGGCGCGAAAATAAAATATAGGTGAGTTTTGAGTTGATTTTACGTGATGGGTGAATAGATACGGTGATATTTCAAAAACAGGAACAAAAATTATTTATGTTTGTTAATCCTTCTCTATTGCCTACATACTTTATAGTATACAAATGTTAGGGCATGTAAACAATAAGTAATTAATAAACATAAAATAAATGTAGGAGTAAAGAAAGTGTATCTATTGTACTGTTGGATTAGCCGTTGGGCTTCTTAATATGATGTGGGATCAGTTGTTGGGCTTCTAGATACAACGTTGGATAGGCTGTTGGGCCTCTCATGATGAAGTAATTCTTATCATTTGTACCTGTTAGTCTTGCCACTTTTAGCCTTACTAGATAAGAATGGTTAGCACGGATATATATGTATCTATAGAAGATTAAACAATTTAGTGAAAAAATTATAACAAAAATGTTAAGAGGAGATGAGAAAGTGTATCTATCATGAGAGAGCAATGCCTTGTTCATATAAATTTTGTAGAGGTCTGTTTAATCCATACCATATCCAGTAAAGCAATAGCCTTGAATGACGCCGAGACATTTGTGCTTAGCATGTTCAGTATTAGAAAATAATATTCATCTTTGAGTAACCCAATTGACTTCCATAGGACAAATCTTAGCCTCAGGAAATTTCTTGATAGATTCGTTCTTAGCTCCATTGAATTTTTGAAATAATGCTTAACTTTGAATAATTTCTCAAGAGACGCTAGTGCTTAACCCAACTAACTTTCAAGGACAATGTTTAGCCTTAGGCAGTTTCTCAAGGGAGGGTAGTTCTTAACCTAAATAACTTTCCAAGGACAATGCTTAGCCTTGGAGAGTTCTTGATAGAGTCATGCTTAACTCTTTTGAATTTTCGAAATAATGCTTAGTTTGAATGATTTCTCAAGAGAAGGTAGTGCTTAAATCAATTAACTTTCCAAGGTCAATGCTTAGCCTTAGTCAGTTACTCGAGAGAGGATAGTGCTTAACCCAATTAACTTTTCAAGGACAATGCTTAACCTCAGAGAGTTCTTGATAGAGCCGTGCTTAACTCCTTTAAATTTCCAAAACAATGCTTAGTTCGAACAACTTCTCGAGAGAGGGTAGTACTTAACCCAACTAACTTTCAAGAACAATGCTTAGCCTTAGTCAGTTTCTTGAGAGAGGGTAATACTTTAACCCCTTAACTTTCCAATAACAATGCTTAGCCTTAGAGAGTTCTTTATAGAGTCCTGCTTAACTCCATCGAATTTTGAAAATAATGCTCAGCTTTGAATAAATTAATTGAGATAGGGTAGTGCTTAACCCAATTAAATTTTCAAGGACAATGCTTAGCCTCAAGAATTTTCAATCGAGATGGTAGTGCTTAACCCGCTCAGAATGTAGAATGACAATACTTAACCTTATATCTTTTGATAGTGTATATCGTACTCAAGATTCGTTCCTTCCATTCTAATCCTGCGCTCAAAGAAAAATTGTTAATTTTTAAAAAAGGAGTGAGATTGATTCGTGTCTCTGACAATTCCTTTGCTTCAAGTTATGAATCCATTGTATTTGATCATAAACTATGTATCACTCTCTTGAGATGCAATCATTGATGAAATTTTTTAGAAGGATTCCTCAAAAATTTATTCCCCCGTTTCATAGCCTTAATCTTGCTAGCCTTGTAGAAATGCTTCTAAAAAGAATTTTTGAGATCCTCTCAAAAATTCTACCCTAATTACATATCTTGTCAGCCTTAAACTTGTAGAAATACTTCTCTACAGAATTTTTGAGATCCTCTCAAAAATTCTACCTTAGTTGTATGCTCTAAAAATGTGAAAATTTATTACGATAAGATCAAACTCCTTAGGAGCGCCTACGTATCCCTCTTAAATGGGAACCAGGTCAAATATAATTGAAATTACATAGAAGAAATTCATATTGTTCCAAGTGTATGTAAAGATTATAGTAACCTAAGTGCTTGAGAGCCTGAAATGAGGAAACGGCGTGATATCCCTTCCTTAATGTCAGATAGATGTCAATGCTTAATCAACATCAATATATGGCCCCGACATATTTATCACCTTGGTATCAGTTAGTGCTTGAATTTTGTCCTTTAAAGCACGACATTCTTTTATGGTGTGGCTTGTCATCCCTGAATGATAAGCACAAACTTTGAAATGATCAATCTATTTTGCACATGTATTTATTACAATTGCAGGAATTGGAGTAATGTAGCCATCAACCCTTAATCTCTCATAAAGTTGGTCTATAGGCTCAACCAAAGGAGTGTACTGTCTTGATAAATTTTTCTAAAACTTAACTCGAGGTCTAAAAATTTGATTGGGTCGTTGATATGTTGGTAGATTTTGATAAGCTAATGGTTGTTGGAAGTGGAGGAAGTAGTGTTTGGTAAATCGGAGGGGTTTTAGGATCTTGCATAGTCAAGACAACATCTACTTCCTTTATGTCGCTGTTCTCATCATCCTGTGAAGTCTTAATCGCTTGCAGCACCTCTAAATTTATTATCATGCCATTTTTAATGCCTTCTTCAATTCTCTCACCCTATTTAATGATGTCAATAAGCTTTTGATTGTCTATAAGAATCATCTTTTCATAATACTATGGCTCTTGGGCACGAATGAAAAATTTCCTTCATTTGAGTTTCATCTAAAGGAGGGCGCACATTGAAAGCTCCACGTATCCATCTCATTCTATATTCTCGAAACAATTCTGTAGGTTTCTTCTAACTTCTGAATGTAGAATCAATCAGGTACATTCTCGATATTAAACCCAAATATTTCTATAAAAGCAGAGGCTATGTCAGTCTATTGTGATCATTTTGTTGCATCTTATGTGATATACCATGACAAAGCATCTCCATTGAGACTCCTCATGAATAACTTCATAAGAATCTACTCGTTTTAACCAACTCCTACCAATTTGTCACAGTATAATTTCAAATGGACTTTTGGATCTCCAGTCCCATTATACAATTCAAATCTAGGAGGTTTGTACCCCTCCGGCAGTTCAACATCAGGGTATATGCACAAGTCCTTATAACTTAGTCCATTCAACCCCTTATTATATTCAAGTTGTTCCAACCTCTCAACCACAGATTGTATAAGAGCATCTTTTTTTGGAGGTTTGGATTTATATTGGTAGTGGGTGAATGGAATCATTTTGACATAACTCGGATCTAAAGTATGGCTACTTGGATCATGAAAGAGAGGCAAATTTGTGGTAAATGTTGGCGGCATATAGTGGAAATATGATGTTTTTTATGAATTTAGTGGAGTTAGATATGCGTGGTATTGTGGTAGACAAGAATGTGGATACGAGTTATGTTTAGGAAGCGTGTATATGTGACTTGAATTATTTGGGGGTTGTGAAATAGAAAGTGATGATAAGGAATGACTTGTGAAAGTGGGATGGGATTTAATAGCAGTGTTACCCTCAACTTGTGGTTCGAGAGGAGCATTCAAAGCAAGGGGTAAATTAGAAAAGTTATAGTCTTGTGATGATTCTCCTTGTAGTTGAAGGATTATTTGTTCCTTTTGCAAGATCATCTCATTATTCTCATTTCTAGTATCGTTGTTATCACCCATTTCTATGTCTTAGTGACCAAGTTTTAAGAGATAGAGCTCGAGCCTTTTCAATTGATATGATGGGCGCGAGAATGCACAAATCAATCCTTGGGGTGTGGGAGAAAAATAAATAAAAAAAGAACAAATAAAAAATGAGTCAAGTTAGTAAGGTGAAGGTGACATATAGTGGAAGAATAAACACATTAATTAGCAAAAATACTTTATAATGTACGGAGCCTTATTAAGTCTGAGGAGGGCCAAGATGACAAATATAAGTGACTGATGATATTATAATCCAAGTTTGACACGGTATAAGTTTGGAATTAGAATTCCTAACCACATTTGCTCAATTTTGGTTTGGATTATTTTATCATGATCACAAGAAGCATAGTATAAATATTTGTCGTTGGTGGGGGATAAGGCGAGAATAAAGAGATACAACTCAAATAGTGTTTCACCTTAGGCGAGAAGAAAATGATGAAATTATTTTGAATATTAAGCATATTTGTCATATCTAGGATTTTCAAATGAGTCGATGTTCGACAAAATAGCAATTTGAATAAAACATGAGCAAGTGTACCCGCTAAGAAAAAAGATAGTATGATAATATGAGTCATCTTATCAAAGAGGACTTTAGGACGAGTGGGTGAGTTAGAACTTAAGCTTAAGAAGTAAATTGATGTCAAAAGATAGAAGACAGATAATAAACAAGACCTAAGTACTAAGGTCATACTTGAAGCTGATGGGAGAATAAGTAAATAATGATAAGATGTTTAAAAGATGCACATAGAATGTTTAAGAAGTTTTATCTTCAAAAAATAAAAGGATTGAAGATATGACAAGTTTGAAAATTTTTGAAGAATTAACTCACCTAAGGCATTTAATCTGAAATATTTGAGAACTTGAAAGATTGTGAAAACTAATTCGAGTAATTTGAAGAAGGGTTTGATTTTTCATCCATTTAACATCATGAAAAGGTGAAAGAAAGAGGGAATATGATTTAATAGAATAACTATTTGAATGATAAGGATTGTTTCACATTTTCAAATACTAGGATATTTTGTAAAATAAAGGGAAAAGGAAGACTGCATCCTTATAAAGGATTGCCTACGTATCTTGTTGGAACAAGAATCTAGTCAGACATAATTTGGAATTTTGAGAGTTATAGAAGTCGAAAAGCGGGTCGAGATGAATTGAAGGATTTTTAATAGACCCTAAGAGTATATTGTAGGGTCCTAACATGATAAGAATTTTAAGAGTAAAGAGCTCTAAAGTGAGGAATGCTAAAAGTAAGGAGTGACCAAGACAGAAATGAAAACAACAAGATAGGTAAAATATCAAAACATACATAGAAATACAACACATATCAAATAATGTGCGTCCTTATAGGTTCGTGAACCCCTTTGGACTTTGATTAAAACTAACATTCAACGCATCAAGGGTGCCAAGGCATCCTAAGTAGTAAAAAAACCATGTAGCCAAGACCTGAAGGACAAGAGTGGGTTTATGACATGGTTCCCTCGAGTGGACAACTCGAGAGTGGGAAAGATTATGATTGTCGATGCACCGCTGATTAACCGATCCATAAGGCATTTCTCAAAGGGTGTTTTAGGAAAGAATATCCGTGTAATCACGCAATCGTTCATAAAAAAAAAAAGAGGTTCTAAGTGGAGGAAGGTATGAGTGGAATGCCAGTTATATAAAGCTGTAACACATAGAACATAATAGCATTCTTAACAATATAAAAATAAATTAAACATCAAGACATATAGCAAACAGAAGGAAGAAAGGGAAATGAGATAATCATAGAAAACACATACAAAGGGGAAAAGAAGAGAGAAAAGCATGCAAAAAATAAATCATGATCAAAATAAACAATAAAAAGGGAAGGAAAGGGGCTAACATATGAAAAAATAAACCAAGATGTCAAAACAAACGATAGTCATAAAAATCACAAACAAAATAAAATTCAGACAAACAATAGAATCCCACATAAAACACAAACTCATAATGGTTAGAACTAAGTATCCCCAGTCGCCATTCTATCACTCCGTATTTTTCCCACAAAAAATATTCGACGTGACCACTTTTTTTGGGATTGTTTGAAATGAATGTGAAGAGTCGCCACCTAACGTATTAAGGTGCGTTAGGGCATCGGTCTAGGCTAACTAGGAACCTATTTTGTTATTTATTTTTAGTTCACCATAAATTTGAGTAAGGGTTCAAATTACCACGAAAGAAAGGTGTTAGGCACCTTTCGAGGTCCACAAAGATGGTTCTCGGCTGAATTTGGATTTTACGTGGGGATTCTATGTGATCAAATAAAGGCTGCTTATTATTAACTTAATGTTACTTACGTGATAAAGTAATGAATAAACAAATATGTTATTTAATTATTTTAACTATCAATTACTTAAGTGATAAAATTATAAAGCATGCAAAAGACAAGAGAGAAATGGCATGATTTATAACAAAGGGAACTGATTATTAAACTAACTACCCCAAATAAGTAAGCATGTAAAGGTAATGTTAAAAAAAGAAAAAATTCAAAAAATCGAACAAAGAAATGTTTTTTATTTCATTCGAATCAGAACCCTAATTTGTTAATCATTGTCTGATCCACTAGCCAGATTCTTAAACAAGTGACAATGTCAAACTTCGTGTAATGTCTCTAGGTATCATCACTTTCGAATGACAACCCTCCCCACCCCATCTAGGCTGGTTGTTAACGTAACGGCGCACTAAAAAGGGATAAAACTAATGCCTCTAGAAATACCTATCGTCACACCTATTGCCTAGGAGGCTTTGGGCTTTGCTAATTTGAATTTGTGATCTCGACAAACAAAGCTACGTTTTCTTGGACTCAAAACGCATAAACACATAGGACGTCATGTAGCACATAATTGTCCCAAGTTAGTATCTTGGTTATTAAAAGATGGTTAAGGTGGTTGACATGCAAAACAAGCATATATTTACTTAATTAAGCCTATAGACATGGTATCTAGGTGTCACATGATTGATTGTTGATGAAAGGGAGTTGTCGAAACATTTAGAGCAATTTTGTAAAATTGTTAAAAATAAAAAGCATGTCAAAGTAAGAAGATAAATATGTTGGGGAGTGATACCCATTGATGTTATTATGAAAAAGGTAATTGACTATATTGTAAATTAATAAAAGTGTCAAGAATTAATGTATTCACATTCTAAAAATAGTTATCATATTGCAGATACAATTTTGATTGCAAATATATTCACCTCTCAAAACATTGCTGGAAATTTGTAAACATGCTAAAACATTTTCTTTAGTGTACAGAAACTTGGTTTCAACATGCTGAAGATTCATTGAGTTCATTTCTATAGGCTGAAAAATAATTTTAGAGGTTTAAAAAACTAATTTTAATTTGGTTGGAAAATAATTATAGATGCTGGAAATTAGTTTCATGTCTTGAGAATTAATAACAAACATACAGTAAATAAACATCAATATTGAGAATTTAATTTTTCATGCTATAGATTGAATTAACATGCTTGAGCTTAACTTGATGTCGAAAGGTTAATTAAACTCCTAGAAACGAGATTTCTAGTTGACAAGAGAAGTTTGTTATTGACACTAATTAAAGGTTTGCCTAAATGATTCATGTAGCATTTAAAAACATATAATCCTAAGTTATGTTTGCCTATGAGATTCATAGAGCACATAAATCCTGCCCCCCCCCCCCCCCCCGAGCAGTACTCAATATTTATTATTACATCATTAGCGTTTATACAATATTACAAAAAAGGAAGAATCAACTTAACTAAAGGGCATAATAAAATCCCTCTTAACCCCGGGCGACTCTTCGATCCAAAATCGTCTATGTATGCCTGCGAGACATAATGTAACAACGAAACAGATAAGGACATAGTAACAAACATCCCTATAGACATGATTTCTAATGGCTTTCACAACAGGACGAAGTCAGCACACACAAAGAATAAAAATTACATCGATTTGGGAGCTTACCAATAAACAGTAAATAAAAATAAAATAATAAAAAGGTTGTTGAAGCAAAACACTCGTAACAGAGAGATATGCAGGATGCTCTCTTAAACCCGAAAAGAAACACCAAGGAGCTTTAGAAATCTTATTTTAATTTTTTTTTGTATAGTGAAAGTATAAGTTGTAGTGAGTCAATAGCACATAGAGGTCTGTCTAATACAATAGAAAAGAGGGTCTTTATATAGTGGGGAGAGTGAGAGATTAAAAGGAAAAAATATGTAAGGAAATCAATCAGTGGTGGTAAGAAAGAAAAATAAAATATTTTAAAAAATCAATTATTAAACTGAATCAATTAATGGAGAGGTAAATATACTAATTAATCAGTTAAGAGAAAATTTTCCTTAAACAAGTGATCCAATCAATCATAAAGAATTGGCCAAATAATAAAAGGAAAAACAAATATGTGGAAGAATCAATATTTCTTAATTAAATAGACGGAATCAATTAGAATCAAATTTGCCATAATTAAGTGAGTGAAAAATATTTTAAAATTCAAAAAAAAAAATATAAACATGCATCAACTTTAATATTTACCATATGTAACAAAAATTGATTGGAAAATATAAAGCAAATAATCACGCAGAATATTTTAATTAGGTGTAAAAATCAAGGTAATACAATAGCATGTTAGTAAATTAAATATCAAAATTGTCAAGAACAATAACTTAACATCTGGCTACCGACATTTCAAATTCACGGAATCAAACATGAAGATCAAAAATTTTTCCATATCGATAAATTCATATCAACAACATGAGTAAAGAAACATAGTGCTTTAATATTGGCAGGATTCAAACTTCAATTGAAATTAGGGTTAAAGCAAATAGTCATGTAAATTTGGGGGCTTTTAACATATGATAGCATAGATGATTTAGCAAACACAAAAATAAAAAGGAATTATGACAAAACTTTTAATCAATCTTTAACAACTAAACATAGAATCTATCATGACTAATTGAATCAGGGAACCGACCTGAGATGGATTCACATATGTGAATCCGCCATGCACTTAATAATTTTATTGTTGCAATATTTTATTGTCCTCGTTGTTATTTATTTGGCTGAAAAAGACACGAAGAATAGAGCAGCGGTGGCTGGCGTGAGGTTTTGATGGATGGTGGCCTCCCATTGATGGAGCATTGACGGTTTTTTACGGTTATAGTGAAGAACGAGATGGGGAAGGTGCCGACGAGCTAGTACTATTGTTGGTCGTGGCTTGAGATAGGGAACAGGTTGCGGTGGTTGGTGGACAGCTGAAGCAGTGGCAGGATCGGCAAGGCAGCGGCTGTGGAGGAGGATTCTTCGGCTAAACGGCAAAGCGATAGATGGAGTTGACAAGGTAGGAAGAACGATGACGGAGGAAAGTGAGTAGCAGGGAGAGAGGGAAAGAAGAGGTAGTTGAGAGGGGTTATTCCACCAGTGGCAGTTTACCGGTGGTGTTACGGCGGGGGACTGAGTTTAGAGAGAGAAAAAGGGAGAGATATAGAGAGATATGGCTATTTGGATGAAGAATGAGGGCTTAGGGTTTCTTTGAGTTTTAAAAGGAAATGAGTGAAACTTGATCTCAGTCGTTGGATTAGTTTTGATCAACCACTAAGATTAACATTATATAAAAGGTGTTAAAAGATTGACTTCCAATTTAAGCTCAAAATTGATATCAATTTTGCTATAATTGTCACTAATTTGGTTCAAATAATGACTAGAATTTAAATAAAATTGAGAAGATAATTGAATTGGCTTAGGACTGCTATTTTAGTAACTATAATAATAATATGTCACTATTAAAATAACTACACATGTAAAATTTATGTTACGTAAATACATTATACAAAATTATCGATAATAATAAAAGACAATGTATTTGTAAATTGTGAGTGTGCATATTTATGAAAAAAATAATTTAATGAAATTATGTAAAATGTCGTATTTGAATTAAAAAATGATACTAAGAAGTAATAAACTAATTTGTACATTTTTAAATCATGACTGTGACTTGTCGAAAATTATTTGATAGCAAAATAATGCATAAAAATATTAATGTTAAAAGTTAAATAATTTTGACAAAAATAACAGTTTAAGAGAGCATCAGGAGGTCAAAATTAGATGTCAATAATGTAAAGGATGAATAATTGAGGCTAAGTGGAAAACAAATGAACGGATATGAATTAAAGAGGAAACATGACCATGTGACATGGGGCCCACAAAGTGTACCCGGCATGCAAAAGTTTCTTAAACACATATGAAGTCCGAAATTAAAGTCCGCCAGATGCCTATAAATACCTATTTCCTAATACTTAAAAAGACAGAGTGAAAAAAAAGTTAGAAATGCAAGAACTTAAGAGTAGATACAAGAGTGAGAGTTTCTTATTTTTTAAATCTGTTTCTAAGGTTAAAAAAAAAAAGAGAGAGTAAGTAAGTTGTGTATAGTTTCTAGGTTCTTTCACCCGTAGCTGCGAAGTTTTTAGGGGCTCCCGAAAGGGAAACCTCTCTTCACCTTAAGACATGTAAGTAGTTGTTATTTAAGATCATTGTATTTTTTTCTTCCTAGTATATAAATTGTGTTTGTAATATAAAATTTCATGAACTCTTTGAATTCCTGTAAATTGCTTGATATACCCCTAGTATATGGTTAGTCTCTCAGTGTTTTAGCAATAACAATGGATTAATCAGTAAATTTATAGGGATTTGTAAAGTCCAAAGAATATTTGAAAGAACTGTTGCATTGTCCCCGAGGTGTGATTAAAGTAGATATTGCTAAAATACCTAAAACTGAAGAGAAAGATATGAACAGGGTATAAAATTTATATATATATATATATATATATATATATATACATATATATATATATATATATATATATATATATATATATGAACAAGCTTCTAAAATGTATTCTTGAAAAGTTTGCAATAACAATTTCATAAGATGTAAAATTAATTTTACAATGTAAACTCACAGAGATTTCAAAGTAAATCGAGATAGAATTAAGTACAGCTGAAACTTTGAGCAAAGGAAAAAGATATGAAGAAGCAAGACGGATTTTTCCAATACTTGTAGTGCAAAGGGTAAGGATAAGAGCACATGAAAGGAGAATGTAGAGAACGAACCAACAATTCTCCATCTCTAAACTCATCAATCAGCTATTTGCAGGGCTGAGAAGGAGAGATTATACTAACAACTAGAGATCTAACAAAATAAATGAAAAGACCATAAAAAATAATAAACGGCATAAAAGTACATAATATTTCATTTCTACTAAATTTTGGAGATTGAACACCTTTTTCTAAACAATAACTTGTTCGTTACATTAGCAACCAAAAGTCCTAAAGTCAGACACATTTTTTTCTGGGTAATAGTCAATATTGACTGAGAATATTGGAGAAAGGGAAAGCATATGGTATGATACTCGCTCTCATTGAGAGATTCTTTGCAAGAGTGAATGTTTTCACTTAAATCCATTATTACATGATAGATATTATCAATGTAGAGACCAAGTAATGATGATCGCGATATGGAAAAAAATAGTCCAGGGTAGATTCGCAATTTCCCACAGCTAGTTTCACTTCTCAAAACGCAAAACCCTTTCACTTGATAATCATCTTCAAACCACTTTTGAAGCTCATAGAGAAAGAAAAATTCTAATTAGTGAGAGACCAAAAATTGTTATTAAATCTTCTAAAAAGATATTTCTATTTGTAATTTGAGTTTGGAACTTTGGGATTACTCTCTTACTTTATTTTCTAAGGAGAAAATGAATGTCAATATGGGTAATTTTTTCCCCTACTTTTATGAGTACCTAAACATTTAACTTAGGATTATGTTTGAATATGGTGAAAATTTGTGTGGGTTTTGATTGTTAAATTTAAATTCTTAGTTGATGATGTGGGTTTCACTAGTACTTAATTGCTAAATAAAAACTGTGGGTGAAGCCCTAATTTCCCTAAATCCCACATTATCTTTGAAAGAGGGGTGTGGATAACAAGTATTAGTGAACAATGAATTAGATGATTAGCCTATTCCTTTACATTGTCTTAGAAATAAGAATGGATGGTGAATTTGCTATGGTTTTGGGTATTTTCCTAGAAATAGAGATGCTCAATTTAGGTTTTGTGTTGATTTGTTTGACATACCTTTGTGGTATTCGAAAGAATCTATGGGTGATATTTTCGGTGTTTGGTTGAAAGACTAACACCAAAGCCCCACACCTAACCTAACCATATATTCATTTACTAGAATTTTAATGTGACTCTCATGTACCCATGCACTTTTTGCCCCTAGGAAAACATAATCCCAATACTATTCTCCTATTGTAATCTTATTTACGATTGTTGCTCTAAAGTGGTAGTACTAGTGAATTTTGTTCAAATCACCTTTCAAACCATACCCCCCCCCCCCCCCAATTTTAATTTATGTCTTTCTTTATGATTACATTGCGGGTAAATACTTAGTAGCTTCCAACACACACAAGATTCGAATACTAGTTACACTCTTTGTGGATTCGACCCCAACTCAAGTTGGGTTATTATATTTGACAACAATCATCCTACACCAAAACTATGGTATAGGTGAGCGTAATCAATAATGATTAAGAGAGAAGGAGGGTCTAAGAAGAAGAGGAGTGGGGTAGGGTTAATTTTTTATTAATTAATAAATAATTTAGTGAGACCATCTTTTCACAAAAAATGCACCTTTACTTCTATTTTTTAATGTCACGTCAGCATTAAGGGTGGTATTTATTCACTTTAAAAAAATTTAGGTGGATAAATAATTGTTAGTGAAGTTAAAAGGCCAATTAAAGTAAGTTAAATGGACAAGTTTAGGAGGGATTTTATGACTTTACTCAAAATTTAGACTCAGACTTGTATAATTATAGCTTTTATGTAACAGAATCTCTCTCTCTCTCTCTCTTTCTCTCTCTCTCTCTCTCTCTCTCTCTCTCTCTCTCTCTCTATATATATATATATATATATATATATATATATATATATATATATATATTAAAGCAGAGGACGAAGCACCAGAAGAAGCCACGTGGCAAGCTATTACTAAGCCATGTGACAATTTTTTAGACAAGACTTAATAGTCTTGTAATAAAAATTTTAAATTAAAAAAAGTTAAATACTTGAATTTGAAATACATTATTCTTTCTTTGAAAAAAAACATTATCTTAAAAATAAAAATCCATAATTAAAGAGTTCTAATAGATTTTTAATACTTCAAACTTATCTCTCTTAAAATTTAAATACTACAAAACATATCTGAATTTTAATTTATTTAAATACTAAATGAAAGATGATAATAATAATAATAATAATAATAATAATAATAATAATAATAATAACAACAATAATAATAATAATAGCAGTAGTACTAATATGTAGTAGTAATAATTAGATACTCTAATAATATGAATTTAAATTAAAAATAATTGTCCATTTGAATAAAAGCGATTGAGTTAAGTTTATTCATTAAATTAAAAATAGTTGTCTATTTAAATTAATGTTTGACTCAGTCCCAATAGTAGATACATGTTAAAGGATAAGGACACTTTTTATTTTGAAAAAGATTTTTTTTTTTAAAGGATAAAATCAGGAAAAAATATGAAAAATAAATTTTAGATTCTTAACTAAAATTTGCTCCAAGTATGTAGGAGTCCTTTTGAAAATAAAAAATTTTGCTCATTTTTTTTTTCTATAGAGTTATCCAATTTTCCAAAATTTTAAAGTAAATAGTTACTCAAACTCATACCAACATTGCTTAAATTTCTCATTTCCATAGTAGTAATAGCAATAGTAATACATAGTAGTGGCAGTATCTCTGTGATAGTGATAGTAATAGTAGTAGTAGTAGTAGTAATAATAATAATAATAATAATAATAATAATAATAATAATAATAATAATAATAATAATAATAATAATAATAATAATAATAATAATAATAATAATAATAAATACACTAATAATAAATTATTATTATTATTATTATTAATAATAACAATAATAATTAATATTATTATCTCATTAATTTCAAATATTTATCTTATGTAAAAGTAGTTGCATGATTCTTTTTAAATTTGAATGTAAAAATAAATATTTATATACATTCTAAATTAGTAAAACAACAAGATAGTTTCATAACAAAATATTTAAATTATAAAATAAATTTGATATTTTTTCTAAAAAATAAAATATTTATTAAAAACAAGAATAACTATCTATATTATCCTTGCATGTTTTTTATTTTTATCTTTAAAAATAAAAAATAAAAGAACAAGGAAAGATAAGAAGATTAATTAAAATGGAAAAATCAACTAAACTCCTTGACTCCTACAAGGTTTTGCCCAAAAAACAAAAACAAAAAAACCTAAACTCCTTATTTGTAGTAACAAATACACATTTTTATCCCTTTTTTTTTACTTCATTTGAATATTTGTTGTTTAGCTAAGAGTGCTTCTAAATAATTACTTCTTTTTATCTTCTTTAATAGTTATCCTTTTTTTTTACTTCATTTGAATGTGTATTATCAATTTACATGATTTGTATAATAATAATAATAATAATAATAATAATAATAATAATAATAATAATAAAACAATAGAAAAATAGTAGGATATATATATATATATATAAAAAAAAAAAGTACATAGTAATAGTAATTGTGAGATGAATACCGTTGATGATAGTAAAAAAATTAAAATAATGATATAATAGTGGTACGTGGCATAGTAGTAACAACTGTAATAAATAGAAAATTAAAAAAAAATAGTAGTAGTAGGTAATGATAATAAATTAAAAGAATAGTAATAGCACGTAGTAATTATTATATAATAATAGTAATAAAAATAGTAGAGTTCATTTAGAACTCTCTCATATCTTTCTTAAGCTTATCTTTTTGTAATCTCACCTAATTTCTTATTTTTAAAATTTTAAAATTAATTTCTTTTTATCCAAATCTATATGTATAAATGGGATGTATTTTATTCTTTCACTATTTCTTTGCTATTAACAAGTAACTTCTTTTTTTTTTTGCACTTTTATATTATAGTTCAATTTATTTGCTTTCTTCAATGCCTATGATTTTATTTATGTGTAATTTTATATTTATCTTCTTAATTGTTATTGTGTTGATTAATTTGCTTGCAAATGACAAAACTAAATTGACAAGAATACTAAAAAAATTATATTTATATGCAACAACAACAAATGAATAACCTTTTCATGTGCTTTACTTTGTTATTATCAACAAGAAACTAAATGAATTTGATTATTTGTTTAGGGAAGCAGCATGTTGAATTGATCGAAATATAAAATTTGGAGATCTTAAATGGAGGTATGACATTATTTCTAAAAGTTCCGTGAAAGTAAAATGTTCAATGAAATATGCAATTGAAATTGCCTAAAATAAGATTTTTATGTGAAATCTATTGAAATTTAGTGAATCAAAAAGTGATAAACAAACCATGTACTTGGAACGTATCATGAAAATATATGTTAAATGTTTAAAACTTTTGTTGTTGCTATTATGTTGTTATGGTTGTTTACAGTTTGTATAACATTTATTTTTGTATAGATGTAATTAAAAAATTTTAAGTTTCTATGTATGATGTATACAAATATCTCATGAATATTCAAACCTATTCTTTTCTTTTAAGATAATATAATTTAATATGCTCGAAGTACTATTAAGAAACAATAAAATGAATAGGATCGAGGGTAGAGTGATGGACGTTATGAGGGGCGGGGGGTGGGGTGATGGACGTAGGTGGCATTTAGGATGCGGGTAAGAAACTAAATTTCTTTTTTAAAAAATGCTAATGATTAAATTTTTTGTGTGTGTGTTGTGTGGGGGAGGGGGGTAGGTGGAGTGGGAGGTACAAGAAACTGATTTTAAAAAAAATAAAAAAATTCATGGGTGTCGAGGGTGGAGGAGGAGGTGTTGGATAGGGGGTCGGGATGGATGGTGGGGTTAGGGGAAAAGTAAAAAAGTTAGGTTTAAAAAAACATATTTTTTTATTTTTTTGCTAAGGGTGAACTTTTTTTTAATAAAAATTTAAAAGGCTAAAAAAATAAAATTGCGGTTGGGATGGGGTGGGCAAAGGTGATGGATGGGGCAGGATTTGGTGGGGTGGGTGATTTTGAAAGTAGCATCAGAATTTTTAATTGACTTAATTTAAAAGATTTAATAATAAGTATAAATAAAATACTTTAAGATATTAATGATGAAATTAAACAATGAAAAAATTATAAATAATAAATATGAAAATTTAAAGACAAATAATAAATTGTATGTGCTTCATTTTTGAATTAAGAGTTGATATTTAAATTTGGAATAAGAAGTTTTGTAATTCACACAATTAAGTACTTTAGTATTTGAAATAAAATTGAAAGATATTTGAAAAAAAAATTTAGTTAGTAGTTAATTTTGAATTGATGGACTAAAAAATCAGAAATTAGGAATGAAAGGTAAAGAATATTATTATATGCCTTAATTTATTAAAAATATAAAGGTAAAAATCCAATAACAAAACTAATAATTATTTAATATCTAATATTTTATTATTTTGGAAAATCAGTTAATGGAATCTGACTAAAACAAATATTAATATTATTCTTTTCATATCAAAATATCTAAAATAATTAAAATTGTGATTAGTTATCATGTTTCAATGGTAATTTCATATTCACAATTGTTTTTAATATTTCATTGTCTTTTGAAATATGATAATGTGATATAATAAAAAATAATTAGTTTCATAATTTAAAATTGAATAAGTTAGTATTTTTAAAAGAATATTTCACGCATCGCGCGGGTACCGATACTAGTATATATATAAAAACAAAAGTAGAAACACCAGAAGAAGTCAAGTGGCAGCATAAGAATAATCCATTTGCAGTTTTAAGACAGAGTTTAAGAATATTGTAATAAAAAATTTAAAAATATTTGAATTTAAACATATTATTTTTTCTATTAAAAAAATTATCTCTGGATTAAACCTAGAAACCTAAAATTGAAGAGTTATAAATAAAATTTTACTATTCATAAACTTATCTCTTTCAAATGTTATAAAATATATTTGATTTCATTTGATTTAAATGTTAAATAATGATGATAACGACCACGATGATGATTTAAAAAAGTGATAGTAGCAATAGTGGCAGCCGTAATATTTTTGATTTATTTAAATATCAAATGAAAGATAAAAATATGATGATAATAAGAATTTTAAAAAAATAGTAGTTTAAGTAGCAATTGTATTAAGTAGTACTAGTAGTAGTATTGGTAGTATTAAAACAAAAAAAAATAGTACTGGTAGTAATAGTAACCAAAGAAAATTGAAGGAAAGGTGTCTTTTAAGTCTTGAATGAAGGATTGGTGACATTGACCAACTTAAAGGGTCAAACATCATTAGGAAACTTGATTAAATTAATTATGGACTTGATTAATATTTTTAAAACTTTCTAATCTTTTCAAAAATGCAAATCAACCCACATCCCTCTTCAATCCAGATCAACCAGTCTCTCTCTCCTCTCTCTCTCGACAGCTTCTCTCAGCTGTCTCCCAACCAACAGTTCTGCAAAATTCTTCCTTCAATCTCCAGCGACTCCAACCTCCAGTGAAAACTAGTCAGGCGAGTTCCCTTTCGACTTTCAATCGTCAATCGACGTGAAGACTTCTCCGGCAACAAAAACTGTGAGTTCTTCATCGTCCTATTTATTTTTTCATAGGTAAAAAATTATTAAGAAATAAAGAAACTTGAGCCAACTACTCTTCTAGTATAGAAATGTGAACTAAATAAAACTCTAACTTCTGGCATTTCTTCTTCCGTTGTCGTACTGTTGATTCAGATTTGTTGGTGATTTTTTGTCATAGTTAATGTACTTAGTGTGTGTGTGAGGTATTGGTGTTTTTGGATTGATTTATTGTTTGTCTTGGCAAAAATGGTGTTGCAACACATAAAACATCTGATGCAACAGATAAAATATCTGATGCGACAGATGAAGACATCTGATGCAACAGATGAAAACATCTGATGTAATAGATTAAAATTTGATGCAACTATGAAAATCTGATACAACAGATGAATAATCTAACAGATCATTTATCTGTTGCGACAGGCGAATCTTCTATTTGGAAGAAATCTAACTAATATTGATCCAACAGATAACTCATTTTGCAACATATGAGTTATATGTTACAACAGATCAGTGATCTATTTTTATTATTTTCGACGGTTTGCTCATCTGTTGTAATAGGAAAGTTATATGTTGCAACAGATAACATACTCGCTGCCGCGAATTAGTAATCTATTTTTATGGTTTTCAACGAATTCATCATCCGTTGCAACAGGTTGGTTATATGTTGCAATAGATAAACTACCTGGTGCAACAGATTAGTGATCTATTTTTATGGTTTTCAATGGTTTACTCTTTCGTTGCAACGATTGGTTATATGTTGCATTAGATAAAATACCCGGTGTAACAGATTAGTGATCTGTTTTTATTATTTTCAACGATTTACTCATCCGTTGTAATAGGTCAGTTATATATCGCAATAGACAACATACCTAGTGCAACAAATTAGTGATCTATTTTTATTGTTGCCAATGGTTTACTTATCGTTCCAATAGGTTGGTTATATGTTACAATAGATAACATACCTGGTGCAACAGATGTGTGATCAATTTTTATGGTTTTCAATAAATTACACATCCGTTGTAACAGGTTCGTTATATGTTGCAACAAATAAACTACCTGGTGCAATAGATTAGTGATCTATTTTTACTGTTTCCTACGGATTACTCATCCTTGCAACAAGTTGGTTATATGTTGCAACAGATAAAGTACCTGGTACAATAGATTAGTGATCTATTTTTATGGTTTCCAACGATTTACTGATTTGTTGCATCCGAGTTGGTTATATATTGCATAAGATAAAATACCTGGTGTAACAGATTAGAGATCTATTTTTATTGTTTCTAACAATTCACTCATTGCATCCGAGTTGGTTATATGTTGCATCAGATAAAATACTTGGTGCAATAGATTAGAGATCTATTTTTATTATTTCTAACGTTTTACTTATTCATTGCAACAGGTCAGTTATATGTTGCAACAGATAACATACCTGGTGCAACAGATGTGTGGTCTGTTGGAACTGTTATTTTACCATTGTATATATTAGATTTACTGTTATCCCTCTTTAATGATGCATTAATCAATTATAATCTATTTTATGTTTCTGTTAATTTAAGATAATATGGCTCCCAAAAGAAAAAAAATCGAATTAAGTCCAAGTAAAGGAACAAATGTAGAAGCTCGGCTATATCCACCACTTTATGAGCTTGCTTTATAAGCATTATCTAAATCAGGAGTAGAAGATAATGAACATAGGGAGAAGGAATGTCTCAAAAGAGATGATCCAAATGCTAATAGCTCTTCCACCGCAAAGTTGGTAAAAACCTTCAGCATTGATCGTTATCCTGTAAGAATGCAGTGCGATAGTGCCACGGATTTAACGGGTGATTTCATGGTTAAGTCAGCCATGGGAAAATCTTTCGACACCTTCAGAAAAATACTTCAAGAATAAAAATTGGATGCTTATTTCAGGAAAATCTGCTTTAGGCAATATCGTAATTTGTCAGAGGACAACAGTGCTCGTTTCCAGATAAAAATGGTATACGATCTTCTCAAGCATAAGTTTATGTATGAAAATAAAGATAAGATGGATGAGGTGTGGATAAATTACTGTGTCATGCCTGTTTGTTCTGGTTGGAAGGAGTTTGCCATAGCTACCAGACTAAAATGTTATCTTCTTTCTCCTTCTCAAGTTATGCCTGCTCTAACCTTAAAAAAGCACCCTGCACACTCAAAAAAGGCAAATAAAAGCCGAGTGATCGCGATGACCTGGTGTTGATTGTTGGTCCAAGCTTCAAAAATAAAAATTTGATAGAAGCGTTGAAAGGTAAAGGACTCTCAAAGAAGCACAAGCAATCATTGTGCATGTTTTGGTTTGTACATAATATTCTTTGGGCGAGAGACGTTAACAACAACATAAGTATTGGTTTAATAAAGCTCTTCGAGGATCTTGAGGCATTTAATAACTATCCTTGAGGTTATGAAAGCTTCAAAATGATTGTCCAATATTTTTTAACTCCGTTAACGCCAAAGACAGTCAACTTATATGGCTTTCCATGGGCCTTCATGGTAGATATTTCTTTTATCATGATATGATTCGTCATTTTTTTATTCAATAATGCTTTTGATTTATTGGCGTTATGTTATAGGCTTGGGCATTTGAAGTCATTCCTAATTTGAAACAATAAGTGAACTACCAGGAAGAAGTTTCTTGTCCAAGAATCTTGAGATGGTTTTCAGCCAAAACTGATAAAAATGTAAAATTTCATGATCTTTTGAATCCCCGGAAAGAAGCAGTAAGTCCAATTCTAATTAAGTTTTTGGTTTAATTAATTATTATTTTAATGATTTCATCATCATTCTAATATATGTACTAATTTATTTTAGATTGTCCATCTGTGGCTTGTTCCGACCAACCGAGAGTTGAAGATGCTATTTTTTCTTACTTTACGGTCTGTGCAAACTTTATCGGACCCTAAGGTCATTGATGGAATAAAAATAAAATTGTTTGGAGTAACAATCATCAAAATAAAAATAATTTTGGAGGGTGGACTTGTTGTTGATGATGGTAGTGGTAGTGGTGCTGCTGTTGGGGCTAATGATGCTCCTTTTACAGTTTTTGAAACAACAAGCCATTATAATTATGATCATACTGGTTGTACAAATTTTTCTCTAGATTTTGCCATATCTAGAGAATGTTCTGCATGGCAAATGTTAAGACTACAAGGCAAAACACGATAGAGTGATTAATGCTATTAATGTACTAACTGGTTCTGTAAAGGAAATGACATCTAAGAAAGGTGTCATTCCTTCAAAAAGGATTTCATACTCATACACTCTACTAAAGATCAAGGTGGCTAAGAGGAGAAGGAAAGATATTTCCAAGGCATCATCAAGCATCGAGAAAAGCAAAATTGCAATGCCTCTGTCTTTATCTTGAACCGTTGTTCAGTGTGCAAGGGCCACAAAAGAGCAACATGACCTGAAGAAGGTAAATGTACATCACCTGTTCCAATAAATAAACAGGCACATATCTATTTCAACAGATGATACATCTACCAAAAATTATCAAACAGATATATACATCTGTTGCAACTGTTGTCTAACCTATTGCATAAGATGCGTTATCTGTTGCAACAGATGAATCTTATGTTGCAACAAATGGGTCATCTATTCAAAATTATCATACTGCTCTGATTTACCTGTTCGAATTTGTCCCAACAAATGATCCATCTATTGCAACATAAGACTTATCTGTTGTACCAGATGGACAATCTGTTGTATATCTGTAATTAGTATTGATAATTTCTTGCTTTCTAGGTGGATTTCATAGAAGAAGTTACTGCTGAAGAGCATAATATCACAGTTAATAATCCATCAACTACTTCCAAAAAAGAAGGAAAAATGGAGTTTGTTAGTTTGGGAGAACGGAAGAATTACCTGTATGAAGGGTTCAACATCTCAGACGAGGCTCTAAAAAAACTAACACGGTTGATCAATGACTATTTATAATGGATTGCCGATGGGCCATTAAAGCATAATGCCGGCATGTACATAAATCAATTTTTAAATATATTATTTTATACAATTTTTGTTGTCAAAACTTGACATTAACACATATAAATCATTATGTAAAAAATAAAATGACGAACACTACAAAGTGAACGAATCGAGTCTTGGTTTTGATAAGTTTGACTTTATTGTTGCACATCCCAGAATGAAGAATTGGTTCTATTTGATGTCACAACCCTAAACTTGCTGCAATGATGAGGTTTAAATATCATACATATTACTATTAATTAATACTTTATTTAATTGCATCTGCATATTAATTTTTTCATCACGTAATCTAAAATATTTGATAATATGTGCAGCACATCAATGTCATTCTTTACTACCTCCGAAAGAAGGCCAAGTTTCAAACACAAGAATAATACAGACACACGACAGACAATTATTTGTACAAAGCTTACATCAATAATGCCTACAATAGGTATTGTCAACAACATCCAGAAGTTTCTTAAAATGAGAAATGCTTAATCAACATCATCAAAGGTTTTAGCATTTCAGTTGGCTTACCTTGGCATTTGGTCAACGAAGTGTACATCCCAATTAATTGTGGTGATGAATTCCATTGGGTGTTAGTTGTCGTCGTCCTAAAAGAGAGGGTCATCCGAGTTTATGACTTGATATCATGAAGGAGACGTTCCAGGCTGTCGTTTGAGATACAAAAGCTGGCCAAAATATTGCCTACTTACCTTAATATGAGTGGATTTTTGAATCAAAAAGTTCATACTGATTGGTCGACGATTGAAGCATACCGGGATAAAATGGGTAATCCATTTGATGTACAATATATTGAAGGAATTGCTCAACAAACCATTGGTAGCCTGTAAGTTTAAGTGTCATGATTTAGTTTTATTTCACAAATTTTACAACGCTTGCATGAACTGCAAGATATGGATTATCTATTCTTTTACAACGCAGGAATTACGGTGTTTTTGTTGTCACGTACGCCAAGTATTTGACTAATGGATTACAAGTACCAAATGATGGACTTGATGTTGAATTACTCCGCAAAAGATATGCTGCTCTTTTATGGAAATGCAGAGAAGCAAAAGCTCAGAAGCCGTATGCAAGCAACATTAAAGATCCACAACGATCAAACCCAAATTCCACAGCACCGGATGAAGAACAACTTGTCCATATTGAGTAGATCTTTATAGCTTGAGTCCGTAAATGTAATAACCTATCCTCCTTGGTTTAACTTGTTGATTTATTTGTAGAGTAGATCATTTGTACCCATACTAATTTTTTTACATTTCATTTATTTGTTGAGTTATTTCATGTAATTTTCGAAGGCTTCAACTTATTTTATGTTGTCTATGAATATAATTTAATCCTTAGTTTTAAACATGTTAATTGAAATGGAATACTAAGTTCAAATATCACAATAGATAATACATCTGCTGCAACAGATGACATATCTTATCAAATAGATTTAGACATATGTTGCAACATGAGATGCAACACGTAGGTCATCTGCTAGAAATTATATAACAGATCTTCCTACTTTCTTGATTTTTTCCAATAGATTACCTATCAATTGCAATAGATAGATTATATGTTGCAACAGATTGGATATCTGTTGCGACAGATAGACTGGGAAACATCTATTAATGCAACAGATGACCAACCTATTCCAACAGATAATCAATCTGTCACAACAGATATACTATCTGTTGCATTATAAAACTTCAATTATTAGCAGACATATAAATTATTGCCACTATATGTAAAGTGAGGTGGCTTGAAATAAAAAATTATTATCGTGTTCGTCTCCATCTTTATATATATTTTTATTTATACACGGGCTCCAACCATTTAGTTAGCTCATCTGCTGGAAATTATATAACAGGTCTTCCTACTTAATTTATTCCGATAGATTACCTATCAGTTACAACAGATAGATTATATGTTGCAATTGATTGTATATCTATTACGACAGACAGTCTGGGAAACATTTGCATAATGCAACAGATGACCAACCTATTCCAATAGATAATCAATCTGTCACAATAGGTATTATATTTGTTACAACATATATAAAATCTGTTGCATTATAAAAATTCAACTTGGCCAGACATAAAAATTATTGCCACTACATGTAAAGTGAAGTGGCTTGAAATGAAAAATTATTATCGTGTTCGTTTCTGTCTTTGTACATGTTCTTTTTTATACACGGGCTCCAACCATTTAGTTAGTACCCCATAAACCCAGACCCATTACATCTTTCCCAAAATAGTGTAGCATATATCGGTCATTTTTGTATCGATCAGCAAACACTCGATGTATGCAAGTGAGTACGGCCTACACACTGCACCAATTCCATTTCTTTAAAGCTGGATGTTCTTATTTCGACCTTTAAAAACCCATGATTCCTTCCTCAAGACTTCTGCTGGCAAATGATCCATCAGCTTACTCTGCATCAACAACTTGGGTAACAAATTCAAGAGTGGCTGCATGTGGGCTAAAAATATGTCCTCGCTGAAGACAGGTAAGTTGCAGTCATAAACCTTAATATTTCCCTCGTAGAGTAGTATCTCAACAACAAGAAAATGTTTGACTTCCACATTCATGACTATAAGGATTCTCTTTGCCTTGGTCCAGCTCTTACCGTGTGGATATGACCTCTTTCTTCTAACATATTTAATCACTTCTTCATCCCATTGAATGCAAAACTAATCAAATCTTGGGCCATCAGAATTAGCTAGATTACGGAGATCATCGTACCTATTCTTGAAATTATTGTAGAAGTTTAGGTCCATTATCCTATCAGTAGCATCATAAGTATCCGGGTAAGCTAATTGTCTGTCCCTCATGAGGCAGAGAATTTCATCAACATACTATGGTACAAGAAGACAATTTTTAAATAGGTTGGAAATTGTAAAAAATATAAACACAGTGGAATGAATCTGTTGCAGAGGGTTCTCTGAATCAGTTCACAGATTACCCAGCCAATGCAACTTATGCAACAGATGTGTATTATATTACAATAGAATACCAAGCTATTACAATAGATTACATATCTACTGCGTAGATTCTTCTTTATGGAGTAGATTGGAAGGCTAGGTTAGCAAAATTAAACTTATATTGTCCTCGTACCACTCACACATATTTGTTATATTCGTGAATTCTTTGGTTGCAAATAAATGTATAATGTATTCTTTTTAAACCTTCGTCTTACCATTCATGATTTCTTCCAGTTCCTTCTTCTTTTTCTTTCCAAGTGCCGCGAATATGTCCACCTTCTTCAGTAATCCCTGAACTTTAATAACTCTTGAAGCGGGAGGAGTTGCAATTTTTGCTATTTTCAGAACGGAGAGAATTTGCCTAATTTTTCTTCTCTTCCTCCTAACTTTCACTGTAGGAGTGCATGACTCTCTCACCTTGTTGGATGGTATGACACCCCTCCTGAATTTTAACTCCTCAGCACTTCAGTAATAGCCTCTAGCTTTTCAAGGAGTTTATCCTTGCTGTCCTTGCATACTTTGCATTGCAATAAGAACATGATGGTGAAGAGAGGTGATAGGGACCACTGTAAGGGTGGAAGGGACTAGTGTATGGGTGAGAGGGACCTGTGTAAGGGGTGTTTTCAAACATATTTATTTTTTACTGAGCACCAACATGCTCATAATCATAACTGGCTACAGTAGCATCAGGATGGCTGCCACCATCATCAACAACTTCACTAGCAACACCCCCAGAAGAAGCATCCAGATTTGTTGCAGTTTGAGGTTGGTCGTGAAGAGCTTCAACATTAGGCTGACCTTGCCTAACTGCTCTTCTTATGGATGTTAATCCAACTAATTTCTTCTTTATTAACTCCACCGTTGGGTCTTATTTTGTATCAACAAGATAAAGAGTAAGAAAAGAAGTCATCCCCAACTCATCAACGGTAGGCATGATCCAAGGATGCACAACCTATAAAAAAGACAGGAGGCATTTAAATCATATAATAATAAATTACAGTCAGTTGGGTTACACGGATGTTAACATAACCAACTTATACTACAGATGATCTAGGTGCCGCAATAGTTGATCTATATGTCGTAACAGATTGACAATATATTGCATTAGATTACAAATTTATTTCATAATTTGCAGTAGATGGGTAATCTATTGAGTCGGATTCAGAGAAATAGAGCAATATATTATTAATCTATTGCAAAATATAGATCGTCTATCGCAACAAATTACTCATCTGTTGCACCAGTTACAGTTGATGGGTAGTCTATTGCAACAGACGACCCCTTTGTCGCAACAGATGGAACATCTGTTTCAATATATTTCTTTGAGGCAAATTATTTTAGTTGAAAAAAGATGTATTGCATCATCTAAAGGGTTAAATAGATCAGCCTCCTGCTCTTTAATATTTTTTTGCTGCCCTTTGCAGCTGCCAACCACCTAAGGATCCTTGGATGAGAAACCTCATCTGGGTAATCCTTGAACTACTTTTAGAGGAGAGGAATGGCTTCACATGACCAAGACTAAAAAATATAAATAGAAAGCAAGCAAAAAAAAGTCATAATCACTATATTCATTATAAATTAATGGATAAGTAAAAATAGTGATCAATTTTTCCATGAAAGCCCAAGGAAAGCCGTATAATGTGATCGTCTTTGGGGATAGCTTTGTCAGTAAATATTCGACAGTCAAGTAGTACCTATCATATCCCCAGGGATAATCATTAAATTTATCAAAATATTCGACAAAGACTAATAAATCATCTTCTATGACTTTCCTGACCTCTCTTTCCAATAAAATAGAATGGACGAACCAAACTAAGCATAATTTCTTCCTACAGTGCTTTGGTATGTATTTATCCTCGAGATCTGCCATCAAATCCTCCTCTTTGTAGCTACTACATCCAATAATGCCCAATAACCCATCTTTTTTTTCCTTGCATTTATTGGACCCTTTGTAGGGTGTTTCCTTGATGAGAGGTTCTTCTGGACGATCGCATCTCAAGCCCGTCACTATGGCAAACTCTTTCAACCCAAAATAAATCGGCATGCCACAGTAGTTGATCTAGATTTCATCCATCTTCTTTTTGCCCTCTTTTAGATCTTTATCATCTCCCATGTACTTGATCCTGCGCTTGAGAAGACCATATACCATGCTCATTGGGAAACGGAGAGTTCATCCCTTAAGCAGCTCAAGAAACTATGCAAAGTAGATCTTGTTAAAAATTCCTTCTATATTTTCATTATTCATAATTATCCTTAATTCATCAAAACATTTCCCCAACTGACATTTAAGTACAAGATCACCAGTTACTTTGTCAGGGCTATCCATCGGCATAACAACTCGAAACCTATTGATACTAATGGTTTTGATAGAATCATGCTAGGATTTTGATATTATTTCACGCCCCATTGATGAGAAGGAGTTATCACTTTCCTCGGCTTTATTTTTCCCCAACTAAGATTGTTCAGGAAGTTTTTACGAATCTATATGTACTTTAGCCATTTTTGTTGGGTGGTCAGAAGTTGATCCACTTTTAGTTTTTTTTTTTTAATTTTGGGAGACATCTTTTAACTACAAAAATAGAAAAAACAAAAAATAATTGCATTTGATGTCTGCATAATTTAAAAAATAAAGGTAAGACAAATTTCAATAAATTATTCTACGCCACATTATAAAAAAAATACTCCAATAGATAACCCATCAGTTGGAATAGATGGGAAATTTGTTTGAAGACCTATTTAATATCTCCCAATAGATATCTCACCTGTTGCAATAGATAGACCACCAACACCATAACCAATGCCACCAAGACCACTACTTATACCAATACCAAGAACACCGACACCACCACCAAAAACATAAATACTGACACCAACAATAATATCCACCAACAACACCACAAATACCATACAAAAATAACATGATAGTCAACAAAATACTGAGACAAAAACTAGGGTTTTCTTGGGTGCTTCCTACTTTTTAGCATCAAAACATAAAATTGTTAACCCATTCTCGAAGATAATACAACTAAAAGTCTTTTTTCATCATTAACTAAAACACCCTAATTTTTAGAATAAAGAACAAATATAGAAATCTTCTCAAACTCTATTACCTGCTAAGATAGAGAAAACGATGGATACAAGCGAGAATGAAGTCAAAAATAACAACTATGTGGTCGAAAATGGGAAGAAAATCGATCTATTTTGAAGGGTTTAGCAATATGTTGAGTAGTTATTGTCAGTATTGCTGAGTAAGAGAGAGAAGTGAGAACTTGAAATTTTAAATGAGGAAAAGTTTTTCCCACAAATGGATAATTTGTATGGGTTGATTTGTAATTTTGGAAAAGAATGACAAGTTTTGAAATTGTTAATTTGGTCTGAATTGATCTTAATTAATTTTTAAAATTTCAAAAGATATACTAGTTTTTAAAATATTAAGTTAATGAAAAATATTTCAACTCAGAGTGATCGATCGATGACCCGAGTCGAGATAATTGCAATACCAACACTATGCAATTGGAACGACTTAATTAAAGTTGTAGTTGACCCTATGAGATCATTTATTCATCCCTAGTTCTATCTAAATCAATTTAGGTACTGTTAATTTTACCATTAAGTTAATGAGAGCTTATTTCAACTTAGAGTGATCGATCGATGACCCAGGTCAGAATGAATGCAATACCAACACCATGCAATTGGAACGACTCAAGTAAAGTTGTAGTTGAATCTATGAGCTTATTCATTCATCCCAAGTTCCACCTAAATCAATTTAGGTACTATTAATCTTAATATTAAGTTAATAAGAGCTCATTTAAACTCAGAGTGATCGATCAATAACCCGGGTCAGGATGAACGCAATACCAACATCATGTAATTACAACGACTCAATTGAAGTTGTGGTTTACCCTATGAGCTCATTGATTCATCCCTAGTTCCACCTAAATCAATTTAGGTACTATTAATCTTAACATTAAGTTAAATTTCAACTTAGAGTGATCGATCGACGACCTGAGTTGGGATGAATGCAATACCAACACCAATTGTAAAGACTCAATTAAAGTTGTAGTTGACCCTATGAACTCATTCATTCATCCCTAGTTCCACCTAAATCTATTATAATGAAATCTGTTGGAACAAATGACTGAGCTGTTGGAAATTTCTAACAAATATTCATATTTATTTCAACAAATGACATATCTAATTTAATTATCAAATAAACATTTACATCTGTTGTAAAAGATGACCGAGCTGTTGGAAATTTTTAAATAAATATTGATATCTGTTGTAACAGATGATATATCTGATTTAATTATCAAATGGACATTTGCATCTGTCGTCACAGATGATTGAGCTGTTGGGATATATATATAGATATTTATATCCATTGTAACATATGACATATCTAATTTAATTATCAAATAAAAATTTGCATTTGTGAGCTGTTGGGATTTTTAAATAGATATTTGTATCTGTTATAATAGATGACTGCTGTTGGGATTTTTAAACAGATATTGCTATATCTTGCAACAAATGACATATCTATTTGAAAATATTTTTTCTTTCAATTTTAAAGCTTTTTGTCCGGGTAGATAAAGTAATAAGTACTACAAAATGCGGTAAAAAATGAAGAGTTTCTTTTTCTTTGGATAACTCAAAAATGAGTTCATTGAGTAGTCTTATCTTGTCTTTTTAACGTCACTAGTATTCCTCGTGCCCCTCAAATTATTAATGAATATTAATTATATTAATTAATAAATATTGAAAAACCCACGTCTATGTACACAATATATCTAGAATTATCTCATCTCTTCTCAGCTTCAACTTTATCGCTAAATTTAGTTTATTCATTTGTCATCTTTTTCTTTCTCTCCTATTTACGTTAGGGTTATCACAATCTTTTTTTTCTCTCTTTTATATTCTCTTTCTCATAAAGATCCTTTTGGATCTAAGCCGATCCATATTTTTCCTCGACTGAAATTGCTATTTTAATCCTCTTTTGACATTAAGGTATGGTTTAGTATTGCTCTTTCATTCTTGTCTTCTTCTTTACAAGTTATTTACATCTATTTTTTATTTAATTATCATTTACCCATATCATATTTATTTAAAAATTTTGAAGGAACTTTTAAGTATTGAATAAACGAATAGAGAATTTTTATTACAATATGCAAAAAAAGTATTCTGTTGGGAGAAATTTAAAAAACTTGTTGGCATTATCATTTTTGTGTATGTATTTTGTTTGTTTCATAGTTGTTTATGTTGTTATTGATATTGTTAGTGGGGTTGGCGTTGTTGGAACTTATGGTGTGGTGTTGTTGATGGTGTTGGAACAAAGGATGGAACAAAGGATACCTTGATGTATTTCAATAGACTCCACATCTATTGCAATAAACACCACATCTGTTGCATCAGAATCCACATCTGTTGCAACAGACTCTACATCTGATGCAACAAACTCCACATCTGATGCAACAGACTCTACATCTGATATAACAGACTCCACATTTGATGTAACAGACTCTACATCTATTGCAACAGATGGATACTATTCTTTTTTGTGACATTAATTTTTTTCTCTTCTTTATAGATATAAGGAACTGAAAGTTGATCAACTTTTTCCCGACCATCACAAGAGGTTGCAGTAAAGATAGGTTCGGAGAAATAAGTTATATGCAGATGGAACCACTTCATATGTTGGAGGTATGTATTACTGATAAATTTATCATGGAAACACATATAGATTACACTAAATTTATGAATGTTGTTTTTGACAGATTAGTCATAGATCATTCAAACAAGATATCTGTAATTTTACAGTTAAGTTTGGTAGGTCCAAACTGATAAGGCTGAGGGACCATGAATATGGTTCTGATACCCTGTTAAGATTTAATGTCGGTTGTTGCTCATGTTTATTTGTCAAGCATTGTTAAGGGATATAGTTTTGGTGTCATTGTAAAGAGATTCAATAGTGATTTGACTAACTTTTAGGGTGGATTGGACTCTGAGAAGGCCTTCGAAGTCTAGAACTACATCTAACAAGAATGAACAACCAATATAGTTATTTCCCTAGCTCAAATTGATATGGTTGGGTTGCTCGAGTTGATGATTATATGCCAGAAGGTGCGGTAGAAGAATGCCTTCAAGGGAAAATAGGTGGTTGATGAAAGACTATATTATTTGAGAGCTAATTGAAGAAGAGACATAGGGTAGAAAGTAACTTCTAGCGAATCTGGCCAATAAAATTATCTTAAAACATGAGAAATCTGTATCAAGTGCAAATATAAAGGTGTATTCAGTAATGAAAAATCTATCTGTTGTTTCTCTAATAGAAAATAGTGCAGATGGTCACTTTACTAGGGAGCTGAGACAAGGTAGTGTGGTCGGGATTATCACCTAATAGAAAATAGCAGAAGACCAAGAAAGCCGCATTAAGGGAATCGAGGGTTGAAATATTATACAGTAAGTCTAGAAAACTTTCGCCAATAACAACTGCAGTTAAAGTAAGGAATATAAGCGAAGACGATAATTTTTGAATTTTATACTGCATCCCATACCTTCTTATTTGTGGTTTCGATTAGGTCCACTGTTGTTGACCTAATCGGAACCACAAATGAGATTGAAAGTCAAATTGAGTATCATTACTTCCTTAGCAATATGGTTATAATTGATTCTGTTTTATATCCTTAGCATGCTTTCAACATATCTTGAAGAAGATCAGAGGCTTGCTCTAGTATGTGAATTTCGATAATTTTCAAGTTTGCCTCCAACTTGCTGATTCTGTATTCAAGCTGGTTGTGTTCGTCTTTGAATTTGGTATAGAGCTCCTAATTTTTTGTGATCTTGATCAGGAACACCATCTTCAAAGCTGTGGCATTCTAGAAGCCCTTCAAAACACTTTCTTCAGAAGCCTTAAAGGATACATGTAGGGTCGCTGTGTATGTTTTTAGGTCATAATGTGTTGATGCACCGTCAAGATGTGATCCCAACCATTGAATAGATCACTTTTATCAAGTGTTGCTCAATGCATCATACTCAACCAACCTTCAAGGAATTTGATAAATTAATAAGCAAGGAGTTACGTAACGTTTGATCTAAACTGACTTTACCAAGCCTATCAAATGTTACGTAACTCCAGGCTCATTACCCTATCAAAAAACTTTGCCCGAGTTAGTGCACAAATCAAATGAGCTCAATCTTTCAACCTTTCTACTGATCGCTCTTCTACAATATAGATGACAAGATATCTGCCATGCAAAAGTCTACACCGTCAGCAAAAATGCTTGCCACGGTGAAAGGTCTTCTGATGGAATCAATAGTAATCTCTCAATATCAAGTGATATTAAGATATTCCTAGTCATGCTTTACCAAGACTTTCTCTACGGCAAGAATTTCTGCTGATGACAAGATATCTGCCATGCAAAAGTCTACACCATCAACAAAAATTTTTGCCAGACCGAAAGTCTTTAGAAGGCATTATTAGTAATCTCTCAACATCAAGGAAGTCTTGTACGAAAGTCTTTAGAAGACATTTGAAAATAAGGAATTTTTCAGCAATTCCTACACATAATTACAATCAACGGCCTCACCAGATTCACTCTTAGTTCAAAAGAAAAGGCAAAAATATTTTCATTTGCATTCGAACTAGGAATGCAAATAAAAATATTTCCGTCTTTTATTTTGAACTAGGAGTGACTATGGTGAGGTTTTTGATGCCGTAATTATGTGTAGTCATTGTTGAAAACTTTCTTATTTTTTAATGTCTTCTGAAGACTTTCATACAAGACTTCCTTGGTATTGAGAGATTACTAGTCATGACTTCTGAAGACTTTCGCTTTGGCCAGAATTTCTACTGACGGTGTAGACTTTTTCATGGAAGATATCTTTTCATTAACAAAAATTCTTGCCGTAGAGAAAGTCTTGGTAAGGCATCACTAGGAATATCTCAATATCACTTGATATTGAGAGATTACTATTGATGCCTTTAGAAGACCTTTCATTGTGGCAAGCATTTCTACTGATAGTGTAGACTTTTACGTGGAGGATATCTTGTCATCTATATTGGAGAAGAGCGATCAGCAGAAAGTTTAAGAGATTGAGCTTGTTTGATTTGAGAACTAACTCGGCAAAGTTTTTTGATAGGGTAATGAGCCTGGAGTTACGTAACATTTGATAGGCCTGGTTGAGTCGATTTAGATCAAACGTTACGTAACTTCTTGCTTATTAATTTATCAAATTCCTTGAAGGTTGGTTGAGCAAGATGTATTAAGCAACTCTCGATAAAAGTGAGCTATTCAACGGTTGGGACCTATCTTGACTGTGCATCAATATATTTTGACCTAAAATAAACACAACATCCCTCTATGTATCCTTTAAGGCTTCTGAAAAAAGTGTTCTGAAGGCCTTCTTCAATGCCAAAACTTTGAAAGTAAGGTTCCTGATTAAGCTCACAAGAGACCAGGAACTCTATACCAACTTCAAAGATGACAACGACCAGCTTGAATACAGAATGAGCAAACTGGAGGCAAGCTTGAAAATTATCGGGATTCATATACTATAGCAAGGCTCTGATCTTCTCCAAGAAATGTTGAAAGTATTCTAAGGCAAGAAAACACAATCAATTAATCCATATTGCTAAGAAATTAATGATACTCAATCTATCTTTCAATCTTGTTTGTGGCTCCGATCAGGACAATAGCAGTGGACCTAATCAGAACCAAAAACAAGAAAGGCATAGGATGCAATTTAAAATTCAGAAATTGCCGCCTTCGCTTAGATTCCTTACTTTAAATGCAGTTGCTATTGGTTAAAGTTTTCTAAACTTACGGTACATCAATTCAACCCTCGATCCCGTAAGGCGGCTTTCTTAGCCTTCTGCTAGTTTCTATATAGGTGATAATCCCGACCATGCTACCTAGTCATATCTTCCTAGCAAAGTTTCCATCTGTGTTATTTTTCTTTTAGAGAGACAACAAATGAATTTACATTATCGGATACACTTTCATATTTGTACTTGATTCAGATTTATAATGTTTTAAGATAATCCCATTGGCTAGATTTTTTCATTTAAGAGCTTTTTTTATTTTTTCTAACAGCTGATTCATCGGTCGCAATAGATGGGGAATTTGATGCATCAACAACATTTTTTGTTTGTTTAATGTGTTTAGACGAAAATTCACGATCACGACTGTTCACCTTTTTCTTAACAAACAATCATCATATAACTTTTAATTAATCCAACCCAGGTTAATGTTTTCAAAGTTCATGCTAATCTTGTTCCCTATCCCAGCATGGTATATATGTATATGTATGCATTGCATTGGGTATGTGCATTGGTTGATTGGATTTTGAACAGTTGGCATTATATTATCCTTATCCTTGAGTTACACACTAGCACTCCAACCGCTAATTGTCTTCGTACGCTATATTCCCACATGATGTAGGGACTGGTCATACTATCACACCTCCTGCTCATTGACTTGGGTTCGGGGATAACTTGTGTTGAGATTATTCCAACTCAAGGTATATGTATGTTGGTTATTAGGTATTGGGGGTGATCTTCGGTCCTTGTTGGACTTGAGGTTCCCATAACGACAAGGCCCGAGTTTGGTTCGTGTCACCATTCTTGTTTTTTGCTCTCAAAAATTGTGTGTATGGTATATGTTATTCTTAACATCTTTGTTTTCTAAATTTGTTAAAGGAAAGATTGATTTCCTTGGCATATTTGTTTTCTAACTTCATTAAAGGTAATAGTAGAGATATTTGGGGTTTAATCGTGTTAGTTAATGCCTTGTCCTATAATTCGAGGACGAGTGATACTTAGGGAGGGAGACTGACATGCCCCAGATTTGATCCTTGAAAATTCCTTAAGTTTTAAGCTCACTTCCATATTGACGACTCATTATATGAGTCATATGGTGTGGTTATGGGTCTAGGGACCAAAGTTGTAACCAAACCAGTGTGGAATTGGCTAAGTTCTGCTTGGAGTATAAGTGGCTCACTACAAGTAGTAATATTATATTACAAGTGGTAGGGTTGAGTCGTATGTTGTCCAGTGTCTAATCCCTTTGGGTTCTGTCTTGGATACGACTAAACCATATGGATCGTATGGCCAGGTCATGAGTGGGATCATGGAGTCGTAAGATGGACAGTGTATGGGTGTCCAACTTAATATTTGGGATACAACTCATGGCTATGAGTCGTATGATGTGGTGATGAGTCGGTGGGCCATCTCAAAACCAAGGACGGCTTTTTTATAGTTTTTAGTTGGGGGTATTTTGGACATTTCCCACTTAAATCCCTTACGTGCCCATGCCCCTAAAATACTTTGGGGCATTATTCTACACTTTACAAGATCAAAACATCCTCTGTACTCTATCAAAATCCTCTCAAGCAAAATGGGTTAGGTCTCTCCAAAGTGTCCATCTAAGGGTTCAAGAGTCAATTTCTCTCCATGAATCTTCGTAATTCAGGATTTTGGCTCTTCCCTCACTATTAGTTTACTAAAAGTATATGTTCAGAGCATTCATGAATCATTAATGGTGGTTTTGAAACCAGCGTTGAGGGGTTTGAATGCATATCATTGAATATTATTTTCTATGGTTTAAATTGTGAGTATGCACATTTTAATTATGGTTTTCCACATGAGGGTGAATGGGAATGGTGATTTAATTGAAGGGTCATAGTTGAACCCTAAATTTGATGATTTTGTCTATGATAATGGCATGTCCTCAACCTATTTGTAAAATTGTTGATGAGAAAGATATTTTCACAAGTTGAATTGTGTTTTTGAACTAAGCCTTTGGAATAACCATGATAATGATTCGTGAAGGACTTTGTAAAGTCTTTGATAGCCATAAATTGAATGGAATTTAAACTTTAGGGGTTTGGTTGGATCAAGGGTTCTAGTCCTAAAGTACCGGATTGATTTATGTTCATTTTTGAACATTGGGTTTGAGTCCCAAACTGATGTAATAATTGTCTTGGCATGTTATACGCTTGCAAGTGAGGTTGGTATGACGATACCAACGGGATGACTTTGGTAAGTAACTAGATTGATGATTATGATTGTGAAATAAATATTTAAATTGGGATTTAAAGCAGGATGCGTAGCCGAGTCGTGAAAGTGGAGGTTCGAAGGACTAACGCTAGAAACCGCGCTAGCCAGTGCGGGTGTTTAAATAATGTAGAAGTTTGAGTCCCCCATATTAAATATATGAATGGGAGGTTCGAGTCCCCCCTATAGAATACATTGGTGCTTAAGTCACCTTGATTATGTCGGGCGGTTTATGTCCCCTATGAAGGCATATACGGATATGGATATTCTCTGGTTCGTACAACTACATGCACTGAGGCCCTTCTAGCCAGGGGATGTTAGCCTCCTAAGTCTACATTTTAATAATGACAAACTAACAAGTGTATCTTTATAGGATATTGGGACTACTAATGTTTGGAAGTCATAAAGGAAGCCGACTCCAGGAATGGAAGGACATCAATACACAATCTACGACATCTAAGTAAATCAAGCACAATGAGAACAAATGGAAGGACAATCTCAGCCCAAAAGTTATGGTAAATTAAATCAATCACGATCAAGTAAAAAAAGATAGAGGATATTAGAAGATTGAAGAGTATCTCACCAAAAGATATAGAGGTTCACGATATCCAAACATTATGGTAAGCAAGAAATCAAATATCTTGGAAATGGAAAAAGGATCACAATCCTAGAATCACGATATGTTAAATCAGAACATAAAGAAAGAAAGGCCATAATTGATACATGGATGTATCTGATATGGATATGTATAATTGTTAAAACTGCACTACATATGGATATATCTGATATGGACATACATTATGGTACCATCCCTCAATCAAGGAATCAATTCAAATCCTTGACTGAGAAGAAATCACTTGAGTTTCCTCATGAAGAATGGCAGTAGAAGACTATTAAAGAAGAAGATTGAAGATGGACACGAGTCACGCAACTTAAAGGAGAAAAATCAAAGTGTCTTAATCTTAGTCTCACAAGGCTTTGAAACTTTTAGTTAACAGTTGTTATATAAATAATAGGATCAAGTCAACTTTGTTACATCAACTAAATCTGTGTCACAAGATTGGAAGAGAAAAATAAGTCTTCAGAACATGTTTCCTATCATTGTACTTGAGCCCGACATTGAACGATCTAAGGAAACTTTGAAACCCAAGGGGACAGGAAATAGGTACCACATTGGTTTTTAGAACTAGGATAAATCTTTGCGTTATTACTTTATGTTCTGTTATTTATTTGCTTAATTATTTTAAATCTAATCTGCTTTGTGAAGTGCACTAATTTGCAGGCGAGTCAACTATGAGGAGTCAGAGTCAACTCACAAAAAAATTCAAATCACCTCCCTTTTAAATTTCAATTGGTATCAGAGCAGTTCTTACTAACATTATTGCTTAACTGAAACTGAGCAAAGATCAAATGGCAAATTATCAAATCCTCGGTGCGCTTCTTCAGGATGGCCACTCCTCCACAAGACCACCATACTTTAATGGAAAACATTACTCCTATTAGAAAAATAGGTTCAGAATCTTTGTCCAATCAAATGACTTCCAAGTATGGGTTGTTATCAAGAAGGGTCCAAAGCCGATCCAAGGACATAAAGAGAAGTCAAAGGAAAAAGACAAAGAATCTACCAATTCTGACATAGAAGATCTTAAAAGCTTCAAGGTCACTAAAGAACAACAAGAGGTAATTCAAGATAATAAATATGCTATAAGTTTTCTTCTTTGTGTAGTTAGTAGAGAAGAATGCAATAAGATATCAACTTGCGAGACTGTAAAAGAAATGTGGGACAAATTAGAGGTAACCTATGAAGGAACCACCAAAATAAAAAAGTCAAAAATTGCTACCCTAGTCAATGGATACGAACTGTTCTAAATGGAAGAGAATGAAGACATTGAAATAATGTTTGACAGGTTCAGTAAGATTGTATCCGAATTAAAATCACAAGGGATGATCTATCCACATAGCCTATAAGTCTAGAAGCTGGTCCGAAGTCTCCTAAAGATTTGGGAAACCATGACTGTCATTCTGGAAATTGAAAATCTTTATAACATGATATATGACAAACTGCGAGGTAACCTTATTGCATATGAGTAAAATTATATTAACAGGTACCACAAGGAGGAAAAGAAGAAACCAGTAGCCTTTAATGTTTCTCCAACCAAAGAAGTGGACATTCTGGAAGATACTAATAGTGAAAGAATGGATCTTATAAATCATGGAGTAAAAAAAATCATGAGACAGAGACAACAAAGATCCCAAGGAGCAAAGAATGATAATTCCACCAAAAATGATGACAGATGTTATTACTGTGGAAGGACTGGTCACTTTAAACATAACTATCCTGAGTTAAAGAAAAGATCATCCAGAAAAAATCAAAACTTTGAAGCCTGGAGTGATGAAGTTGAAACCAAAGAAGAATTAGAAGCCGCCAATATGTGCTTCATGGCAATAGGTAAATCTAGTGAGGTAAGAATACATGATTGTCACAACTATAATATTCTTGAATCTAACTTAGATTTGATAGTTGATGAGCTTCAAAAGGTTATAGATAAATATAACAAACTTGCTCAAGCGAAGAAAAGTTGCGAATCTCGATTTAAACAAAAAATTGAGGAGGAATAGAGAAGTCATCAAATAGAAATCGAAGCATGTCAAATTGAAATTGACTTGCTTTATGAAGAGCTTGATGATGTAAAAATAAAGATAAACAGTATTAAGAAAAATCCTAGTCACAGTTTTCTGAGATCCAATTCCTTTCAAAATAATTCAAGTTCCCCATCAGAATTATTTAAATAAACTAAGATCTCCTTCACTTCTCAAA
The DNA here is from genome assembly GCF_002878395.1 of Capsicum annuum. Taxonomy (NCBI): domain Eukaryota; kingdom Viridiplantae; phylum Streptophyta; class Magnoliopsida; order Solanales; family Solanaceae; genus Capsicum; species Capsicum annuum. The sequence continues at coordinate 180,593,874 of NC_061113.1, forward strand.
GACCTTTCTATTTTATATGTGGATAGAGACGCACAATTCATACAGCTACATGCATAAGCCTAAAAGTGTGTGGGTTTGGAGGCCTAACAGAATCACATCTAACCCACAAAGACTCAAGAACACTTGGGTACCTAAAAAAAATTGATCTTCTTGTATTAGAAGAACAGGTCCGCAAGAGCTATAAGAAAGGAATGTGGGTCATTGATAGTGGATGTTCTAGACTCATGACTAGAAAGAAAGAAAAATTTTCTGTTCTAGAGAAAATTAATGGGGGATTAGTAAGGTTTGATGATAATGCTAAAGAAAACGTCATCTAAATTGGCCCAAAAAAACTCAGCTCATTATGCGGATTTAAGGAAATATATCTAGTAGATGGCCTCAAACACAATCTACTCAGCATCAGTCGGCTCTATGATGTTAGATTTGAAGTACTCTTCAAAGCCACAAATTGCTTAATCAAACATGACAAAAGAGACATCACTCTCGTCAGTGAATGCATTGACAATCTTTATGTTTGAAATAGTCCCAATTTTACAACCCTAACTTTCCTCATTGTGGAAGCAAATGATACTTGGTTGTGGCACAAAAAGCTTGGGCGTGCTAGCATAAATATCATTGAGAAGTTGTCCAGACTCGAATTGGTGGGAGGTCTACCAAAACTCAAATTTAAAAAGGATCACATCTGTGATGCCGTCCATTTGGGTAAGCAAACCCAGACATCGTTCAAAGTCAAAGACATTGTCTCCTCTACGAAACCTCTTCAAATAATCCACATGGATCTGTTTGGCCCAACTAAAACTACAAGCATTGGTGGAAAGAGATATATTTTTATCATAGTTGATTATTCACGTTTTACTTGGGTAAAGTTCCTTGATCATAAACATAAAACTTTCACAAATTTTGAGATTTTTTATAGAAAGGTACAAAGAGAAGTCAAACACCTCATCACTTACGTTCACAGTGATCACGGAGGAGAATTTGAAAACAAGGTATCTAAGGAGTATTATGCTCAGAACGAATATTCTCAAAACTTCTTTACACCTTGGTCCCCTCGACAAAATGGTGTAGTAGAGAGGAAGAATTGGTCTCTCTAAGAAAATGGTAGGACAATATGTTAGAACATAATCTTCCAGGTCATTTCTGGGCAGAAGCAGTAAGCACCGCTTGTCACATCATTAATAGGTGCCTGATCCTACCTATACTAAAGAAAACACCCTATGAACTATGGAGAGGAAAGAATCACAACATCAGTTAATTCCATCTTCTTGGATACAACTGATTTATTCACAACAACGATAAGAATAGCTTAGGAAAATTTGATCCATGAAGTGATAAAGGTATTTTTCTTAGGTACTATCCCACAAGTCGTACCTATAGGGCTTTTAATAAAAGAACTTTGTGTATTGAGGAATCTATGCATATTGTATTTAATGAATCTAATCACTTCTCCACGAGTCTGAGTATTTATGAAGAACAGGTGGATAACCTACAATCTGAGGAAAGCAACAGCACAATCCCTGAGCCACCCAAGAGTTGACTCCTAAATCAAAAACAGTAAAGAAAAGTGCTCCAAATGAGTGGAAGGGTGATGCTAGTCATCCAAATAAACTAACCATCAAAAATTTAGAAGATAGAGTAAACAAAAGCATCATTAAGGAGAAAAGCAGTTGTTTCCCTTGTTTCTCAAATTGAACTCAGTAAAACTGATGAGTCTGGAAGATTCATTGGTTGAATCTATGAAGGAAGAACTGGATCAGTTTGACCGAAATCAAGTCTAGACTCTACTTAAAAGACCTAGAAACTATTCAGTAATTAGAACTAAATGGGTCTACAAAAATAAATTAGATAAAGAAGCTAAAGTTATAATAAATAAAGACAGACTTGTTGCTCAAGGTTACTCCCAACAAGAAGGTATTGATTATGATGAAACCTTTTCCCCCGAGTCAATACAAATTTTATTAGCTTTTGTCACATTCAAATTTTTTAAGTTATATCAAATGGGTATAAAAAGTTCTTTCTTAAATGGCTTTATTCATGAGGAAGTTTTTGTTAAACAACCCCCTAAATTTGAAGATCCATCATATCCAAATCATGTTTTCAAATTATAAAAAGTACTCTACGGCCTCAAACAAGTTCCAAAAGCTTGGTATGAGAGATTGAGTACTTTTTTACTAGATAATAATTTTCAAAGGGGTAAAATTGATACAAATCTATTTATAAAAAATCTTGATTCAAATCTTCTCATTGTCTAAATTTACGTTGATGATATCAGTTTTGGTAGTTCTAACATTTCTATATGAAAAAATTTTGCTAATTTGATTTTAAGAGAATTTGAAATGAGTCTTATGGGTGAGCTCACATTCTTTCTGGATTACAAATCAAAAAAACTCCCAGAGGCACATTCATTAGTCAAGCCAAGTACACAAAAAAACTCATCAAAAAGTTTGGTATGGAAAAAAGAAAGGCTTATGGAACACCAATGAGCCTATCTAGAAGCATTAATTTAGACTTATCCAAAAAATACATTGATGAAAAGATGTCTAGGGGTATGATCGGATCTTTACTCTACCTGACTGTAAGTTGACCAGACATTATGTTTAGTGTGTGTAAATATGCCAAGTTCCAGTCGACTCCCAAGGAGTCGCATCTCACTACCGTCAAATGAGTCATTCGACATCTAATAAAAACTCAAGATTCTAGACTATGGTATTCCTTCTCCTCACATTTTGATTAAATTAGTTATTCAAATGCTAATTTTGTAGGAGATAAAAATAATAGAAAGAGCACTAGTGGAATATGTCAAATTCTTGGTGATGCCCTTATCTCATGGCATAGCATGAAGTGAAATTTCATTTCTCTTTTAACCACTGAAGTTGAATACATAGCTGTCGAAAGTTGCAATACTCAAATCTTTTGGATTATGCATCAGCTTCTTGACTTTGATTTATCTTTTGAATCTGTTCCTGTTATGTGTGATAACACTAGTGCTATTATCTTGTCTAAGTATACTGTGCATCATTATAGGGCTAAGCATATTGATGTTAAGCATCATTATATTAGAGATCATACGAAAAATGGTGATTTTACGCTAAAATTTATTGACTCTGAAAATCAACTAGCAGATGTTTTTACAAAACCCCTACTAGAAGAAAGATTTTATTCCCTTAGAAGAAGGCCTGATATTCTTTGCATTAATGATTTTTAAGATGTTTTGTTGGGACAGTAATTTGCAATGACTTTTGATAAATAAAAATTTATTTGTAATACCTCTTCAGAAAAAAGAGTCATCATTACTTTGCCTACGTGTATCTCTACGTGTGGATCTCTTTATCCATATATTGCCTGTATGTCATTTTTTTATTATGTCAAAGAGAGAGAAAGTAGAAATATCAGAGTTGCCTATAAGTCAAGGGGAGCAAGCTGACATACAGGGAAGGCAAAACATTAGAGTCGTCTATAAGTTAGGAGAGCAAGCTGATAGGCAGGGAAGTCAACCGTTAACTGATATTTACTCTTATTTTTCATTATCAAAAAGAGGGAGATTGTTAGGCTCCTAAGTCTATGTTTTAATAATGACAAACTAATAAGTGTATCTTTACAGGATACTAGGACTGCTAATGTTTGGTAGTCATAAAGAAAGTTTACTCTAGGAAAGGAAGGACATCAATTGACAGCCTACAACATCTAAGTAAATTAGTCACAATGAGAATAAATGGAAGGAGAATCTCAACCCAAAATTCATGAAAAATTAAATCAATCATGATCAAGTAAAAAAAGATAGAGGATATTGGAAGATCGAATTGTTCTCACCCAAAGATATAGAGGATCATGTTATCCAAACATTATGGCAAGAAAATTAATCAAATATCTTGGAAATGGAAGAAGTATCACAATCCCAGAAACACGGCAGACCAAATCAGAACATAAAAAAAGAAAGGCCACAATCGATACATGAACATATCAGATATGGACATGTATAATTTTTGAAACTACACCATGTATAGACATATCTGATATGGATATACATTATGGTGTCATTCCATAATTAACAAATCAATTCAAATCCTTGATTGAGAAAAAATCTCTTGGGTTTCCTCATGAAAAATGGCAGCAGGAGACTATAAAAGAGGAAGACTAAAAATGGACACGATCCACACAACTTTAAAGAGAAAAATCAAAGTGTCTCAATATTAGTCTCGCAAGGCTGTGTCACAAGATCTGAAGAGCAAAATAAGTCTTTAGAACTTATTTTCTATCATTGTACTCGAGCCTGACATTGAATGATCTAACTAAACTTTAAAACCCAAGAGGACTGAAAGTAGGCACCACATCGATGTTCTGAATCGGGATAAATCTCTGTGTTATTACTTTACATTCTGTTATTTATTTTCTGAATTATTTTAAATCTAATCTGCTTTACAAAGTGCATTGATCTGCAGGTTAGTCGACTGTGAGGAGTCAATAGTTGACTCACAGACAAAATTCAATTCATTCTTCTCCTTGAATTTTAGGGGAGAGATAGGTCTATATATCCTATGGGTTCATTATTTTATGACGGTTATGCTACACAATCTAGGTTAAGGTTTTAGAAGTTCATGCAAAGCCTTGCTCCCTACCCCAGCATGTGGTATTATATATGTATATGTATTTCATATGGTATTTTAATTGAATGTTGTATTCATTTTGAACTGTTATCATGGTATTATTTTGATCCTCTATCCCTAGTTACATGCTAGCATGGCTAACTATTTTCAAATATTGTATCCCAATGTGATGCAAGAATTGGCCATACTTCCACATCTTCTACTCAGTGACTTCCATTTCGAATCAACTAGCGAGTCAGATTAAAGTGGTGAACTTTCATCCTTTGGAAGACCCAAGTTCATATTATAGTTTTATCTTTATGTCTTGATTATTTTTTTATATTAGTTTTAACTAATGTCAGTGAAATACCCTAGTTTCTAGCCCTTAGAAAATTTCTTAGATTTCTGGTCTCTGGATAGGATACGACTAGGGGAAATAACTCATACACTAGGATACAAGTGGTATGGGTTAGTTGTTTGCTGACCAGTGTTGGTTGGTGGGTTGGATTTGGTTTTTATTATGGGTATGATTTGTTTGGCATAAGTCGTATGGATGGACATGGGTCATTTGGTTTGGGTCTTTCCTTTACTTAATCATAAACTTGGTAGATTAACTTGGCTCTGAGTATGAGTGGCTCACCATGAATCGTAAGCCAGGGTACGAGTCATACCATGGACTTATATGGTGGGCAGTGTTCAATCCTCTTTAGATTCTATTTTGCTAGGGATACGGATCATGGGTACTAGCCATATACTTGTATACGACATGGCTTGGGGTGAGTCGTACCTTTGACAGTGTTGGATCCAAGAGAGATGCCTTGGGTTCGAGTAGTAGGTACCACTCGTATTGGCGGGTATGACTGGTATGGATAGTTATATCCCTCTAGCAAAATTTTAGTACAGTTTAAGTAAGGGTAATCTTGATATTTGTCCACTTAACCTAATTAGGCCCCATAAATTTTAACATACTTGGGAGGTTTTTTCTTTATTATTCTATTTATTAATACTTAAAAAATGCTTACTAATCATCTCTAAAGTTCTTGGGGAAAGGAAACTAGGGTTTCATCTTAAGGATTAATTTGGGGCTTGTGTTGATGATTTTTTTTCCATCATCTACTCTATTTAAGGCATGTTCTCTTCCCTCATTATTAGTTCCAACTAAAGGCATAGTTTTCTACAATGTTTTCATGGTTTGATTATTGTATGGTTTTGAGTTTTCAAATATAATTTGGGGGGTTGGCTATAAATGCTTGGTTATGGTTTTTCTATGTTATAATTATGCTTTTATATGCTTTATGGTGATTTTAGATTAATGGTTGCATGGGAAAGGGTATTTGGTAATTGGCTTTGGTTTTGGAATTACTATGCCCCTAATGTGTTTGATAAGATGCCTATGAGAATGTTTTCACTATATTGTTGAATTTTTAATGGAACTTATGCATGGTTTAAACTTGGTAATGGAACCATAAATGGTTAAATGGTTTGGAATGGTCAAAATGGAATGGTTTTGGGTTTAACAATCATTCTTGTGGGGTATAATGGAATCCCCTAAGTAATTATAATAATGGAACACTTGTGGGGTACATGGGACTCCCCCAAGTTAATTGGATAATATAATCTATGGGTACATGGGAATCCTTTGATCTCTAAAAGGTTTGGCAAGGGACAATACTTGTAAGTTATAGTCGGTATAAAGATGCCACTGTGTATAGCCTCGGTTAATAACAATGGTTTGGTTGGTTGGAAATAGTTTTAATTGGCAAATAAAGCCAGGGTGTGATAGCTAACCGTGAAGGTGGGAGTCCAACGGATGAACACTGGAAACTCATGTTTGCCAACATAAGGGGTAGGTATGGTGACCTTATATGATACTATAAGGTATATAGGAATCCTTTAATTACACTGTACATAAGTATCATAGAGGGTGGAGAGTACTTAGGAATCTCTTACTCTTATGGTATCTTTGATTCATTCAGCTGCTCGCATCGGGGCCCGTTCATGGGAGTTACACTAGACCTATATATCCTATGGATGGTTAAGGATGATTAAGCTACACATACCCAGGTTAATGGTTTTAAATGTATGTGAAACCCAGTTCTCTTTCCCTGCATAGTTATATATATGTATGGTTTGTATGCATATAGATGGTTTATCTGGTTTTGTTAAATGGCATTATTTTATCCTAATCCTGTGTTTATGCTACCGTTCACCCTCTAACCCATCTTCGGGTGGTTATATCCCCACGTGATGTAGGAACTAGCTGTTTTACTCCTCTTACTTAGCTATCAGACTTTGGGATCATCTTTTAGATTGAAGTGGTGAGCTTCTATTTTTTAGGAAGGATCTATTTTTTGGATGTTATTTCATACTTTGGTTTATTTATGGATATTGGTTTTGGCTATAGTTTGGGGTATGTCCCACCTAAATTTTTAAATTCTTTTGGTTAAAGGCTTTTATGGAACTACTATAGGTTGGTATGGCCGAAATTGGCATTGGGGTCAGCCTCGATATTGGCATTGGTATTGGTGTTATACCTTAGGACTAAATTTCTTATTGTTCCATCCTCTGTTATTTTAGGATTATATATAATTATTACGGAGCTCAAATGGTCATGGTTTTGGATTATGGTTTGGTTTGGTGATAGTTGTCAGTTGTGTATCAAACGGTTGAAATCATTTGTGTGGTCATGGATTTAGACCTATCCCATAGTCTTTGATTATGCAGTAACTCTATCTTGTTATATGTTTGGAATTCAGCCAACTCAGGATAAGCGTAGACTGGTTGGGTTAGGTAACAGGGGCGGTCCTCAGTCCTGGTTGGAGTTAGGATGTCTATTAGGACAAGGTGCTGCTTCGGATTGTGTCAAACTGGTATCAGAGCTTTATGTTCATGGTCAATTAGGAGTCCACAAATCCATGTCTAGTAGAGTCTCTTTTAGGTGTATGTAGTGTGCCACACTCATAAGAGAGAGGCTGCAAGGCATTTAGGAATGTTTCACTTTCTTGGTATTCTATTTTTAAGCTTGAAGTCTATGTCCTGGAATTTCCTCTAATCCTTGTTTGATCGTTTTTCTAATCATGCCTCGATGATTTAGAACACAAGGACATTCTTTTGTCCCATCTGCGAATGATATTGATGGGGCACGCCCTACACCTGGAGTTCGCACTCGGTCCCAGGATCCTATCCCTGATTGTTCTGGAGTTCCCCAGGTTGCAACTAGTCCTCCTTAAGGTGAGTTGCCTAATGAGGAATATCATCAATCAATTCATATTATTGCTTCAGTTGGTTGCTTCTCAGGCTGAGCGGGATGCATCTAGTGTTTTATCTGTTAAGACCATAAGGGTTGGATAGTTTATGAAGATGAATCCTCCTACTTCTACTGAAGCAAAGGTGAAGGAGGATTCTCAGGCTTTCTTGGATGAAATGGAGAAAAACTTTAGGGTAATGCAGGCCACCAATATGGAAAGGGTAAACTTTAGAGTTTATTAGCTCAAAGATATTGTATACTAATGGAACAATAAGTGGGATAGGGGTAGAGGTGATAATGAGGAGTTGTCCTTATAGAAGGCCTTTTTTAATGCTTTTCTGGATTGCTTCTTTTGTCAAAAGCTGAGGGAAGCGAAGATGGAGGAGTTTGTGAATCTTAAGTAAGGAATAATACCTGTCAAGGAATATGCCTTAAAGTTTCATCAGCTATCAAAGTATGCTCCGGACTTGGTGTTTGACATAAGAGCAAGGATGAGAAAGTTCACTTCAGGGCTATCTCAGGATTTAATCCTTAAAAGTAAGACTACATTGCTAATTGAGTATATGGATATTTTAAGGTTGGTTGTCCACATACAATAGGTGGAGGATAAAAAGAAGAAACAGGCAAAGTTTGGGGAAAGACAGGGTAAGAGGAGCAGGTTCTCTAAGCAGAGTGATGCTCAACAGCAGGGTGGTCATCATGGCAGTAAATGGCCAAAGAAGAGGTAGGAGAGTTCTGGTTCCTTTTCTATTACTAGCGCTTCTTATCCGAAGCTTCGGGTTTTAGGCATCAATAAGGTGGTGATAATTTCTGGGCACAAGGTAGCTAATCTCAGGCTATTGAGGCTCAGTCGACTTATTCGTGTCCTCCTTACTGGTTATACGGTCGTCTTCATCAGGACTTTTGCGATGAAGGAAAGGATAAGTGTTTTAAATGTGGTTAGCCAGGCCATATGATCAAAAATTATCCGGTTCATAAAGGTGCTTTGAGAGCGGTCAAAGCTTCAATTTCTTTATTTTTTGCTTCTATGCCTAGTGGTGATACTTTAGCGTCTACTCCTGCTTCTAGTACCGGTACTGGCTAGAATAGGTTGTATGATCTTGCTACTCAGCAAGAATCTGAGGCATCTCTTGATGTCATGACTGGTACGTTACAACTCTTTTCTCGTAACGTGTATTGTCTACTTGATTCGGGGTCTACTCTTTTCTATGTGAACCCATATGTGGCTGTATGTTTTGGTTTTGATCCTGAGGTTGTTTCGGATCCTTTTTCTATTTCTACCCCGGTAAGTGACTCGGTTATAGCTAAAAAAGTCAATAGCGGGCATGTGGTATCTTTTGGTAGCAAGCAGACCTTAGTAAATCTGTTTGAGCTGGATATGGTGGATTTTAATATTATTTTGGGGATGGATTGGTTACACACTTGTTATGTTTCCTTAGATTGTCGGGCTCATAAAGTTGTCTTTATGTTCCCTAGTGAACCGGTGTAGAGTGGGAGGGTGGTTCCATAGCTCCTAGGGGAAGATTTATTTTTTATCTTGTAGCTTAGAGATTAATCACCAAAATGTGTATTTATCACATGGTCTGAGTTAAAGATTTAACTCGAAAGGTCTTTTTTTTATTCAGTTCCGGTGTTAAGTGAGTTTCCTGAGGTCTTTCTGGATGATCTTCCTGGTGTTCCTCTATATATGGAGATTGAGTTTAGTATTGATTTTGTTCTAGACACTCGTCCAATATTTACTTCTCCTTATAGAATGGCTCCGGCTGAGTTGAGGGAACTCAAGAAGCAACTTAAGGACTTTTAGATAAAGGTTTTATTCGTCCTAGTGTATCCCTGTGTGGTGCACCAGTATTGTTCGTACACAAGAAGGATGGTTCCCATCGGATGTGCACCGGTATTGGTTATAAATGCTTGGTTATGGTTTTCCCATGTTTTAATTATGCTTTTATATGCTTTAGTGGTGGTTTTGGATAATTGGTTGCATGAGAATGGGTATTTAGTAATTGGCTTTGGTTTTGGATATGTTATGCCCCCAATGTGTTTGATAAAATGCCTATGAGAATGTTTTCACTACATTGTTGGATTTTTAATTGAACTTATGCATCGTTTAAACTTGGTAACGGAACCCTAAATGGTTAAATGGTTTGGAATAGTCAAAATAACATGTTTTAGGGTTTAACAATCATTCTTGTGGAGTACAATGAAACCTCCTAAGTAATCATTATAATGGAACACCTGTGAGGTACATGGGATCCCCCAAGTTAATTGGATAATGTGATCTATGGGTATATGGGAATCCCTTGATCTCAAAATGATTTGGCTAGGGACAATACTTGCAAGTTATAATCGTTATGACGATACCACTATGTATAGCCTCAGTTAATAACAATGGTTTAGTTGGTTGGAAATGATTTTAATTGGGCAATAAAGGCAGGTTATGATAGCTAACTATGAAGGTAGGAGTCCAACGAATGAACACTGCAAACTCATATTTTTCGACATGAGGGGTAGGTCATGATGACCTTATATGATACTTCAAGGTTCACGGGAATCCTCTAAGTACATTGTACATATGTATCATGGAGGGTGAAGGGTACTTGGGAATCCCTTACTCTTATAGTATCTCTAGTTCATGCAACTACATGCATTGGGGCCCATTTAGGAGGTTACACTGGAACCATATATCTCGTGGGTGGTTAAGGACAGTTAAGCTACACATACCTAGGTTAATGGTTTTAAATCCATGCTAAACCTGGTTCCCTTTTATGGCATAGTTATATATAATATGTATGGTTTGTATGGATATGGATGGCTTACTTAGTTTTGTTAAATGGCATTATTTTATCCTTATCCTGAATTCATGCTAGCGTTCGCCCGCTAACCCAAATTCAATGCAGGAACCGACCTCTCTACTCCTCCTGCTTAGCGATCGGACTTCGGGATCAGCTATTGGATTAAAGTGGTGATCTTTCATTTTTCTGAAAGGCTTCATTTCATAGATGTTATTTCATACTTTGGTTTATTTATGGATATTGGTTTTGGCTATGGTTGGGGACATATTCCAATGAATTGGGTATTTTTTTAGTTAAAGGCTTTTGTGGAACTACTATGGGTTGGTATAGGCAGGATTGGTATTACTGTCAGCCTTGGTATTGGCATTGGTATTAGGGTTGATACCGTAGGACTAAATTTCTCACTTTTCCATCCTCTTTTATTTTGGGATTATATATAATTATTTTGGAACTCATATGGTCATGGTTTTTTATTATGATTTGGTTTGGTATTGGTTATCAGTTAGGTATTAGACGGTTGGACTCGTTTGGGTAGTCACGGATGTAGACCTATCCCAGAGTCTTGGATTATGCAATAATGATATCTTGTTATATGTTCATAATTTAGCCGACTCAGTGATAGCCTAATGGCTATGAACACACGAAAATGGACTCACAAGATGCAAATTCTAGCAACCAAATAAAGAGAAAACAACACATAGAATGGAGATGAAGAAAAAGAATGCTTGAAATTAAAGGATAGACAGAAAGACCCTTACTCCTATTCAATGATTATCACTAGAAGATGTTTCAAAATCTTCAACACACCTCACAAATAAAAGTCCAAACCTTCCTCTTAGGTGACCCAAAGGAAACACTCTTCCTCAAGTACACCTTTCTTGCCAAATTATCCAAATGAAACCCTAACGTCAAATGTTCTTGGACCAATTTTCAGATTCTAAGAGCTAAAACTAGAGACTAAAAACTACAATATAAGAGTAATATCCAATTTCATCAAAGTCCAATGAAAAGATAAGCAAAATGGTCTATTTATACTATTACATGCCAAATGACAAAACTACCCTTAATGAGCTAAGGGAATTGAGCGCCTCTTGAGTGTTTCCTTAGAGTGCAAAATGTCTTCATTAACCTTCACTTGAGGCGCCTATTGAGTGCATAAGTTTCTCTCCTTCCTTCTCTTGAGAAAGGCTTCAAAATACTCCGAAAAGTCTTCAATTGCTTGCCAATTCCGAAGCCTTAACCCTTAGACAATACCTTATGCTCTTGATGCTCATTGTTCTTGTATCATCCTCTCTATCTTGAAGGAATTCTCAAATTCAGATCTTGCAAAAACCAAAGAGAGAGCAAAACAAACACAAATAAGTGAATAGAATCAATATAAAAAATAAGTGAGCATGACCAGCAACTATAACCTTCATATCTCAAGAGTATTCCGGGGTCAAATGGGAGTAGAAGACAAGTGGTTAATCCGACGTGACCTACTCCTTTCACTAGGCTACCAAACTCACAATCACCATCATTAAAGAAAGGAAACCAGCCACCAAACTTACTACCTCTACATAATACCAATTCAAAATTAACATGGTTATCATCATAGGAAAAGAGGTAGTATAGGAAGGAATCAAGTGTGAAGACATCATGCCGAGGGGGTACAATATTAAAATACAACCAGCAATCCCCTATTTTGTCCATGTAACATTTATTATATGCATCATAAAGGATAGGGCTAATGTAAACATCAAGAGACAATAAGCTCAAACCAAAACAATCCCTTCCCCACCCCACTAGTACACCGGGATCAAATGGGTGAAGTGGCCAAGGGAATAAACCGAGGCTACTAATTCCATTTACTAGGGTATCACACTTACCCAAAGCATTATCAAAGAAGGAAATATGTACTTCTACACTAGATGTACCCAAAATAATATCACAACTTTTTAAACTAAAGGGAGTGTAGAATGTACCCAAGTTAACTTGGTTTGTACTAGGGCATCCCACTATTGTGTGAATACTCTTGTCCCTTAGTAATGGAACCTTATTCAAGTTATAAGTGCTAACACTAGATGGACACAAATCATTCTTACGAAAAGAATTGATTTTGTCATCTAAAGGATCAACTAGTGCTTGCATACTCACAACAAGAGTTTGGTCCTTATGCAACCCCAAAACACCAATAGTATCACAAAAGGAAGATTCACACACTTCTTTACTAAGAAAATCCAAAATTACACCACTTTGGCCACTACTAGCCATGTAACGACATTTTAAGTTCAAGGAGGTGTAAAAGATAGCTTTGTTACCTTGTAGACCATAGGAAGTGTGTTATTCACTTGGGTTTGTATTATGGAAGCCTTCATTCTCCATATTACAAGGGATTATTTCAAGGTTTCCCTTTGGACTAACTTCTTCATCACCTATCCCAAAATTGGGACTTTCGGCCAAGGGCTTGAAGGGAACTTTCTTGGGCTTCTCCTCGGGAATTCTAAGGTCTTGAACCTACACATGAGAAGAGAAAATACTAGGTAAAATGCTAGCATTTGGGTTAGTTAATAACAAGGGTCCTTTGTGGACAAGATCCACAATCAAGCATTTTTTCCCTTTCCAACTTTACTACCCATGGTTTACCCTTCCTTTTCCCTTCTTTCTTCACATTCTTCTTGTACCTCACCATTCATTTTATCTCCATCTTGAGGATTGACCTCAGTCTCTTTGGTTTCTAACTTGTGGAGAGGAGTCATTGGATTTTTTAAAGTATAGGATCTTTGGACTTGAGGTGTTTGGAATTGTGAAGGTAGCCTTTGGTCAAGTAAGTTTGGAACTTGGGGGTTTGAATTTTCTGGAGATTTTGGTGGACATAGTCTATCAACCCTCGCTTTAATTATAATCATGTCACCCCTCATTACATCCATATCACCCTTCATAGCTCTTCTCAAGGCATCATGACTATCTTCCATTCTTTGAGCAAAGTCTCGACCTAAGGCAGCAAGCCGAGCCACCAAGGCTCCAATAGAATTATTTCCCAATGGTTGGGAAGTAGTACCCTTGGATTCCATGGTAAATGTACCTAAGAAGAAGAAAAATATAGAAAATATAAAACCTACAAAACTAATAAACAAGTTAGTTTAAGAAGGCCTCACCACACTCTCACTCAACCTCACCTCATACTTGGCTTCACAAGTGTTGAATAATTGGCAATACTTGGCAAGTTACTTGAGTGGTGATAAGCTTTGTTCCAGAATTGATCTTTTTTTGAAATGAATCAAATAAAGTGATGCACGAACTTGAACCAACAAAATACTATGAATTAAAATGAAAAAATCACACAAAAACTGAAGACACAAAATAGCGGACTCTAATCTAATTACCAAACTAGTAGGTACTTACTAGCTTACTAATTAGTGATAGAACCAAAAAAATTGAAACTAGAAACAACAATTAGAAACTAGGAAATCTAAATTTGAACTCAATTTGGTTGGTCACCAAAGTGATGATGTGGCAGCTTGTAATTGGACGTCACTTTTCAAAATTTTCAAATCTCAATTCACTTATTTCGGCCAAACACACTTAGGAGAAGAAGAAATTTCATTTCGAAGGAAAAAATTGAAGGTTTGGAGCCCTTTTGGAGCTTTAAATGAATTCAAAATGGATTGGTCCCCCCCCCCCCCCCCCCCGCCTTATACTTTCAGTTGTACTTTGATATTCCCTTTAACCCCTCTTCTTTTGGAAGATTGTGAATATGCTAGGGAATATTCTTTGTACAAACAACTTTCACCTTCTCTTTCTTTGTTTTTTTGGATCAAACTAGGACTTTGAATAGTCTTCTTCAACAAGTTTTGATGATGATGAAAAACAATATGAATATTCAAGAGTTGACCAAGGTTTGACCACTAGTCAAGTGAACCCTAAATTCAATTTTTATTTTAGATCTAGATTCCCTTTGCCAAGACAAGCTCAAATATCAACAAATCAGCCAAAAATCATCCACAATACCACAAGTCACACATTACCCTCTTCACAAAAACTTCAAAACGCCACAACAATGGTGGATCTTAGCTCAAACACAACCAAATCTTGTTTCAAACTTAGATCTAGACACTTTAAGTGCTAGAGAACAAGAATCTAACACTTGAAACCAACAAAACACAAAACAAATTAGTAGATCTAACTTGTAACTCATGGATCTACCAAAAACAACAAGACAACACATAATTTTTTTGAGATTTTCGGATATTTTGCCTTTTTTTGTGGGATTTTCTTGATAAGGACACTAAAACCAAGATTTAGGGAGGTTGGAACAACCCTAACCAAGGATTTGATACCAAATGATAGCCTAATATCTATGAACACACGAAAATGGACTCACAAAATGCAAATTCCATCAACTAAATAAAGAGAAAACAATACATAGAATGGAGATGAAGAAGAAGAATGTTTGAAACTAAAGGATAGACAGAAAGACCCTTACTCCTATTCAATGATTAGCACTAGAAGATGTTTCAAAATCTTCAACACACCTCACAAATAAGAGTTCAAACCTTCCTTTTAGGTGACCCAAAGGAAACACTCTTCCTTAAGTACACCTTTCTTGCCAAATTATCCAAAATAAGTGAAACCCTAACTTCAAATGTTCTTGGACCAATTTTCAGATTCTAAGAGCTAAAACTAGAGACTAAAAACTACAATATAAGAGTAATATCCAATTTCATCAAAGTCTAATAAAAAGAGAAGCAAAATGGTCTATTTATACTATTACATACCAAATGACAAAACTACCCTTAATGAGCTAAGGGAATTGGACGTCTCTTGAGTGTTCCCTTAGAGTACAAAATATCTTTATTAACCTTCACTTGAGGCGCCTATTGAGTGCATAAGTTCCCCTCCTTCCTTCTCTTGAACAAGGCTTCAAAATACTCCAAAAAGTCTTCAATTGCTTGCCAATTCCGAAGCCTTAACCCTTAGACAATACCTTGTGCTCTTGATGCTCATTGTGCTTATATCACTCAGGATATGTGTAGGCTGGTTGGTTTGGGTAACGGGGGACGTCCTCAGTCCTAGTTGGACTTAGGATGCCCATTCCAACAAGGCCCTGGTTTGGTTAGTGTCAGTCGGGGGTATTCTCTATATTTTATTGACATTTGATTTTGTAGAGGCTTTGTTGGATTACTATAGACTTGGGTGGTTTGGTTAACTGTTTGTTGATGGACGGTTGTTCGATTACCGGTGGATGGTATAGATACTTATTGAATTGTTATTAGTTTTTATTTATGTTATCTTGTGATATGTTCGAAATTCATCCGACATTTGAGGATGTTGTGTTGGCTCGATTAGGAGAATGGGGTGATCTTTGGTCCATGTGTTACTTGAGATACCCATCACAAGCAGGCCTAGTTCAGGTCGTGACACTCCGCAAAAACAAAAGTTGAATGAATAGGCAAAATTTACTTAATGATGACATCAGGTAAGGTGGTGACACTCAACAATGTCTTTTATGTTTCAGGGTTGCAAAAAAATTTGTTTTATACTTCATTACTGACTAAGAATGGTTTCAAATGTGTATTTGTTTATTACAAAGTTGTAATTAGTAAAGGAAAAGTGTAAATAGGTAAAGGTTACCTCACCGAGGGACTTTTAAGATCAATATAACGAATATTGAAATCAATAAAAGTCTTATTTCTTCTTACTTACTTGAGTAAAATAAGTTGTGGCATGAACATTTAGGACATGTCAATTACAAAACCTTGCAAAAATTGATTAATTTAGAAGTTTTGTCTAACTTTGAGTATAATAAATTAAAGTGTCAAACATGTGTGAAATCAAAGTATGTTAAGCATCTGTATAAATCTGTTGAAAGAAATTTCAATCCCTTAAACTTAATCTATACAGACATTTATGATATGAAGTCAACACCAGCTTGTGGTGGAAAAAAATATTTCATAATTTTTATTGATGATTTCACTAGATATTATTATGTTTATTTGCTAAATGGTAAGGATGAATCAATAGATACGTCTAGACAATATTAAACTAAAGTTGAAAATCAGTTTGATAAAAAGATCAAAACAATAAGAAGTGATACTGGTGGAAAGTATGAATCTCTTTTTGCAAAGATATATTAAGAAAATGGAATTATCCATCAAGATACTACCTCATATTTACCTTAATCAAATGGGATTGCAGAAAGAAAAAAAGTAACGTTAAAGAAAATAATGAATGCCTTACTCATAAGCATAGGTTTACCACAAAACTTGTGTGGGGAAGCTATCCTTACAGCAAACGGGATACTTAATAGAGTGCCTCATAGCAAGACACAATCCATTCCATATAAAAAATGGAAAAGAAGGAAATCAAACTTGAAATATTTCAAAGTATGGGGGTATCTAGCCAAAGTACAAGTTCTTATGTCTAAAAGGGTAAAAGTAAGATCTAAGTTGTGGACTGTGTGTCATCAAATATGTTAAAATCAATAAAGCATGTTGATTATTGGTTCATAGATTTGAACATCCAGATATTCATAAAAATACAGTAATTGAATCAGATAATGCTAAGTTCAGCAAAAATATTTATCCATATGAAATTGGATATGAGTTGACTAGTGTAGGGTCTAAATAACCTCGAGATGAACAAAAGGAGAATATACTTAATGATGAGAATCCAAGGCGTAGTACACATCAAAGAATGTTGACTTTCTTAGGATCATATTTTGTAATATTTTTTCTTAAAAATGAGCCTCGAATATTTAAAAAAGAGATATCATCTTCAGACTCTTCCTTTTGGAAAGAGCCAGTCAATAATGAGATTAATACAATCTTGACCAACCAAACTTGGGAGTTAGTTGATCTTCTTCCAGGAAATAAACCTTTAGTTTTGATGAGTGGTGAGATTACCACTCATTTTTCATGCACATTACCTTATTTTTAATGAATAAATGAGACAACATCTATAGATAGATGCACTAATATCCACTCTTTGCAGGTATAAAGTTGAGAATACAAAAAAATGCGGATTGGAGCTTAAAATGATCCAAAAGGAGAAAAAGAGTACATTAGAGAACCTGCAGTAGATGACCCTCAGGTACTGTAGTCGCAGACCACCAATTGCGATCGCTAGTAGACAAGCTAATCTTCAGAGAGCGATCATGGATATCAGTTACGGTCGTGAACAACCTTACGAGATCGTAGTTATGCAGGAGTGTAGCCCTGGGCAGTTTTGTAATTTCCTCTAGACGGATCCAAGGCCCTATATAAGAAAACCCTTTCTGTTTAGGTAAGAACTCACCTTAGAAGATAGTTTTTGAATTCCAAACTTAAAACCCTAATTGGGCAAGTTGTAATTGACTTTGGAGACCCAAATTTCTTAGTTGCTTTTGAGAAGAATGAATGCTTTTGATGACCCACATTGTATATTTATCTTTACTTTCTTCATGAGTAGCTAAATAATTTAGTATTGGAATTATGTTAAATTAGTGTATGATTTTGTGTGGGTATTGTTGTGTATGCATGGATCTTAGTTGGGATTTGATGGGTGAAAACTCGAAATTTCCAAATGAGTTTGATGGGTGAAAGCTCCAAGCTCTAGAAACCCTTTTTCATCCTTAAAAGAGGGACTTAGGTGAATATTATATAACACATAACATCATCAAAAGAGGGTTATCGAGGGACAAGGCAATGGTTAACAAATAAGCCTATGGATTACTACCCTTTAAAATCTTAGAAATAAGTTTTTTGGGATTGTAATTCATGTCAAGAACCTCTTTCTAGAAATAAGGATGCTTGGTTGAGGTTTTGGGTGGTTATTCAAACTCCACACTTGTTAGGTTCTCGAAAGACCATTGAGTGAAATTGTTGGGGTTTTATTGAAAGATTGACCTCAACGATCTTCGACTTAGCATATCCATTAATTAACAACTAAATTCCATGCTAAACCAACACTACCCGATACACTTTATCTCTAAGGATACATAATCCCAAGATTCCTCCAAATTTTGAATTCAAATCAAAGATATCGTCTACTAATTGTTTGCTAAAGGTTGTAGTGAAAAAGTTTCCAAACTAATCCCTCTATTTTATTTTTCATGTCATTTTTATTAATATTCCGGATGACCTTGTATTAATTGGAATACCTATAGGTCTAAAGTTTATAGCATTCACTCTTCAAGATTCAACCCTGATTTACATTGGGTTACTTGACAACGACCACCTCACCCCAAATTATGAGAGTGAGTTGAGCGTTATCAAGGTTCTAAATGGATCTTCAAAACAGAAATGAAAGGTGATTGTACTATTTACAAATACAAGGAAAGACTTGTTCTGAAAGGCTTTGGACAAAAAGAAAGCCTTGATTATTTTGACACATACTCGTTAGTAACAAGGATAACGTCCATTCAAATTTGGTTGCATTAGTGATGATATATGGCCTTAAAATCCATCAAATGGATGTGAAAACATCATTCTTAAATGGAGAATTGGATGAAGAAATTTATATGTAACAGGCTGAGGGTTTTGTGGTTCCTGGTAAATAAAGAAAAGTGTGCAAACTTGTTAAGTCACTTTATGGACTAAAACAAGCACCCAAAAGTGGAATGCAAAGTTTGACCAAATCATATAGTCAAATAGTTTCAAAATAACCAAATATGATAAATGTGTTTATATTAAAGGCACTCCAAATCATAAAGTCATTGTTTGTCTGTATGTGGGTGATATGTTGATCATAAGTAAAGATATTTCTAAAAAAAATTCTACGAAATGAATGCTTGAGAGAAAGTTTGATATGAAAGACCTTGGAGTTACGGATATGATCGTAGGGATAAGAATTTATAGAACTCCACAAGGGTTGGCGATGTCACAGTCTTATTATAATGAAAGGGTATTTGATAAATTCGACTATTTGAATTTCAATATTATTAAGAATCCATTAGATGTGATCTTTGCACTTCAAAAGAATGAAGGTGAAAGTGACTCGCAATTGGACTAGGCAAGAGTGTTGGAAATTTGATGTATATCATGAATTGTACGCGATCAGACATAGCATATACTATTAGTAAATTGAGTCAATACACGAGTAATCTCAATCAAACTTATTAGATAGAAATGAACAGAGTTTTGGGGTATGTAAAATATACTCAAGACTATGTTTTACATTATAACAAATACTCAGCAGTAATTAAAGGATATAGTGATGTATATTGAATCACCAGATCGCATAAAGTAAAATCCATTAGTGGATATGTATTTACTTTAGGTGAAGGAGCAGCCTCTTAAATATCATCTAGATAGACATATATTGCATGCTCTATAATGGAATCTAAATTTATCGCGTTAGATAAAGCCGGTGAAGAAGGTGAATGACTCTAGAATTTCTTGAAAGTTATTCCTTATTGGCCCAAACCTTTGGCACCAGATGTATACACTATGATAACCAAGTGGCAATAGGCAGAGAAGGTAGTATGATGTATAACAATAAATCTCATCATACAAGATAAAGATATAATACTGTTAGAGAACTACTCTTTAGTTGAATTATCACAATTGATTATGTGAAGTTAAAAACTAATGTGTCGGATCTACTTACAAAAGGCCTATTTAAAGAGAGAGTTAAGAGATCATCGAAGAAAATGGGTTTAAGGCCTAAGACAAGTCATCATAGCGGTAATTCTACCTAGAAGACTTAAGATCCCTAGAGCTCGGTTCAAAGAGATAAATCAAAGTTATGATTGGTGGTTCAACATTGTCAATATACTCAATTCATTCTCATGATGAAGACAATGTTCAGGAAAAAAATATAATGCTTATGGTTTGAAGCCTTTTAATGGTTTCTAAGTTTGGCAGATTTGACCAAATAGTTTGATCTAAAAGATTAAAAATTTAGAAATCACCTATGTGAGGGTGAGATGGAAGTTGCTTCAAGAAGCATGATAGTAAAGGCTTATACTCAAAGTTCTCATGAAATTAGGTCGTGTTCATGGACGAAACAAATAAAACTATGAGAACCATAAATGATAAAAGGCTAATTGTGTGACTTGTGTTGTCTAGGTGTATACTAAAGTTTAACGATTCAAAGATATTACATCTACCAATTGATCAAGTGCATCCGATGCAAGTTCACAATGGAAAGTTCAAAGAAAAACCTACTTATCCAGATGCAATTAGTCTTTGCTTGTAGATCATGCACTTGTCCGAAAAGTTTTGATAAAATAGTCATTTCCCATTATTATGGGAGATTATTGGATTCTAAATGAATATGTGATGAAAAATAAAGGGAAAGTGATGTGTGTTTCTCTCTAAAGGAAGTAACATTCTCCCACATTAGTGGGAGAAAGAAACTTTTTTCTGCTTATATTGAGAAGCATTTCTTTATGTGGATAGTGAGGCAAGAACAAGATATGCCTTGCATCATCATCTTCCCTCGCTCGCTCGGCTTCTGCTTCAAATTTTGATTTAGATTTAGATTTGATTTTGGATTTGAAAAATGATCGATCGAGATATTATCTTTTTGGATAAACTTTATTTGAAACTTAAAATTAAGTGAATTTTTTAATCCAGAAATCCAATAGAAAAATATCTTTCATTTGTTGATACACTTCGAACACAGTACAAATGCAGTCACACTGCACCTCAAAGAGATGCGACCCTTTGAGGTAAGAGACATGCTGGTTGGGGGCATAATTGTGGCCTGCTCAAGCACCTGGTGACCTGCGGATGTAGGTCCAGTGAAGGTATTGCGTAGAACATACTAAAATTGTCAAGTGTCACTTGCTAGCGCAGGTCTAGTGTAGGACCAACAGAGAAGTAGCATAAGTCGTGCACTATTTCAGAAAGTTGACTCTATTCATGAATCATTGCTTTCTTTCTAAAGCAACACCTTATTGCTATAAATATTTGAATTTTTCCTTAGGAAAAAATATGAAATTTGATTAGAAAAACATCTTCTTCTTCTTCTAAAAACTCCAGTGTGATCTTCAAATCGTTGAGTGAGTTCATAGTTAAAAAAATTTAAGGTATCACTATTTTTTGAAATGAATCATTTTATCTTAGGAGGAGATATTTCATAGCCTCGAGTATTTGAGGGGAATAAATTTCTTAAGGACACATCATGAATTCGGTGGACATGATTCTATCATTTTTTTCTATCTTCATCTTCATTTCTTTAAGTTGGTTTTACTGTTTTTCCAGAAAATAGTAGAAACTTCATTTTAATAGTTCATTTGAACTTGCGTTTGAAGTTGTTGGAACTTATTTGTAGTTCTTAAACTTGTTCTTGAATGTAGTGTTGAAGTTCATTTTATTAAATATAGATTTTGTACACGAAAATAACAACTTTTACAGATGCATATTTTTTGTAAAACAAAATGATCAATTTGAAAACTAAAATTGTATTTGGAATTTGACAGGGTTGCATCAGGGATCGACTCTTAGTCCGTTCCTATTTGAGATGGTGATGGACGTGTTGATGCCGAGTATTCAAGGCGAGGTGCCTTGGTGTGTGCTATTTGTGGATGATGTAGTGCTGATTGATGAGATGCGGAGGGGTATGAATGACAAATTGGAGGTTTGAAGGCAAACCCTTGAGTCGAAGGGGTTCAGGTTGAGTAGGTCCAAAATGGAGTATTTGGAATGCAAGTATAGTGACTTGAGGCAGAAGGACGATGTGGTAGTGAGGTTGGACTCCTAAGATGTTTGTAAGAGGGATATTTTTAAGCATCTTGGGTCTTTGATCTAGGAGAATGGTGAGATTGATGAGGATTTCACCAATCGTATTAGAGCAGGTTAGATGAAGTGGAGGTTCGCCTCGGGGGTGTTGTGTGATAAGAAAGTGCCCCTTAAGCTTAAAGGAAAATTCTATAAAGTGGCAGTCTGATCGGCCATGTTGTATGGCGCGGAGTGTTGGCCAGTCAAGCACTCTCACATCCAAAGAGTGAGGGTGACGGAATTGAGGATGTTGCGTTAGATGTGTGGGCTTACTAAAGGGGACAGGATTAGGAATGAGATTATCCGAGAGAAGATGGTAGTGGCGTTGGTGGAGGACAAGATGCAGGAAGAAAGGCTGAGATGGTTTGGGCATGTGATGAGGAGGGATGCGGATGCCCCAGTGCGTAAGTGTGAGAGAGTAGCGTTGGATGGCTTTAGGAGGAGTAGAGGTAGGCCAAAGAAATACTGGAGGGAGGTGATCAGACATGACATGGATTAGCTGCATCTTACTGAGGACATGACCCTAAATAGGAAGGTGTGGAGGTCGTGGATAAGGGTAGAAGCCTAGCGGGAGGGTGTGGGTTCTAGCAAGCCACCAGGAGAGATCTTGTGTAGCCGGGTTAGTAACCTTAGGTCTGTGTCTATAGGTGACTATGGAGGCGAGTATGTGTTACTTATACGTGGGTGTCCCTTTCATATTTTCTCATTTACTATCTGCTTATTTCGTGTTGTCGTATCTCTCGTATTTTCGTATTGCTTTGATTTACTTTTTATTATTCCTTACGCCTTTTCTATTATGTAATCCATCTCCTTGTCGCTTATTCTTTATCTTGAGCCGGGGGTCTATTGAAAACAACCTCTTCACTTATTCGGAGGTAGCGGTATGGACTGCGTACATTTTACCCTCCCCAGACCCCACTTTGTGGGAACACTGGGCTTTTTGTTGTTGTTGTTGTATTTGGAATTTGAAATTTAAGTTTAAAAATCTATAATTAAGAGAATCCCAAAACTTTTATTAACCTAAATTAACTCACGTAATTTTATAACAAAAAATTCTACAATGTTATTAATATGCATAACGAAACTAAATTTGAATCTTACATTTATTTTGGAGTTTCTTCTAATTTATATAGTCTATTTGTTAAAATAACGAAATTTATTTATTCTAATATTTATATATGGAGATAAGAGACAAGAAAACTTAATTGTTTATGTGTGTAACACGCACACACAAAAAAAATAATTTAACGCCAAATTAGAGAAAAGTAAAGCAATAAAAATATAGTAGAAAAAAATGCACATTGAGGATAGGCGGGGTATTTGAATTAATTAAGTAATTAAAAAATAGTAGAAAAATATGTACAATGTGGATAGGCAGGTAGAATTTGCATTAATTTTGAGAATATAATGAAATAATTATATATACTGGGATGTTGTTATTGTTTCTAATGAAGTAATTAGATAATACATATATTGCTATCAATGAATTTTAAACAAAAGACATGGGGAGAAAATAAAAGTTAAAAAGTTAAAACAATTAATATTAAGAATTTGAAATCTTTAAATTGTAAATAATATAATTAAAAAAGTACAAATCATAAAAGTTTTTTCACAATTATATGATTATTTTTACTCATATAAATTTAGTTAGAAGTAGAGGTGGGGACGGATTGGAGTGGAGGATATCTTTAAATTGTGAATAATATAATTTAAAAAATATGAAACGTAAAATATATTTTTTTTACAATTACTTAATTATTTTGAATTATTATTTCTATCCCAATATTGTATTGATTGAAATACAAAACAATTTACCAACATGGTTTGTGGAGCAGTGGATGGAGCTGCTCCACCCTTAACCAAAAGTCGAGGGTTCGATTATGGGTACGGAAAAAACTCCGTTAGGGAGCGCTCCCCCCCCCCCCCCCCGAATGGGGCCCTACGCGTGCGCGAATCTGGATTAATCGGGCTCCAATATGGGTACCAGACACCGGATGGAAAACCAAAAAAAAAAATACAAAACAATACAATAAGGGGTCGTATAATAAGGTATCGTTTGGTAGAGTGTATAAGAGTAATGCAAAATATGGTGTGTTAGTAATGCTTTTGTTAGCTACGCTTGCATTAGTTATGCTTGTATTTTGTTATGCAGTGTTTGATTTGATCTATTAAAACTAATATGAATTAAATAATTTTTTTAAAAAAAAATTACAAAAATATCCTACATATATATGTTGGAAAGGATGTAAATTTTTTTTTGAAGGATAATAGTGTCTTTAATCATGTTAATATATGTATTGGATCCATTGCATTACTAAAACCATAAATTTTGAAGTATTAATAATATACACCTCAATATACAATAGAGTGTTATACATATGGTGCAAAAATACACCAAACAAGATATTAATAATACTGATTAAACTA
The DNA here is from genome assembly GCF_002878395.1 of Capsicum annuum. Taxonomy (NCBI): domain Eukaryota; kingdom Viridiplantae; phylum Streptophyta; class Magnoliopsida; order Solanales; family Solanaceae; genus Capsicum; species Capsicum annuum. Next base: position 180,618,607 of record NC_061113.1, read on the forward strand.
ATACATACATTAATTTTTTAATACACTCTACCAAACGAACCCTAAATGCTTGAGAATCGTCCAAACAGAATGTTAAGTAGTCTATATTTGCGACTTCCAATATCAAATAGAGAATCGTCCAAACAGAATGTTTAGTATATATTTGCGACTTCCACTATATCCTTTTCTGTCTCTTGGGTCACTCACTCCTTTCAATGCTTTTTGCTCACTGATTTTACACAAGCGCTCATACAGTAGTGTGTTAAGTAAATCTGTCTACCACATCCTCCCAACAAAACACTACTCGACCAGTAAGCAAATCCTTTCATTTCACTTCTTTTTTTCACTATAAAACATGCGATGAGCTTCCTAATTCCTGGTTTTTTAAGGTTTTTTTTGGAGGTTTAAATGTTTTCAACTAGTTGTGACATTCAATTTTTGTAAAAATATACTATTTTGGTCTTTATTTGAACTACATTTGTGTATATAAAGGGTCGATGTTGGGTAGGCGTCAAATCTTGCTATGACTTATTCTTTCTTAATAGAGGTGTTGAAGTGATTTTATCACTTACTCCCTCCCTCTCAATTTATGTCTTTTAAATATTATAACTTGTTAAGTATTAGATTTATAGTATTTTTTTCCATGGTTTCAATTATATAATTTTTATTTCAAATGCGTTAAAGCTTTATCTCAGATTCATCGTTAAAGTTAAGTTTGAATCTTGAAATTTCAACTGTGTTGTGTTATTGAGACAGAAGGGAGTATTTTGTGGCCTAATAAGGAGATGAAAGCTCTATGGTCCAGTGTAGTAGCCTTTTCTGGTTCTTATAATAGTAGCTCTTTTCTGGTTCTTATAGTGGTAGCAGCTTTATTCTAGCATAACTTGCTCGAACTCTTTGAAAATGCTGATGGGTGCAGGTGAGGTCCTCCAAAAGTGGTGTATTTCTAGAGGATCCAACACAGGTTCGGCAATATTTTTTGAGAGTGCGAGCAGCATAGTGTCAATAATGTAGTGATTGATGGGTAAATAAATTGTCTGTCGATGCAGCAAATTTGTGATGAGGTTGGTGAAACTGATGAAGACCGAGATGAGATGCTTCTTCAGATAGACCAAGAGTGCTTGGGTGTCTACAAGAGAAAAGTTGCCCAAGCAGTGAAGTCAGGGGCTCACCTTCTTCAGGCTTTGGCAGATGCCAAAGTTGAATTCTCCAGGCTGCTATCAGCCCTTGGGGATAAAACATAAGATGGAATTGGGAGTGCTTGAATTTCAGATTGGGTATGGATGGGCGGAACTATTTAAAATTCTTTGCCAGAAGTCATTAGCTAATATTCACTTTTTGTTTTGGGGTTTATTTGCAGCCTGAGAAGACTTCAGGTTCAATCAAGGAACAACTTGCAGCTATAGCACCAGCACTGGAAAAACTGTGGAAGCAGAAAGACGATAGGGTAAAAGAGTTCTTGGAGGTACAATCACAGATTGAGAAGATCAGCAGGGAGATTGTGGGGACTAATGAGAAAGTAGAGAGTCCTAAAGTAGACGAGTCTGATTTGTCTCTTACAAAGCTGGACGAATTTCATGCACAGCTTCAAGATCTTAAAAAAGAAAAGGTTTAGCAATATTTTAGTAGGATTTATTCCTTTGCAACTGTTAAACTGGTTCAGCCTCCAACGAGCTACTCACAGTACATCCTTGTTTAATATTGCACAGTGAGAGACTGCACAAAGTCCTTGAATTCGTGAGCACAATACCTGATCTATGTGCTGTTCTCGGCATCGACTTCTTTAGTACTGTCACTGAAGTTCACCCAAGCCTGAATGATCAAGTCTGGCTAAAACTGTCTTAGAACTAGAGGGAGATAAGAAGCAAAGATTGCAGAAGGTAAATGCCCTTACACTTTTAAGTTGGTCCTTTCACTTAGCCTAACACTTCATATCAAGTTGGGATCTACAGTCGGTGAACAGTCAATAATGGAGATATATTGAAATACCTAGAAGTTATTTCAAATTTTCTTCTACTGTACTTTGATTCTTAAGTACTGCAGATTTCATCTACACTGAACAAGGGAATTCTTGCCTTTCTGTATATGGATTCTTGTCCATCCCCTGCACATGATAGGAAATTTTCTCCTCTGAATTGTTAACATTATTAGCCTCTCATTGTTCACAATTGCCCATGATATCACTTGTTGATGTTGGACTTGCTTGCCATTGCTAAGTTGCTTCTCTGTATTGTTTTTTCACTATTATTGGGAAATCACATCAAGATGGAATTTAAATGAGGCCTTCAGATGTGTCTAACCAGTGATCTCTCATGTCTACATGATAAATGTTTGGCTAGTCCTCCATTTCTTTGAAACACACTCTCTAGCATCGATCCCCTCTTGCAGCTCCAAGAACTTGCAACTCAACTGATTGATTTGTGGAATTTGATGGATGCAACCAAAGAAGAACGGAGCTTGTTTGACCATGTCGCCTGCAACATAGCGGCTTCAGTTGATGAATTCTCAATTCCTTGGGCTCTTGCTCTTGATCTGATTGAACATGTATTAGGAGATGATATGATTTTGAAATCTATTTTGAGCATTTACAGTTGCTTGTCGCTAATTGTTTTTAACTTCTTATCACCCAGGCTGTAGTGGAAGTTGAAAGGCTTGATCAGCTAAAAGCTAGCAGGATGAAAGAGAGTGCTTTCAAAAAGCAGGCAGTGCTTGAAGAGATTTCCGCTTGTGCTCTCATAGAGATTGACTCTGAGGCTGCACAACACAAAATTCTGGCACTAATTGATTCTGGAAATATTGAGCCTGCAGAGTTGCTTGCAGACATGGGCAACCAGATTGTAAAAGCAAAAGAGGAGGCTCATAGCAGGAAAGAAATATTGGATAAAGCTGAGAAATGGATGGAAGCTTGTGAAGAAGAGAGCTGGCTTGAAGAGAGAATAGGGTAAATATATCTTGTCTTCTTCATGCTGTCTTGTTTATGAAAATATGTGATGAATTGAACTTGATTGTTAGAATGCTACTTTCAGTGGAAACACCACCTCATTGCTCTTTTTTTGGCTTTCTAAGATATTACTCTTTCTAAAATAGTAACAATTCTTCCTTGCTATCATATTTCTTGGTCATATGATGCTAGGACACAAATAAATTGCACTCCATCAATTCCAACTCATGACAGTCTTTCTATTTAGGGGCTCTCCAAAATTTTACACAATTCTATTTCTCTACAACTTTCAAGAATTTAAAGTAATAACACTTTTCACATTTTAACTTCGATTAGCTTTGATATGATTGATTCTCACATTTCAACTGCTAATTTAATATTTTCTTACATCGTCATTAATATATATTTCAAGTCAGTTAACATTTTAAAATGCCGTCCCACTCAAATGGTGTCACACAAAATGAAACGGATGGAATAATTGAAATCATAGGGGATCTATCTTGAAAAAGAATGTGGCTATTCATGCTTTGTGCTTTTTATACATGTAGCTTCCAAAGAGATCAGGTTGAAGAAACCAGTAAGGCATTCTTTGATGAGAAAATACAAGATTCTTGTATGTGTAATGAAATTTTAGCTGCTTGCATTACAAAATCTACATCATGAAATTATGGTTAATTACTAAAAGAAAAAAGTAATCGCAATTTCCATAGAAACTTTAGTTGTTGTGGGAGCTTATTGATGCACTCATATGTGGTATCTGATAGTTAGCTGTAGAAGATAATCAATCATCCGCCTAGAAACCAACGTTTCTAGTTCTGCCTTCATCTATACTATCTTTATAATTTAAAAGTGCTAAATATGATTCAGACCTGTAAGATTTTGGAATTTGGTTAAACTATGGTTTGCATGCCCCTCGTTCATCAAAATCATGTCAAAGGTGTCTCTCCTGAAATTATGATGGTAAAACGTCATCATTTATGGTGAAACAGGATCAGAACCGGTATAATGCAAGCAGAGGTGCACACTTAAATTTGAAGAGGGCTGAAAAGGCTCGGATGTTGGTCAGCAAAATTCCAGGTAATACCAAATGTTGATAGATATCCTTAAATAGGTGTGCATTATTTTGACTAAACCGAAAAAACAAACTAAATCAAATTCCTTTTGTTATTAGGTTTGGTCTCGGATGAAAGATGTAAAATTTTTCGTTTCTTTGTTTAGTTTTGGATTAAAAAATAACAAAACCTGAAAAATAAATAAACTGAATTATCATACGTATACATATGTATATACATATTACTTTTCATATTAAGCACATCTGATTCTTGGAGTATGATCAGTGAAGGAACCAATTAACATTAAATAAGTACCTACTTAATGCTACTTGACATGTTTCTGGGATGTTATTCATACCACTATTACCATTAAATGGATTCCTTTTATACTCTATCTAGTGTCTTAGATTACTAAATTTGCTATTCTACTCAAGGAGCTTTGAGATTATTTGCTTTTTGGAGGAAGGCCAACAATTTAAGTTTTCATCATATTTATACATATTGCCGAGTTTGAATATGTAATCCCTTTGTTTGCAATGTTGACACATTCCTTAAACCAGGTTATAACACTAATTGACAATGTTGGCTGTGTAGCTCTTGTGGACTCCTTGATTGCCAAAACAAGATCATGGGAGCAAGATCGCAACACCACGTTCACATATGATGGTGTTCCACTGCTTGCCATGCTAGATGAATATATGATGCTCAGGCACGATAGGGAAGAGGAGAAAAGAAGGTTGAGGGTAAGTGCATTATTTTTTAGGCGTGTGATCAATTTTTTTGACGCTTAATAATCAAGATAATCAATCTTTGTCTTTTTCATTGTTTTCGTGTTCAATTTCATATCCATAAATTTACTATATAAAGGGCTCGTTATTACATATATTCTATTGGTGTCGGGCAGGACCAGAAAAAGTTTCGTGAGCAAATCAAAGAATCAGAAACACCTTTTGGATCAACACACCAACCCCTGCTCGACCGCTTGGTACAAAGAAGGCGGTCGGTTCACGAGCAAGTGGGTCGGCCAACAGAAGGCTGTCTCTTAACTCACACCAAAATGGTTCCAGGTCAACAGTGGAGATGGGAAGAGAGACCACTCAAGAATAGTTGCTCCTGTGAACTATGTTGCCCTTTCAAAAGATGACGCAACCTCTCACGTTTCTGGAACTGAACACATTCCGAGCACACCATAATCACTACTGAATTAGAGACGTATGTGTATTATCTTCTATTGCCATTAATAGCCCGGATCATGCAGCAGGATAAATATATTGACGAGTAATCACATAGGGACCGATAAGCTATTTGTGTTATAGTGGTAATATTAGAAATTCCTTTGAATCGTTTGCATTTGCTCGAGTTCAGGATCGAGTTTGTTTATGCACTTCTAGCAAATGTTTTCAATGCTTGGCTTTTAAAACAAAGCCACCTAAACATTTTATTAATAAGGAAAAGCACTTTTTACCAACTACAGCACTCTAAGTTGATTTTATTCCACAGATGCGGCAAGCAAAAAATTTATGAAACAACATACTGAGCAGAGAAATGGCTTATTAGCTTTTTACAACATAAAAGATCATTAGTTTATATCTAAAATGGCCTTTGTTCAATTGAAATACTAGTAAAAAGGCAAGACATCTCATTTCCTGAGTGTACATTGGCTAGCTCACACCTATCCATCAACTGATTTTTCACCGGGTGTCAAAAGAGTTTGGTGTTCAACTTTTGTTCTCATTAAAAATATTTGTACAAAGGTAACCGTGGTGCTACACACCAGCTAGAACTTCTCCCTCCTTTTCTCCATCTTCTTCCCATTGTAACGGGTGAAGTACATCAGACAAAGAAGGAAAGGAGATCAACAAGGCCAAATCTGGGGCACGACCGACAAGGCCAACCCCATTCGCTGAGAGACTGAATTATGATATGACCCCTTTAAGCTCAGTAGAAGCATCTTACACGAGATATTGGCCGGTTAAGATAAGTCCAAACTACAACTGTTTTCGTAGAATTCGGGATTCACTCCTGAAGACTCTTAACCACATTAATAATTGAATCAGGCAGATGGGGATGCATACGATGGGCAAGAAGTTCATTTAGGGCTACGTTATAGCTACACGTCTTCCCCCATTTGTATATCATACTTTGAATTATAAATAATATTACTTTTGCTCCATTCATGTTGCTCTCAATCTCAAGCTCCTATTTCTACAAAGTCACTGTATTCCGAAACTATCGACTGACAAATACCTAAAGACTCTTGAATAAGAATCTTTTACTTTGCTTTGGTTGCTTATTTTTTATTCATTATTCTCGCCGGACATGGCTTTCTGTTTGTTGAGGATCCATGGGAGTAGACCTCTTGCCACAAAACTGATATTGCATCGATGGTAGCTTTGGGCCGATTTTGATTCATCACACAGATTGCTACACATTTTGAGTCTATCTACATAGATTAAGATTTGACCCAAATCAACAAATCTTCTTGTACTCATTATTTTCCTTATACAACTTAGGAGAAATATTGTAGTATATATTTTAATATCCGGTACCTAATTTAGGACTCCTAAGTAGGTGAAAAGTATTAGAGGTAGACTAGGTTTGTACGCTTATTTACTTGTCTAAATAGGATTCGTTGTAAAGAGATCATTCGTTCATCATCAAAAAAGAAAAAATTTCCGCGACTCTTTTCTTTTCTTACATGATATCAGAGCATATTTGATTACTATCACCTCCCATCAATTTTCTTTGGTTCTTCAATATGTCAAACATTTCTCAAACCTCTGATGAAGCAACAGAGACCAGCACGGTCAATAATTCTGTTGCAATTTTTGGATCCTCTACAGTTAATATAGTTGATCAGAGTCATTCCTACTACCTTCATCCCTCTAATTATCCAAGAATGTTGTTTCCATCGTATTTGATAGGAAGGAATATAGAGGTTGTAGGAGAGCAGTAATTATTGCTCTTCTATCAAGAGTAAGTTAGGATTCGTTGATGGGTCTCTAACCATCCCTTACTCTGATTTTGGACTCCAACAAGCTTGGACAAAGTAGAATGACATAGTGTTGTCGTGGTTGTTGAATTCACTCGCTAAAGATGTTGCAAAAAATGTGTTGTATTCAAGAAGCACAAAGGATCTCTGGAAGGACTCGGAGTAAAGATCTAGTCAGATTAATGAAGCAAAATTATTCCAGCTTAAAAAATAGCTAAGTGCAATCACTCAGGTAAACACATGTGTTTCAACTTATTTTCACTAAAATGAAGAGCTTATGGGATGATGCAGATGTCTTGAATACTTTTTTGGCTTGTGCATGTTATTGTTAGTATGGTGCTATGGAAAAAGGGCATAAGTCATATTAAGATTGTTAGCCTCCTAAGTTTACGTTTTAATAATGACAAATTAATGAGTGGATCTTTGCAGGATATTGGAGGACTGCTAATGATGGAAGAATGGATGAAGCAAATAAGGAAGCCGGCTCCAGAAATAGAAGGACATCAAATCATGATCCGTGACATCCAAGAAAATCAATCAAAATGAAAACAATCGAAAGGAAAATCTCGGTCCTCAAAACCCAGCAAATTAGATCAATCACAATCAAGCAAAAGTTAGGAAAGGTCACAAAGAAACTTGGAAGAGCATTAATTACTACAAGAACAAAAACAAAAAGAAAAGATGACAGACATATCTGATATGGACGTGAGTAAAAGTTGTATATGGACATATCTGATATGGACATATCATACGGCCACATTCTTCAATCAAAGAATTAATTCAAATTCTTGATTAAGAAGAAATCACTTGAGTTTCCTTACGAAGAGTAGCAGCCGAAGACTATAAAAGAAGAAGACTAAAGATAGAGTATGATCGAGTTAACTTTGTAACATAAACTGAAGCTATGTCATAAAATTTGAAGAACAAAATAAGTCTTCGGAACCTTCTTCCCATCATTAAACTAGAGCCCGACATTGAACGATCTAAGAAATCATTGAAACCTAAGGAGACTAGAAGTAGGCACCACATTGGTGTTCTGGACCAGGATAAATCTCTGTGTTGTTACTTTACATTCGATTATTTATTTGCTTAATTACTTCGAACCTAATCTATTTTGTAAAGTGTACTGATTTGTAAGAGAGTCGATTGTGAAGAGCCAATAGTCAACTCACACATGATTTTCAATCCCCCCTCTTGAATTTCAATTGGTATCAGATTAAGTCTCTCCAATAGTATTTCTTAACCGCAAGTGAGAAAATATCAAATGGCAAATTATCAAATTCCCGGTGCTCTTCTTCAAGATAGTCACTCTTCCATAAGACCATCATACTTCAATGGACAACATTACTCTTACTGGAAGAATAGATTCAGAATCTTTGTCCAATCAAATGACTTCTAAGCTTGGGTTGTCATCAAGAAGGGTCCAAAAACGATTCTAGGATTCAAAGAGAAGTAGAAGGACAAAGGTAAGGAATCTAGCAGTACTGACATAGAAGACCTTGAAAGTTTAGAGGTCACCAAAGAACAACAAAAGGTAATCCAAACTAATGCATATGCTATAAGTTTATTTCTTTGTGCAGTTAGTGGAGAAGAATACGACAAAATATCAACTTGCACGATTGTAAAATAAATGTGGGACAAATTGAAGGTAACCTATGAAGGAACCACCGAAGTCAAGAAGTCAAATATTGTTGTCCTGGTCAATGAATACGAGCTGTTCAAAATGGAAGAGAATGAGAACATTGAAACAATGTTTTCCAGATTCAACAAGATCATATCTGAACTGAAATCACTGGGGAAGATCTATCCACATAGTCTGCAAGTCCAGAAGTTGGTCCAAAGTCTTTCAAAAATTTGGAAAACCAAGGCTGTCATTCTGGAAGAAGGGGATCTTCACAACATAACATGTAACGAACTATGAGGTAACCTCATTGTATATGAACTAAATTATATCAACAGGTACCATAAGGAGGAAAAAAAGAAACCAGTATCCTTTAACACTACTCCAACTGAAGAAGAGGACATTTTGGAAGATTCCAATAGCAAAGGAATAGCCCTTATTAATCGTGGAGTAAGGCAGATCATGACATAGAGACAACAAAAATCCCAAGGAGCCAAAAATAATGACTCTACAAGAAACGATGATCATTGTGAAAGGCCTGGCCACTTCAAACAAAACTATCTGGAATTAAGAAGAAGAACATCCAGAAAGATTCAAAATTTTGGAGCTTGGAGTGATGAAGATGGAATCGAAGAAGAAACAGAAGCCGCAAATATATGCTTCATGAAAATAGGTGAATCTAGCGAGGTAAGACTACACGATTATCATAATTAGGATACTCTTGAATCTAATTTAGATATGATAACTAGCGAGCTTTAAAAACTTACAGATGAATATAAAAAACTCGCTCAAGAGAAGAAAAGTTGCCAAGCTCGATTTAAATGAAAACTCGAAGAGGAACAAAGAAGTTAATAAATAGAAATTGAAGCATGTCAAATTAAAGTTGACTTACTTCATGAAAAGTTTGATGATGTAAAAATAAAATTAAACAGTATTAAGAGATCACCAAGTCACAGTTTTGTGAGATCAAACTCTTTTAAGAACAATTCAAGTTCTTCATCAGAATCATTTAAATTAGCCAAGACCTCCTTATCCTCTCGAGGGATTGTTTGTTTTATATGTGGACAGAGAGGGCAAAGATACTAAAGCTGCAGGCATAAGCCTAAAATTATGTGGGTTTGGAAGTCCAAAGGAAGCACATCTAACCCGCAAGGATCCAAGACCATTTTGGTCTAAACAAAATTAATTTTCTTATTTTACAAGAATAGGCCCGCAAGAGCTATAAGAACGGAATGTGGGTCATTGATAATGGATGGTCCAGACACATGACCGGATAGAAAAAAAATTTCTACTCTAAAAAATAGAAGAAGGATCAGCCAGATTCGGTGACAATGCTAGAGGCAACATCATTGGAGTCGGCTCACTAAAACTCGACTCATCATGTGAATTCACTTAAGTATATATAGTAGACGACCTTAAACACAATCTGCTTAACATTAATCAGCTGTGTGACACCAGATTTGGAGTCTTCTTCAAAGCTAAAAATTGCTCAATCAAACATAACTAAAGAAATATCTCTCTCATCGGTGAACGCATTGACAATATTTATGTCTTAAATAGTCCTGAATTTGCTACCTTAACTTGCCTCACTGTCCAAACCAATGATACTTGGTTGTGGTACAGAAAGCTTGGGCATGCTAGTATGCATATCATTGAGAAGTTATCCAGACTGGAATTAGTAAGGGGTCTGCCAAAACTCAAGTTTGAAAAAGATCAGATCTGTGATGCCTACTAATTGGGTAAACAGACCCGGACATCATTCAAAGTCAAAAACGTCTCTACTACCAAACCTCTTCAAACAATCGACATGGATCTATTTGGCCCCACCAAGACCACAAGTATTGGTGGAAAGAGATATGTTTTCATTATAGTTTATGATTACTCACATTTTACTTAGGTAATATTTCTTTCTCATAAACATAAGGCTTTCACAAACTTTAAGATTTTTGTAGAAAGGTATAAAGAGAAGATGGACACCTCATCACTTACGTTCATAGTGATTACGGAAGAGAATTTGAAAATAAGGCATTTGGAGAGTATTGTGCTCAGAATGGATACTCTCAGAACTTCTGTTCACCTCGGTCTCCTCAGCAAAATGGTGTAGTGGCGAAAGAATAGGTCTCTCTAGAAAACTGTCAAGATTATACTGTTAGAACATAATCTCCCAGATCACTTTTGGGTAGAAGCAGTGAGCACAACATTCCACATCATTAACAGATGCCTGATCAGACCTATTCTAAAGAAAATGCCTTACAAACTCTGGAGAGGAAAGAAGCCCAACATTAGTTATTTCCATCCTTTTGGCTAAAAATATTTTATTCACAATAATGGTAAGAATAACTTGGAAAAAATTGATCCACAATGTGACAAAGGTATTTTCCTTGGATACTCTCCAACTAGTCGTGCATACAGGGCCATTAATAAAAGAACTTTGTGTGTTGAGGAATCTATGTATATTGTATTTAATGAATCTAATTACCCCTGATGAGTTTAACTGTTGATGAAGAATAAGTGAGTAATCTACAATCTGGAGAAAATAATAGTATAACCTCTGAGCCATCACAAGACAAGTTGACTACACACCCTCCAGAGTTGACTCCCATAGTAGAAACAGTGAAACCAAGTATTCCAAAAGAATAGAAATACGATGCTATCTACCCAAAGAAACTTATCATCAGAAATCAAGAAGATAGAGTACAAATAAGAGCATCATTAAGAACACAAGCATCTGTTGCCCTTGTGTCTCAAACTGAACCAAAGAAAGCCGATGAGGCCCTCAAAGATGAATTATGGGTTGTAGATATGAAGAAAGAATTGGGCCAGTTTTAATGAAATCAAGTTTGGAGCTTGGTTTAAAGACCAAGAAACTGCTCGGTAATTGGAACTAGATGGGTCTAAAGAAACAAATTGAATGAAGAAGGTAAGGTTAGAAAAAATAAAGCAAGACTTGTAGCTCAAGGCTATTTCCAACAAGAAGGTATTGATTATGACAAGACCTTTGCCCCCGTGGCAAGGTTAGAGTCAATTAAAATTTTATTAGCTTTTGTTACCTTTAAATATTTAAGCTATATCAAATGGACATAAAAGACGCCCCCTTAAATAGTTTTATTCATGAAATTTTTTTTGTAAAACAAACCCTAGGCTTTGAAAATTCATCGTATCCAAATCATGTTTTTAAATTATCAAAAGCACTCTACGGCCTCAAACAAGCTCCAAAGGCTTGGTATGAGAGATTGAGTACTTTCTTACTAAATAACAATTTTCAAAGGGATAAAATTGATATAAATCTATTCATACAGAAGCTTGATTCAAATCTTTTTATTATGCAAATTTACATTGATGATATCATTTTTGGTAGTTCTAATATCTCTCTGTGTGAGAATTTTGCTAACTTGTTGAAAAGAGAATTCGAAATGAGTCTTATGGGTGAGCTCACATTCTTCTTGGGATTACAAATCAAAAAAATCCCAAAGGCACTTTCATCAGTCAAGCCAAGTACACGAAGAAACTCATCAAGGCCTATGGAACTCCAATGAGTCGATCCACAATCCTTAATTTGGACTCGTCTGGTAAGGATATTGATGATAAATGTCAGGGGAATGATAGGATCACTACTTTATCTGACTGCCAGTAGACCAGACATCATGTTCAGTATATGTAAGTGTTGCAGGTTCCAGTCAACTCCCAAAGAGTCTCATTTGACTACCGTCACAAGGATCATCCGATACCTTATAGGAACTCAAGACATTGGACTATGGTACCCTTGCTCTTCTCATTTTGACTTAATTGGATATTCAGACGTTGAATTTGTGGGTGATAATAGTGATAGAAAAATCACCAGTAGAACTTGTCAAATTCTTAGTAATGTCCTAATTTCATGGCACAGCAAAAAGCAAACTCCAGTTGCACTTTCAACAACTAAAGTCAAGTACATAGCTATTGGAAGTTGTGGTACTCAAATTTTATGGATTATGCATCAACTACTTGATTTTAATTTATCTTTTAAATCAATTCCCATTATGTACAATAACACCAGCGATATTAGTCTATCTAATATACTATGCATTATTCTAGGGCGAAACATATTGATATTAAGCATCATTTTATTCGTGATCATGTAGAAAATGGTGATTGTTAACATATGTTGATTTCGAAAATCAACTGGAAGATATTTATACGAAACCCTGTTAGAAGAAAGATTTTGTTACCTTAGAAAAAAAACTTGGTATTCTTAGTATTAATGACCTATGAACTTTATTTTTGGAAAAAAATTTGCTCTAATTGTATGGTTATTTTAAAAAAAAAAATCAAAAGGAAAGTCATCATCACCCTCACCATTTTTCATGACTCTTTTACATTCTCTACACTACTTTTGCCTTCCCAACACTCCTTCGACTGCCACCATTTCACTTTCATCAGTCACCCTTTCCCTTATACCTCTTCGTCTTCCGCTCATCTATCGTTACCAACATTTGTATACTTCCCCCACTCCTTCTCTAGTTCTCCTAACCTCCATCTTCTCTCTATATATGCCCCCTTTAAAATTTACTTTCTCCTCTCTCCCATGACTAGAACCTGTTCAATGGCGACTATGTCCAAATCTCTTCCCAAATTCCTCCCTGACAACCCTGTTCTTCTCTCTGAGTCACCTGATGAGTCCTCAATGGACTCTCAAACAACTCTCATCAAGATACGTCATCCTAATCCCTGTCAATCCCCCCTTCTGCCAAGAAACCTCGTCTATACCTTTTTCTCTCCCTCCCTTCAGAGAACATGCACAAGTTCTGGGCATGCTCTCACAAATACAAATTCTTTGTCTTTAAGGGTCGCTCTGTTGTACCCGATCTCATTATCAATCTTCGTCAATTAAAATACTGCTTCTGTAATATCAATCACTTTTTTAAGTTTCAAGATTTTTCCCCTGTCTTTTTTCTCTGTGGACTTCTGATATATGAGGATCCAGTTCACATGTTTTATGTGAATCTTCGACTCTCCCATGATAGTGGTGAACTCGAGACTCTTGTTCTTGGCACGAGAATTATTATGAATGATTTTCTGTTCAAGAATACATTTGATACTTAGTTTTCTGGTAACATATGTTTTATGAATGGTAACTGGCCCGATTATTTTGAGGCTAACTTTCAAGAAGCCAAGAAATTTTTGCCAGATACTAACTCTGCTTTGACTAATTTTGGTCCCCTGTCTCTCTGTTTCAAGTTTCACATTATGGCTCACATAATTGTTACTACACTGATTCCCCTAAAAACATCTCTGAGCAATATTACCGATCAAGATATTTTTGTACTGTACTATTTGGTTAAGAAAATCAAAATCAATTGGCAACATGGATCCATGAGTACATTCTTGAAAGATCATCTGATGCTCATACCTCTGCCAGTTTATCGTATGGCCTGCTTATTACTTAAATTCCTCAGTATTACTAAATTGATCTATCTGCTTACACCTAGTAGAGGTTGTTGCCACTTATGATTCAAAGACGTTTGGAAGTATGGGGTATGTTTTGGTTAAAGAGGATAGGTGCAAGAAGGATTCTGCTCGGACAAGGTTGAAACTTACCAAGGTAAGCAAATTTATCTCTAACCCTATGATGCCTATTTTGAAGGACCTAGGGGAGATTAAGGATCGGTTCAAGGCCATTGAGGATAGTGTTGTACTGTTGAAGGAGTTGAATTCTAAAATTCTGGACCTCGAGAAAAGTACCAACACAGACATAGGCGTGGTTAGGTTTGCTCTGATGGATTCAAATAGGAAGGTATAAAATTGTTTACTCAGGTGTTCACCCGAATAGATTCCCTCAAGATCCAAGTCCACTCCTCTAATGATGATCTAGTTATTTCCATCTAGAATTCCTATTCCTCCTTCTTAAAAAATGTTGAAAATCATATGACACTTTCTGTCATAACATGCATAATACTTTGACCTACTTTCTCAAGAAGCAATGAATAATGATGACTTTTTTTTCTTTTTATTCAAAAAGAGGTCAGGTCCCTTGTGTTGATGAGTTGTAAGATGATTTATTACACCCTATATACTCCACTATTTTTCTCTACCTAGTTAATATATTATATATATCTGCTGCTTGTCTACTATTTTATTTTTTTATTATGCTAAAAGGGGAGAAAAATAGGATCATCAGGAACTCAGGAAGCTCCTACTAATCAAGGGAAGCAATTCGACTAATGATAAACGAAGGTCGGCCAATACTTAATATATGTGTACAAGTCAAGGGGAGCAAGTTGACAGACAGAGAAGTCAACTGATGTTTACACTCGTTTGTCATTATAAAAAAGGGGGAGATTGTTAGCCTTCGAAGTTTATATTTTAATAATGACAAACTGATGAGTGGATCTTTGTAGGATATTAGAGGACTGCTAATGATGGAAGAATGAATGAATCAAATAAGGAAGCCAGGCTCCAGGAATAGAAGGACATTAAATCATGATTCGCAGCATCCAAGCAAATCAATCAAAATAAAAACAATCAGAAGGAAAACCTTGGTCCAAAAAATATAGCAAATCAGATCAATCACAATGAAGGAAGAGGAAGAAAATATCACAAACAAACTTGGAAATAACATCAATCACAACAAGAATAAAAAGAAGAAAAGATCACGGACATATCTGATATAGACATGAGTCGAATCCGTATATGGACATGTCTGATATGAAAATATCATACGACTACATTCCTTAAGAAATCAATTCAAATCCTTGATTGAGAAGAAATCTCTTGGGTTTCTTTACTAAGAGTAGCAACTGAAGACTATAAAAGAAGAAGACTAAATATAGACAATTATTATGGAACTTTAAGAAGAATCTCAAAGTGTCTCAATCTTAGTCTTATGAAGCTTTGTAACTCTTAGTTTACAATTATTGTATAAAGAGTATGATCGAGTCAACTTTGTATCACAAACTGAAGCTGTGTCACAAGATATGATGAATAAAATAAGTCTTTAGAACTTGTTTTTCATCATTGTACTCGAGCTCGATATTGAACGATCTAAGGAATCATCAAAACCCAGGGGGAATGAAAATAGGCACCACATTGGTGTTCCGCATCAGGATAAATCTTTGTGTTGTTATTTTACATTTGATTATTTATTTGCTTGATTAATTCAAACCTAATCTTCTTTCTAAAGTGTACTGGTCTGCAGGAGAGTCGACTGTGAGGAGCCAATAGTCAACTCACAAAAAAAATTCAATTCACCCCCCCCCCCCCCCTCTTGAATTTCAAAGACGAGCGACTATTATAATTTTTAATGGCTTTGGAGGATACTTTCGTAGGGGAGATAAGTAAAACATTCTATTGTCTTCCTTGCCTTTGACATGACATACGCTCTCTTATCATATAGGATGATAAACACAGAAATTTACACTGCTTCCATCTATCCTAGATCAGCCTCCTTTCTTGCTTTAAATCTCCAAGAAGAGAGGAAATTCAATGGCAACAAACCATAGAAAACTAATTTTAACTTTAAAAAGATTAATGTAATGTTTAGTTATTGTAAGAAACCAGGACACACTATAATTAAGTGTTATAGGATCCATGGCTTTCCAACTAATTTCATGTTTACAAAGCAGAAGAAATTTTAGGCAAGGTACTCAATCCAACCACAACTTTGAAATAGGTGATGAATCAATTATGAACAATGTTGCACAATCTAGGATTTTGAGCAAAGAAAATATGGGACAGCTATTGGAACTTTTCCAAACTGAAGACTACACAATAAAATGGAGTTATTTCTGAAGCCTCTACCAACATGAGTTATGCATCTATAACTATTTTTTTAACTTTTATGCGGGCCTGGTTAACATTAACAATGAATCTTAGATATAAGACAATGGTGCTAGTCAACATTTTCAAGCTTTAAAGTATTACCAAAATGGATCATAATAAATCCCAAATTCATACATAATAAGAGCCACTCATTCAAGATCAGTGTCTAATTTTCGAAATATAGTATTGCACAAAGTTTTATACATACTTTGTTTCATATTTAATCTATGTTTGTGTACAAGTTGTGCAGACAACTAAAAAATATGTCTTATTCACTACTAATTCTTCTTTCATGTTTTACTGAAGAACCCTTAAGAGATTGGTAGAGAACAAGAAGGACTCTACATACTCAAATCAAGCCAGTCGGATGATCTTTCAAAAATTCCAGTCAAGAAGATCTCTAGTTTTAGTTCCTATCTTAGTTTTCGTTTTAGTAAAAGAATTTTCAATTCTAATTCAGTTTCTACTTCATGTTTGATTCAAATATCAAGGAAAAACTATGACATTATATGTTGGGCGTATTACTTTAAGAAGTATGAATAATGTTCATTTTGATTCCATATCTTCTTGTAAAAAATCTACCGTTTACTGTATTGTTTCTCTATGGATAAGCAAGAAACTTTCCTTTCCCACAAGTAATATTTCTAAAAAAGAAGCTATTGAGTTAATACATATTGATATTTGGGGACCATATAAGGCACCAACACATGATGTTCACAGATTTTTTCTTACTATTGTGGATTATTTTAGTAAAGGAACGTGAACTTTCTTATTAACCAATAAATCAAATGCTATAACAATACTCAAATCTTTTCTATCTATGGTAAAAAGACAATTTCAAATCAAAGTCAAAATAATAATATCCAATAATATTGTTGAATTGGAATTTTAGAAAACAGAAAGAAAATATTTTATTTCTCAAGGCGGATAACATCAAACCTATGGTGTGTCTACCCAACAACAAAATGGAATTGTAGAGAAAAAACATGAATATTTACTAGAGACATCTAGGGCTCTTTTATATCAGTCCATCTATGAATCTAATATTGGGGAGAGTACCTTTTGGATGCAACTTATCTAATCAATAGATTTTCATCTAGACTCTTACAAAATAAGAAACCTGTTGAGGTTTTTTTCGAAACTACAGCCCACTATTTCAATCTCTAATGTTTTGGATGTCTATTGTTTTTCTCACTCTACGCTCCCAGAGATCTCAATTGGATCCTAGGGCTTCTGCATGTTTTTGTTTGGGATATCCACATGTAAATAAAGAATACAAAGTTTTACATATCTTAATACTAAGAAAATTATGTTTCTAGAGATGTATTTCATGAAAGTATTTTCCTTCTGACTCAACCAACACTGCTGGTTTATCTTTTCCTAGTTTGAAAAACAATAATTCTGTTGATCCCATACTTGGTGATTCTGAATCTCTAGTCCATACTGATCACATCCCTCTCCAAATTATATTATTGTCATATTTTTTCTCACCTCAGTCCTAGTACTGATGATGATAATTGTTCTAGTTTTGTCACTACTACTATGGATACTTCGCCAATTTTTTCTTCTTCCTCCATGTTTCCTTCGGAAACCTCCTCAACAACATATAAAGTTCTTCCCACACCAACTACAGATAGTATCTCTGTTCTTTGGAGATCATCCAGGGAACACAAAGTTCCTGTACATCTAGCAGATTACAGCTATGACTCTGTGCACCTGGCGGATGTCAGCTCATTTTGTTTCTCAACTTCCATCTCTCATGTCTCGCTTTCTGTTACTAACCTGTTCTTAGAAAATTAAATTATGCTACATTCTCGGTCTGATATACATACACCTGTTAGTTATAAATAGGTTGCATTATATAAGAGTTTGAAAAAGACTATGGACAAAAAAAATTTAGGCTCTTTAATTGATCAAGACTTGAGAGGTAGTTAAATTTCCTTGGTTAAAAAGCCTTACGTTTAAGTAGGTCTATAATGATAATAACATAATGATGGTATCATTAAGATACTAAGGGCTAGATTAGAACTTTGAGGTGATAAATAGAGGGAGGGGATTGACTTCAATAAAACATTTTCCCTCTTTGTCATAATGATCATTATCAAGTGTCTTCTTGCTACAATTATAAACAAAATGATGGGCTTTTTATTAGTTGGATATTAATAATGTATTTTTACATTGTAACCTCTATGAAGAGGTCTATATAGAGTTCCCTGTTGGGATTGTTCAACCTTCAATCTTCACCATCTCACGTCTGCAATCTTATAAAATTCACTTTTGAACTACATCAATCTTTCAGATAACGGTATTCCAGATTGATGACTTCTTTTTGTTTGAAAGGACCCACTCATTATCTTAATGGTTATTTTTTTTTGTCAAAAACTTTGATTTATCTATTTCTATTGTGGTTTTCTATGCTAATGACCTTATTTTGATAGGTAATGACAACGCAAAATTGCAATCGTTAATGGTATTTATCCATGAGGATTTTCGAATCAAGGATTTGGGAAACTTACATATTTCTTGGGTATAAAAGTGAAAGAACCTCAAGGCCTTATTTGTACTCAACACATGTTTACAATTGACTTGCTAAAGGAATTTGATGTCACTCATCTTGCTCCTGTCTCTTATCTTCTTAACTTAATATTAAAATGTGTCTTAATGAAGGGGCTGTTATTTTTAATCCCACTATCTATTGTCATTTTTTCAAAAATCTAAACTAGCTTAATCATATCAGACCAAATCTTTTCTTCGTTGTGCAATATTTAAGCTAGTTTATGCAAGATCTTCGTCTACCTCACTCTACAACAACTATGTGTGTTCTTCACTATTTGTCCAAAGACCCTAGTTTAGGGCTTTTTATTAATCATTCTCATTTCTTTCAGCTATTTGCATTTTGTGACTTCGATTGGGAACCTGTAAGAATTCAAGAAGATCTTTTAGTGGTTTTTATATCTCACTTGGTGGTTCTTCTATTTCTTAGAAGTCAAAAAAGAAAACTTCTATTTCTCTTAGTTCTACCGAGGCTGAATACCATTCAATAAGATGAGTGGTAGCTGAACTTATTTGGGTGGTTCGTCTTTTTTAGGATTTCCCATTTCGATTCTTTGCCAGTACTCCTTCAATTTGATATTCAGATGGCAATACACATAGCTGAGAAATTCGTGTTTCATGAACGGTTAAAGCATGTGATAATTAGTTGTTATTTTGTTCAGTAGAAGCTTTTGGATAGCCCCATTCTTATTCATTTGTTCTTTCTTTCTCTCAACTGGCAGATCTCTTTACCAAATCGCTTATAGGTCCTCTTTATTATAATATTTTGGACAAAATGGGTGTCTTTTCACCCCCTTCACCTTAAAGAGAGGTGTTGAGGTTCCATGAAAGTAGATCTGTTGAAACTTAGCTAATATTACATCGATAGTGGATGTGGGACAATTTGGATTCATCACAAAAATTGCAACACATTTTGGTCCCGCCTACATAGATTAAGATTTTGCCTAAATCAACAAATCTTCTTGAACACATTATTTTTCTTATACAACTTAGGTAAATCATCAATGTATATCATAAAATATATTGTAGTATATATTTTAATATCTTATACCTAATTTAGGTCTCCTAAGTTGGTGGAAAGTATTAGAGGTAGACTAGGTTGGTACGTTTATTTACTTGTGTATATAGGATACATCATAAAGAGATAATTCAATCAACAAAAAGGAGAAGAAATTTTTTTTGCAACTCTTCTATTTTCTTGCGCCATTCAACAATCTAGCATTAAGCTACTTGGACTCTTCAATTTTGGTTCGCCCCCATGTTGATGCGACATATGTGTGGGCTTGGGATTTATATAACATTTGATCAATTGATTTTGGGTACTCTGATCAAATTCAAAGGAGAAATTTTGGATAGATACAATGATTTCTATAATTAAAATGAAAGTTAAGGTGAAATTGATGAATATGAAGTGTCTTATATATAGAAATTCTATGTCAATCTTTTTTCTTCTATCACTTCCTCGAATTCTCCTTTTGATCAGTATTGTTTTGTCATAATACCTTGGGTTTCTACACAATGTCTCCTAATCTTGTTTATATAATGTCTCCAAATTCAATCAAATTCTCACATCTATATTCATACCTATATCTGTATCTCAAATCTTAAAATTTAGATTATGATGGACATGACCTCTAGATCTGCGCCCCAATTTATGCAACATAAATCTAATGTTAACTGGTTGATCATCTTAATCTATGTGTCAATTTAATTTGCTACTGTAGACATAAAAAATTTGAGGAATTCTATAAGATGAGTCCAACCTTGTTAGTTTTTTTTAGAGACTACTCTGTCCTGTTTCATGGGAGTACTTTAAAACTAGTTTGGAGGCAACTCAATCCTTAACCCTAAATCACACCTATTTAAAAGGTAGAATATTCCTTTGAGAAACATCTTAAAATCCCATAAACTCTTAGAATATTTACAAAGAGACCGGGGCACCAAATACTTCTTTATCAAAGTCTTTCAGATGTTCTTCATGGTCAAATCTATCACAAGGAGGTGTCAATCCTCCTACGTTCGATAAATATACTACTAACAACCTTCGAATTAGATGCAAAATTGTATTCATATTGTTTATCATTAAAATTATATTTTTTCATATTTTATTTGTGATTATAATTTATTTTCTATCACATTAAAATTTATTGCAAATAAATTGACACATCTAATGGGACCAAATATGTCCTTCTCTTCTCTCATAATTAAAATATGCAACTTCAGAGACACAAAATCACTAAAATTATAGCTCAAATTTATGGGTACTTCAAGTTTCGTGTATGAGTTTCATCAAGCCTATATTCCAATAAACTTTGAAATAGGGATATTTGTAGATTTCAAAATTTTATGGGAAACTTCAAGACGAGTCATATCTTGTTAGATTTCTTGAAGGCTGCTCTACCCTATTTTTTGAGGGTATTTTATCCTAAACCTAATCTTGAGGTTACTCAACCCTTAATCCTAAATCACCCCTATTTAAAGGGTAGCATACTCCTTGAAAGAAGCACCTCGAAATTCCATAAACTCATATCATATTTATAAAGAGATCAAGACATCAAATACTGTAGTTATCAAAGTTTTTTCGATGTTTCTTATTGTCAAATATATCACAAGGAGGTTCAAATCATCTTACATTCGAGAAATATACTACTAACGGTTCTAAATTACGGAGATAATCAAAAGAGAAAAATCAATGAAACAAATAAAATTATACTCATAGTGTTTATTACTCCCTTCGTTTAAAAAAGAATGGTGGCCCTCTTTTTAGTCTGTTTCACAAGGAATAAACCTTTTCTTTTTTGGTACAGTTTAATTTCAACTCTCCACATGATATATTTAAGACCATAAGATAAAAGATTATTTTGGTACATTTAACATAACTTTAATTTAAGAGCATAAGATTAAAACATCTTCTTTATTTTCTTAAACTCCGTATCAAGTTATAATAAATTATTTTTTTAAAACAAAGAAAATAATAAATATGTTTCATATTTTATTTATGATTGTAATTTACTTTTTATTATACTTCCTCCGTCCCATTTTATGTGTTGTCATTTCTTTTTTCGTCTGTCTCAAAAAGAATATCACATTTTCTTATTTGATAACTATTTAAAAATACAATTTCATTTTTACCTTTACTGATCCTACTTAATTAAAAAAAATGATAGTACTATAATTTTTAATAAAGAACAATCTAGTAAATATCACCCAATCTCTTCTTATTTTTTAAATTTTATATCCGATCAAACTATATCACATTAAACGAGATATGGAGGGAGCATTAAATTTGTTTCAAACAGTTATCAATTAGGGGCAGACAGAAGGAGCACATCAAAGCAGCAGCAGGACAAAAACAAAGTATTGTCTAAGAAAGGGCGTAGACAAGACAAAAAGATTGGATATGAAAGTATACCCCACAATTATCCATAGACATCAATACTCCGTCTGAATTATATTGGACCAGTAAAAGAATTGTGATGAAAGCAATTTGACTCTACAGCTTTACTTACTCTGCTTTGGACCAAGGGGACACCAAAAATTCAAGGCCAAAGAGAGAGAAATCAGATAAGAGTAGCAACGTATATAGAATTGACTTCTCTTTTTTCGTTCTCCACTTTTGACCCCACACCCTTTCCCCCTTTTAACTTTTTCTTTACTTTTTTCTTTTTTGAGGTATCTAATAAATACTTTCTCCATTTCTAAAAAATTGACCTATTTTTTTAACTTATTTAAAAAAATATTTTTTTTATAATATTTTAATTTTAATTTTTCATTGAAATGTGTAACACTACAAAATTAAAGGATATTTTCATGTGACGTAACTTTAATTTAAAATTGTAAGATTCAAGTTTTCTTTATTTCTCTTAAATTTTGTGTTAAGTCAAATCAGATCGCTTTTTTTAAAACTGTGGAAGCAGTATTTTAGGAGTAATTTTTGTATATACTAAGTATCTGTATTTGCAAGTGAACTTCAACATTTTAAGTGATTAAGGGCATTTGGGATATTGAGATACTGGTTTGAGTAGTAATTTTCAATCACAACTATCTATGACTCTTTTTCAAATAAATTCATCTCTAACAAACTTCAACACTAAACATAAGTTCCAACTTCCAACTTTCATAAACTTTTTAAACTTCACGTACATACTATTTTTTCCAACTTCAACTAAATATTGCCCAAACGTCAAACTACTCGATAAAGGGAAGCAACTATATGAAAAAACTGAAGCTTTTCAATGAGTTCTTTTGCATGGTGTGAGGCTCGACGCTCGACTCTGGCGAACAGCTCGTCACTGAGTTGTTCACCAATGTGAGCATCGACAAGGACGCCACTAACGCTTCTGCAGCTGATGGATAAGGCTCGTCCGACTTCAGCTGCATCGTCCGGGTGGTTGACAACTAGAGGACTCCCTCCCCTGAAAACTTGCAACTTGTTGATAGTGAATGAGCCGTTAGCTTCAACAACCTCCTTGAAATCTTGTATACTTGGTGCCTAGACTGGAATGTTAAAGTTGTCCCTCTTCTCACTTGTAATTAGGCCCTGTCAAACAAATGTTCGATATTAACCTTCGAGACATCATAAATAATTAACATGTCCTATACGGTTGTATAATATTAATTGATTTTTACACAAGATCTATCAGGTAAACCTTATAATAATAAGATTAATTCACTCTCTTTTGTTTGGTACCAATCATTACTTTTATCCTTTCCAAAATTATATGAACAATCTAATAACGGCGGCTTGTTACTGCTACAAATTATATATAGTCCACAGTTAGAAAACCACTTGCCATTGCTATTTGTAATGATATTGCTGAAAAATGATGATGGAGAGGAAGCCCAATTGGCGGTCTAAAACAATGATAAGAAAAAAGAATGATTTACGACCATTCACTGAAATGGCCACATGCCGACGTTTGCTTAGTCACAATCCTATTTGTTTGTTGTCAGCAAGACGCACTTGGTCTAGAAAGAGGTTGACTTGGTCTAGACAGAGGTTGACTCTTGAGTTGTGTTGCTTAAGGCGCTTGCTCAAGAATCAAATGGCAGATCCTCTGATTGTGACTTTTATGACTAGTCTAATTTGTCCCAAGACGACCAACTTTTTCCAGATGAAGAAAAAGATACGAAAAGAAATAATATGAACGTATGAGTTTAACCTATATCCTCCATCAACCATGCTATTGTACTTGTATTTCCAGATAAAGGAAAAGATAAGAAGACAATAATATGTACGTATGAGTTTAGCCTATATCCTCGATCTATATCTCTTCTTTAACATGCTATCGAATCCATGCTATCATACTTGTATTTCAAGATAAAGAAAAAGATAAGAAGACAATAATATGTACGTATGAGTTTAGCCTACATCCTCGATCAAATATCGTCTCTTTAAAAAGCTATCCAATCCATGCTATCGTACTTGTATTGGATCCTCCAAAGTTTGAACACCTAACTTTTTAAGATTTCGACGCATATAGACACATATTAACAATGTAAAAATCCTCAATTCATAAAGTTTAATACCGACTTCATCATCTATACTGATTTATTTTCCAAATTATCGTACCTGACTTGTCATGAAGAATTACATATTACTGCAAATTATTTTGATCAATGTACAGAGAGAAGAAGTTATACTCAGGTTGGGGGAGAGAATTTAAGGGCCTACTACGATATTGTGGCATAGAGAAGTATGAACACTACTAGAAATGAGGGCTATGGGAACGCTTCTTTTAGCGACGGTTCACAAACCGTGACTATAGATAACCTATGGCGACGGTTAAAACCGTCGCGTAAAGTTGTGTAGTTTATTAGCACAAAAAACAATCATAACCATCGCAATATATATATATATATATATATATATATATATATATATATATATATAAACGTCGCTAAAGGGTACTCTATAGTAACGGTTTTGAGAACCGTCGCAAAAGATAATATTTTGCCACGGTTTTTTTTAAGGAAAAATAATATTTCCCGGGAATTTTCCCTCCAACATATTGAGATACCCGCTTGTTTTAATTAAATTTATTAAAAAAATAAAATATTTCCAACTTTTGCCTTTAGGGTTAATTAGAAAGCCCCAAATACTTCTATACACTTTTTCATTCATACCGGTTCTTTCTTCTTCATTCATACCCGTTCTCTTCTTCACGATAATACTCATCTTCCCATCGAAAATTCTTCACGAAATTGGTTTTGGTTTGAATCGGTTCAAGTGAAACAATTGAGAAAATCGTTACATTAATTTGTAATTTGGTTTGGTTCAACCTCTCTTATTCTACTCATCTTCTCCATTCAATTCGGCTTTCTCTTGTTCAACCTCGTATTCCTTACAAAAGACTCTTTATCAAGGTCAACAAAGAGATTTCTTACTTTATGTAAACTACAACTTTTTCAGGGTTAGTGTTCAAGTATTTAGGATTTTAGTTCTTGGAATTCAAGATCTTGTTGTTTAATTTTTTTTTAATCTGTATTCAGGACCTCTGGAAAGGAGAGCTGAATTTAAGACCTGTTTTGTTTGGATTTCATTGTTGAACTATTATTATTGTTATTGTAGGAGTTCTTTTTTTTTTTATAATCTAAAGGTTTTTTTAGTGGTTGAGCTTATATTTTTGAATATGTATCTGGAAAGGGTACTAATTTGATTAGTTAATAGAAAAGGAGAGCTGAAACTTGTTCAATTTTACTGTTGGTTTATTTTGATCCAGTATATTGAAACTTGTTCAAGATGTTGTTATTTAATTTTTTTTAATTTGTATTCAGGACCTCTAGAAAATGTTTAATCTAGCTGAAGTTCTACTGCTATTATAATAATTGGTTTTATGGGAATGTCTTTTATATATTGCGATGCCTTGAATTTCAACACTGGTTTGAAAGAAGCAAAAGAAAGGACCAATTTTGTAACTGAGTTGGTTTGGGTAGCCTCCATAGCGGGAGTGTTTGTACGTTGTAAATGTTGATGTAAAACAGTAGGATAATTTTTTACGAGGGAGGATATTTAATTAGTAGTAATAAGGGAGTATGCAGTAAGTTTTTCACAAGACTAGATCTTATAATACTTGGGCTATGTATGAGTTTTTAATACATTGATTTTTTACAGGCATAGAGTCTATCCAGCTATGACAAAAGTTCAATAAAATTCCATTTATGATTTTTTTATCACTGTAGTTAGTGGACTTCATTCATAATTTACATCAAGAGCTGACTTGTACTTTTCTTGTTTTACTTTCCTTATAAATGTAGTGTGTGCGGATTTGGTCCGTAGTGCTAAGGACAAGAGGCTTAGGGTCAAGGGACCTTTTCGAATTCCCACAAAGTTTCTAAACATTACTAGGAAGTCTCCCTGTGGAGAAGGTACTGGTTTTTTAATCAATTTTGAGCTTTTTTTTTTTAATTGTATGATGATATGTTTAGGTTCAAGTATTTATTTTTGTATTTGATTTTTTTGGTGTTTTTTGATGCTTAATTTGTTCTTAGTCCCTTTTTTGAAGTTTAATATGGTTGAATTGGTTAATTGTACACACATTTTTTCCTGATTAATGGCACTGCTGTATCATGTCCTTGACTCATTTGCTTAATGCAGAGCATTGATTAATTCTAAAGTGCCTGTTTAAATGCCCAACAAGGTTCCTCACATTATCACTGAAAAATTTCTTGTGGAGAAGGTCTAGTAGGTCTACTGCTTGTATCAATTCTTTGTGTGTGCGTTTATTTTGTGATTGTATGATCTTGGTTCAAATATTTCTTTTCATGTTTGAATTGCTCCAGTATTTTCTTAGGCTTAATTGGTTCTTGGTCCAAATTTGTGAAAGGTTATCTGGTGTAGTTTCACTAGTGTTGTTTGTTCCAACGGAACCTACATACTTTGATGAAAGTAGAGCATGATAAGTCAGAAGGACATTGTCTCCATTGAACATATTGCCAAAGGTTGTATGTGAATCCAAGTGACTTTGAGCCTCTTTGGACTGACTTATTTTAAGTTAAAATTATAATGACTAAAATTATTTTAAAATGGAAATTATCTTTATTTTATTCTTTATTAAATATGTGTTATATAAATTATTTCGCATACCTAGTGAAACTGTTTGTACGTTGATACTGACTATACTCATGTTTTTTTTCTTCAATATTTTAAATGCTTAACATAGGATATTTAATGGATATTGGAGATAAAAGTTGGATGTATCTTTCAAGATCCGCTGATGACTACTAAAATGGAGTCAAGGATTTTCTCAATAAGGCATTTGAGCGAGCTTCTCTAAGAAATGAAATATTATGCCCTTGCAGATTGTGCATTAATTGCTATTGGCATTATCGAGATGTGGTAAAGAATCACTTGTTTGGTCATGAATTTGCTCCTAATTACACTCAATGGGTTTTCCATGGAGAAGGAATTTTATCAACAAATATTCCACATCCAAGGCATGAAGGTGTAAGCCAGGGACTATCTGATGATAAACATGATGATATTGATAAACTACTTCATGATACTTTTAGAAATGTAGAAGATGATCAGAGGCATGAAGGGCATGGAGGAGTAAGACAGGAACTATCTGAAGATGTTAAGCAATTTTTTAAATTAGTGAAGAAAGGAAAACAAGATTTATATCTGGGGTGTAAGAGTTTTTCTAAGCTGAGTTTCACCATCCGGTTGTACTTGTTTAAATGCATTCACGGGCTGAGCAATGTAGCTTTCTCATACTTTCTAGACTTGATAAAAAAGGCTTTTCCATTTGCCCAGATTACTGAGTCTTTGCACAAAGCAAGAAAGGTGATAAGAGATTTGGGTCTCAATTATGAAAAAATTCATACATGCCCTAATGATTGTATGTTGTTCTGGAATGACAATGTAAATTTTGATAATTGCGTTGTGTGTGGGTCTTATAGATGAAAGAATGCTCATGATGAATTAACTAATAAAACCACTAAAGTTCCGACAAAGGTCTTAAGGTACTTTCCTTTAAAGACTAGGCTTCAGAGGATATTCATGTGTTCTGAAACATTTGTAGCTATGAGATGGCATGCTACTGAATGACCTAAAGATAGAAATTTAAGACATCCTGCCGATGGGGAAGCTTGGCAATATTTTGATTTCATGTATCCTGACTTCTCAAAAGATATTCGTAATGTTAGATTGGGTCTTTCAAGTGATGGTTTCAATCCATTCAGAACAATAAGCATTTCTCATAGAAGATAGCCGTTTATGTTAATGAACTATAACTTATCACTGTGGATATGCATGAAGCCAGAGTATATTATATTATCAATGATTATTCCAGGTCCCTCATCTCCTGGAAATAATATTGATGTATACTTGCAGCCGTTAATTGCAGAGTTGAATGAACTATGAAAGGTCGGAGTGGAAATATTTGATGCTGAAGCTAACCAAACATTTAATATGCTTGCAACTTTATTATGGATGGTTAGTGATTTTCCAGCACTAGCAATGCTTTCTGGATGGAGCACCAAGGGAAGAGTGGCATGCCCCACTTGTAATCATAATACTTACTCCCAATATCTCAAACACAGTCGTAAGATGTGTTACTTGGGTCATCAAACTTTTTTTTACTCTGATCATCCACATCGAAGAGATAAAAAATTATTTAATGGTAAAGAGGAGCATAAAACTGCACCTACTTTCTTATCAGGAGAAGAAGTCCTTGAAGAAGTACATGAATTAAATAATATTTTTAGAAAGGTCCAAAAAAAAAAGAAAGCAAAACAATGATGGTCCTTGGAGAAAAAGATCCATATTTTTTAAATTGCCATATTGGCCGCAAAATAAATTGCCACACAACGTTGACCCGATGCGCATAGAGAAGAATTTTTGTGATAGTTTACTTGGTACTTTGTTGGATATTTTTGGAAAGTCCAAAAATCATGTAAATTCTCGCTATGACTTGTATGAGATGGGGACACGCAAAGAGCTTCAACCAATAGAAGATGATAGTGGAAAAGTTCATCTGGCTAAAGCTTGTATCTCCATGAAATTGGATGAGAAAAGGTCGTTTTGAACTGTTTTAAAAGATGCCAAATTACTAAAAGGATTTGCCTCTACTATATCAAGTCGAGTGCAAATAGTTAAGATGAAAGTATCGAGATACAAAAGTCAAGATGCTCATTTCATAATGCATCACTTGCTCCAGGTTGCAGTTAGAAAAGTGTTACCGAAGAATGTATCTTTGGCCTTGATTAGGTTGGGGAATTATTTTAGAGCCATATATAGTAAGGTTGTAAGAAGAAGTGATCTTGATAAAATGAAGGCTGAAATCATTGATATAGAATGTGAGCTTGAAAAGATTTTTCCTCTAAGCTTTTTTGATATAATGACACATTTACCTATTCATTTAGTAGATGAAATTAAGCTTGGGGGCCCAACTCATTTGCGTCATATGTATCCTATTGAAAGAAATCTGTGTAACTTTAAGGGATTTGTTCGCAATCGAAATACCCCTGAAGCATCAATAGGAAAAAGTTTTTTGGCTGAAGAATGTTTGAACTTTTGTTTGAGATACCTAGATGATAGGGTGAAGACAAAATTCAGTAGGTATCCAATAGAGGATGATGAGGACATTCAAATAGAGGGAGATAGTTTTCCACCTATATTTTCAAAGACAGGTCATCCAATCGGAAGTAAGAAGAAAAGGAAAGGCAAAACTTTTGATCTAGATAATCATCAGTGGTTTGAAGCACATCGATATACTTTGTTTAATACCAGAGATGAACAAGTAGAGACATTTATCAAGTAAGATAAAAAAAATTATTTGTATTTTAACTTCTTTTATATGATATCATTATTTGTTTACATTTCATTGATGTACATCATTATTGATTTAATTTGCACTACATGTTGGCAGGGAGCATAAGGATTTAGTTGATAATCGTACTAGAGGAAATGCATGGGTAAAAGCACAGATTCATAGTCGAGAATTTGGTGATTGGTTCAAGAAAAAAGTTAAAAATATTGAAGTGTCAAATCATATAAGATGGCTAGCTATAGGGTCTAATTTTGTGGCTAAAAGATATACTGGATATTTCATTAATGGATATCGATTTCATACAATGAAACAAGATATCTCTGGCAAGAGTCAAAATAGTGGAGTGACTTTGTCAGCAACAACAGATAGTTTTGCTAGTGCTAGAGACCCAAATCCCGTTGATGGAATGGTTATCTATTATGAAGTTATTGAAGATATCATCGAGATAGATTATTGGAGTTTCTTTAGAATTGTACTTTTTAGATGTGATTGGTTTCATAATGAAGTAGATGAATATGGGTTGACTCATATAAATTTCAATAGAAAATACAACACAGATAACCCTTTTGTACTAGCATCACAAGTACATCAAGTCTTTTATGTGGAAGATCCAATTAAGAAAGGGATTTATTATGCAAGAAATAAAGTTCTTGATGATTTGTATGATTTTTGTTGGAAGAAAGTTGTCCTAATATTGAAGAAACATTTTGGAGGGAGCCTAATGATGACATTGGTTCATCAGAAAAAGTAGTCGATCTTGATGTCAGATGGTCGAGGGACGATCTCCCTGTTGATATTATTGATGTTCCTTTCCTTGCCCAATATTCAGAAGATGTAGAAACATCAGAAGAGGAGGATGACATTGATGATATCGATTGGGATTAGATGGAAGCTGATACTGGCAAAATGTAGATATTCTAAACTTTTTTAAAATTTCTTTATAATGGTAAGTAGTATATTAGATTTTGTTTGCTATCTTTTCTTTTGTTTCTTTAATGTACTTAATTTTCAAAAAATGTCTTAAATTAGTGAAACTTAACAAATGTATATGTGCTAAGAGTTGTTGGACACAGTGTGAAGCCTTTCTTTCTGGTATCTCTTTCTTCTTTTGGGATTAATTGTGTTGCTAAGTCTTTTTATTTCTTCTTCAATTTCAGTTTTTGTCTTTTTGCATTGTCTCTGAGACATCTATAACTTCAAATTTCCCAAAGAAAAGTTCAAGTTCTAATCTCTCTCTCCTTTTCTATCTCAATAAATCTGATTAAATACTTGATACAAAACTTTATTTGTGGGTAGAGAAGGAATGATATAGTGTTCAATTCAGAGAATGCACTACCAACTGATTAAATTCCATATAGAATATGGTCTCTTTTACCGGCCAGTTCATACAGTTAGCCTAAGATATGTTTAGGTTTTTCTTTTTGATTGTATGATATGTTTAGGTTCGAGTATTTCTTTTTCTATTTGAATCGTTTGGTGTTTTCTGGGGCTTAATTACATGAATTTGTTGCAAGTATTTCTATTTTCTGTTTAGGTTAAAGTATTTCTGTTTAGCTTTAAGTATTTCAGTTTAGGTACAAGTATTTCTATTTTCTGTTGCTACGCTAGCTGTAATGTTATTACCTCGAAGAAACAAGGGCCCTCAGAATCAACAGAAGGAACAAGAAAAAACCCTATCCTTTGAGAACTTTTTCCCAAGTCATGATGTTCTTTAATCATGTGCTGAAGATCCTTATCGAATAAAATAGATACGAGTGCATCAAGATCTTCTTCAGGAAGCTGATACTTAATTGTATGAGGTTGATTGCAAATTATAGTTGTCTTTCTTACAAGCTCGTCAAAAGTTAGGTTCTTCCTAATTGATATAATTCTCATTTCGCCAGCCATATATCTAAGCTTCCCATTATTCGGTCTTGGTAAGGTTCTACCCCCATAGCTGCAGAGTAATCTCAGCTTTCCACCTGCCTCGGGGTTATGGATCTGATGTGAATGAGGGGACTCTGATGCTTGAACGTATCGACTAGTTGTACAAGGAGCTGCTATATCTCTATTTCTCTCATCTAAGAATCTTGATGGTTGTTATCCGTTGACGTTATATTCCATGTTACATCTGCCTGTTTTATCAACATAAGCTCTTTTTTCACCTTTCGGTGCATATGTTATCCTAGGAAAATAATCCAAAAACTCAGCACCACAGCCAAACTCAATTCTCTTTATCCTAAGAATGTCGTGAAGCTCCTTAGAAACAACATGGCAATTTTAACTGGCTGATTTTGTTCGGTATCTCTTTTTATATTCTCTTTTCTTGGTGTCAAACTTTTCCTGAGAAACTCTTCTGAAAACTCTTTGCCTATCTGCATAGATACATTATGTCTATGCCTGTCGTTATGATTTTCATCACGTGGAAAAATATTGCCATCATTTTGGCCTGAAACTCCACAGGACTCACTAGTCATGGTCTAAACTTTAATTGTATATTATCCTCTCTTTATACTTTCTGCCTTTACTTCTCAAACATTTTACCAGATTCCTAACCAACTGTACAAGAACTCCTCAAAACTTCTGCTACGAACTAACTCGTGACCCTAAAATAAATTAGTCTATGTACAAACTCAATCCTAAAAGATATTGTGGAATTAGCTTCTATGTTTCCAACATCGAAATACCACATGCGAACCAACTGAATAACCAGAAACAAAAGGTTAATAACTAAAAGTTTGGTCTAATAGAAACTACATTAAAAATCGGCAACCCTATGTACTAAGTATGTTATGTGTGGTGTTGAAGGTGTATAGGAATGATACAAAACTTCCTTTGTGGGTAGAGAGGGAATGATATAGTGTTCAATTTAGAAAATGCAGTACCAACTAATTAAATTCCATATAGAATCTGGTTTCTTTTACTGGCCAGTTCATACAGTTAGCCTAAGATATGCTTAGGTTTTTTCTTTTTGATTGTATGATATGTTTAGGTTCAAGTATTTTCTTTTTCTGTTTGAATCGTTTGGTGTTTTCTGGGGCTTAATTACATGAAGTTGTTGGAAGTATTTCTATTTAGGTTTAGGTATTTCAGTTTATGTACAAGTATTTCTGTTTTCTGTTGGTTCACTGGCCATTACAAATTACATGGCTGTTTCAGCTAGATCAAACAAATTTTAAAAATTGTTTTCTGTTGGTTCGCTGGAGGTCACTTGATGATTCAATGCAAGTATTCATTAATAACTATGAATAATTATCTATCTAATCAATATCATTCCCATAAATAATCCTGTGGTTTGGTTTAATAGTTGTTTAAGGAAACTAAGGCAGAAAATATATAAGTTTCATGTACATGTTTATAATGCTATTTAAAATTTGAGATGTTGGATTTGTAGCACTACCTATAGAACATGAAGTATTATGATTACTTGCACCAGATTCCAATGCTTCTACCATGAACTGAGATTTGTAACATCTGATGACCAATATAATGACCACTAACAGAGATTAGACTGGTTGGTAAGTAAGAAACAAGTGAACCAACCTTTTGGTTCTGGTTAGAACAATCAATGAACCAAAATTACTCAAAATTATTTGGCATATTGAAAATACAGATAGTAGATATTATAAAAGAAAAAAGTAAGGAAAGAAAATCATCTTATGTTTATTGACAAGATGATATATAAAGGCACTCTCTGAGTATCTGTTTCTACTGATCAGGAAGCAAGGTACTCAGTATTTTAGGTCCCTCAGCAACTGATCCAACTGCAACAGGATCACCATTTGATACCAAAATTTTCAACTTTTTTGTTTGAATGAATCATGAGGTGAACCTGGTTGTTTTTAATATTATTATTGATAGTTTGCTGATGTCCTGCATATGTATATATGTTTGAATTTCATATATTCTAAATACATAACAACTAAATCAAATGTGCAGGACTGCGCAACAGATTTTTGACTTAAGAGTTCTATCAGAGAATACTTCAAGGCTATTATAGGTTATACCATATTAGACTTTACTTTATTTTATTTTTTTTCATTTCAACATTCTAAAATTTAAATTGTTCCATCTTAAATTTATACAGGTTTATACAAAAATAAACCAACAACAGCCTATAAAAAATAACAAAAGAGCAAGGAACAGGACATTTAGTAAACCTGGATCATTATCATCCATGACGTATGCTGACAACAAATAAAACTATTCAAGCTATACAATCGGAGAAAGAAAATAGCCTAAATTTAATTGAACAAGATCATCCACCAGTAGCACCATCAGCACCACCATCTACAGAAATTAAATAATCTGTAGTGGAGCGCTATGTTGTAGACGAGCAAAATGCAGAAGATGATCAACCTGTACAAGAGCAGGTCCAAACGACAAATTCAGTAACTCCTGCAATAGCTGAACATGCTGAAGCACAAAGTAATAGATAGCTTAGAAACTTATTGAATTCATTCATGACTTCTAATTTCTTCTATTTTTTTTATTGTGAAATGGCCTTCAAATTGAAAAACAAGAGGCAAAACACAAATGCATAAGGTTCACGGCCGGCAAGAGAAATAATTAATCATATTAAACAATAAAAACCAACCTGTTGGTCCTACAGATGAAGCTCTAAGTGATTTGACCTACTTCCTAGGGACATTGGTGAGGAAAGCGACCCTTTGTCCATTGGATATATTTGATTGGAGGCATATGGAAACTAAACAGGAGTTATGGGATTATACCAATTTTTGTGTTCTAAATATCAAGTTACATATTATTATTGGAACTTCTACCCTTTTCATTTTCTTAATTAAAAATGCATTTTTTGTTGTTCTAACTGAATGGAACCAACTTGTAGGCCAAATATGATATTCCTGATGCCGCAAAAGATTGGGTTTTGGAAAGAATTTGAGAATCTTGGAGAAAGCACAATAGGGAGTTGAAGAGAGATCATTACGATTGATGGGAAAATAATGAAGTTTGATTATTGAAAAGGCCCGAAAGTGTTCCAGAATGTCAATTTAGACAGCTTCTTGTGTACTAGAAGTCCGAAAAATTCCAGGTAAAACGTATTTCACCATCTACGATCATATTACTATTAGTGCTACAAATGAAGCCTTTTATTACTATTGTTAACATTACTAATTCATTCTTTCAGAAAATGTCTGAAACCAATACTGAGAATTGAAAGAAGTTGATGAATCTGCACACTACTGGGAAGAAGAGTTTTGCTTTAGCTCGTAACTTATTGGTGTGTTCTCTTGTTCATTATTTAGTTATAACTTGTCATTTAAATAGTGTTTGATATTCACTAAATAGTATATGAATAGAAAAATAAGAAGGGGAGAACTTTGTCGCTAAAGGACATGTTTGGGGTGACAAGAGTAAGAAAATTTGATCATACATTCAAGATGTCTAATGAAGACACTACCAGTAAAATTGTATGAAACTTTATTTTTCAAGTTTATATTGACATAAATATTAATTTTTATTTTTTAACGATTTTAATGTGCTTTCGAATATGATTATTAGGCTCAAATGGAGGAAATTGAAATACAACAAGGTTCAAATGAATAGTCCGTTGATGCATTTTCAGCCATCATGGATACTGAACATTCGGGACGTGTAAGACTGCTTGGAGGGGGTTACAAAGACTTCTTTGAAAATATTAAATGATGGATCTGAACCATCTTCAAATGCCACAAATGATGTTGTGCAACAAATACAAGAAAGGATGCGAAAAATGGAGGATCAGATTGAGGAGCAGAAGAGAATCATTCGATAAAAAGTTGTTGCAAATATAATTCCTCAGCTTCAAAATATAGGAATAATTGATCCTAAGATACTGGCGGCATTTTCCATTCCTTCACCAATGGAATCAACTTCTACAGTAGCTACTACAGGGAGAAACTGCCAAGGTTAGTGTTTGAAATTCTGAAATATACTCCAGTTCATTTGGTGGCTGATCCACTTCTTCTATTTTTGTCATTTATCTAATCAAATAATTTTGCCTTTAACAATTTCTCGTTGGAGTTAACCGAGGCTGAGAATTATTATGATTCAATTTATGGTCTAATCATAGTCCTACAGTTTCTTTTACCTGCTGTGTAGTTGCTTTTAATGTAAACTTTGTCAAATAAGATGTATTAGATTATGCTAGTATTCAGTTTGATAAGAATTTAGTCGTCATATGACTGAAGTTTATGGATCTTTAAAAGGCAGTGTTTTTTTGGATCTGGCAGCTTGATATTGAAGCTTGTCCACTTCGAAGAATTAGTTAATTTTTAGAGCAGGATACAAGAATAAATCTCCTAGTCTTATTCTCTCCATCTTTACCAACTTTGTTTAGTATTTTCTTCTAAACATAAGGATCTATGTGGGTATCTTCATGTTGGAGTTTCTTTCTTCTAGTATGTGGATCTATTAGTTTCTTCTAAACGTAAAGATCTTTTCCAGTTTACCATGAGATAAAGATAGCCCCCCCTCAATAATTGAGTAAAAAATGTTTATTTTATTGAGGAATAGATCAATCTTCTGCAACTGAATCTGTTGGGAGACAGTAAATATCCAGTGGAATAGTCTACATCAAAACAAGTAGACCTGGCTACCACCATCCAACCGTTATCTAAAAAATAAAAACTTTCTGCAGCTGAACTTAGAACGATCATTTGGTTACTGTCAATAGATGGTTTTTATTTTATGGAGCACCAAATATTTGGTTGAGGTATATGTAATGAAGTGTTATACTATCACATATGTTGAAGGTAATAATCAGTTCAATATATGTTAAAATTGTCTGTTTCTAGACATTTTCAACATGTCATAACGTGTTATTTTGCACTTGGCTGCAAAAGCAATCCATTGGTTTTCGATATTACAGCTGCTTATAGCAGATTCATGTTGTGGTTGGTATCTACTGCTTGCTATATCAGAGGTAGAATTTTGTGAACTCTGTTTGATACTGAAGTTCTTGGTAACTTTGTCATAGAGGAATCAAATGAACCAGGTAATCATCTTTTATTGGATGAACGTTAGTCCTTAAATGATCTGTAATCGAGGTTGAACAATTTGCATCGTCTTAGAATCTTTGTAAGGTTGGTTTACTTTTTATCTTTGGCGTGAGATGAAACTAAGGGAAAGGGGGTAAGGCAGCTTCTGAACGCGATTTAGCATGACTAGAACCTTTTGTGGGTCCTATTGACTTATATTTTTTTGGGAGAATGTCCTTGACAATTCATATTGTAAACCAGTTGCATGCTTGCGAGCAATCGCTTTAGCAGATTTCCATTTATCGCGTGCCTATACATTTTCCCTTGCACTTATTACAAGACGCTCCCTTGACTTCGCTTGTTTTCTTCCCTGCTGCTAAAAACTTGATCAGAATAGTTGTATATAATGAGAAGTACAAGTGTGATTCCACCCTATTAGAAAATGTAATTTCCAGTTACATGTCACTTCTGTAAAATATAAATCTTAGCCAACTAGGTAATAAAATATGCATGTTGACAAGTTTACATAAGTCTTATCTATTATATACCTATCTGCATTTTTAATGTACCTTCTCCAACTGTTTGATCCAAGTTCTTGTTTGATGTTTTTCAACTTTTGTTATTGTTGTGTAGTTTGTTGCTCTAACTTTAATTTTATTATTCTTATTATTGTAGGTGATAATGACATAGAAGATAGTGGCGGAAACGAAATTGATAAACTAGACCTGACTTAGATATCGAGAACATTGGCTTCATGTCACACTAGCTGTTGGAAAAACTTATGTATGTTTTGATTGGGATCGATCACATTATTTGACCAAGTAGTTTCAAACATTTTTTATTTTTGAACATTAAAAACTTGTGTATGTTTTGATTTTTTTGAATGGTCAAAAAATATTTGGTTTCTTATTGATTGACAAAATTATCCGTTGCTATAGTTCATAATTAAGTGTCACAATAGCTTACAAAATAACCGTCCTAAAAAGCTTTTTAGGACAATTTATATAAGTCACAATAGGTAGAATTTCCAACATAAATTAAACTGTTCTAATTGCTTAAAAACCGTCGCAATAACATTATAGGGACGATTTAACAATTGTCCCAATAGCTTAAAAAATCATCGCAATAAGGCTATAGGGACGATCTAACAACCGTCCCAATAGCTTAAAAACCATCGCAATAGCCTAAAAGTGTCGCAATACGTTTTATAGAGATGGTTTAAAACTGTCCCAATAGCTCAAAACCGTCGTTATAACTTTTATATGGATGGTTTTATAACCGTCGCAACAGATTAAAACCGTCGGAAGAAGTTCTATGTGAACGATTTTAAAACTGTCGCAATAGCTAACTACCCGTCGAAAAAAATATTTATGTGGACGGTTTAAAATCATTCCAATAACGGTCTCGATAGCCTCAGAACCATCGCCTAATCAAATTTATAATTGTTGCTATAGTATATAAACAGGAATGGTTGTAACAGTCCCAACACCACGACAACCGTCGCCATATGGTCAATATATATAACTGCCACCTAAAACATAGATGTAGCAATGATTTTTAGAACCATCGCAATAAACCATCGTATTAGAGCTATGGTAACGCCTTCAGTAGCAACGACTCCCTTAAACGTCGCGATATGTCTATCGGAACGGTTTTAGTGGCTATGAAGACGGATTGACAACCGTCGCCATAGCCCTTTTTTCTAGTAGTGGAAATAATTACCTCTTGGACAAGATCATCCCAAGCATCTTGAAAATGAGTACCAAAAAGGAGTCCAGCCCCACCTTGGCCAGTTGGTTCAACAGAGGTCCTTCCGAAGAAAACTAAGAAAATGGAACCACCTCTCTTCATTTCTTTGGACCTTGCACAAAGAAAATCAGCCAAATCACTTTGGAATTGCTTTTTGTACGCCTTAGCTTTGCTCTCATTTGCACCGTAGATGTATATCCTTCCCTTGTTGTATGCCATGCTTCGATTATACAACACTACATCTGGCACCTATCGCATTCCAAACACAACTTCCTTTAAAATTATACTCATTACAGTTTAAAAATAAAAAGAACAAAATTGAATAGATAATATTCACGCAGATATCTCGCTCTAGTTTCTCCGTATAATATTTTGGGAGTTAAACTTTTTTGGCAAAATGGTAGTTGGACACTTCTACTTACATGCTTGTCATGTGGACCCTTGAACTCATTAAAAAGTAATATTTTGCATCCTTTGACTGTTGACCGAGCATATGTGGCATTCAAATGCTGACTAGGACAAAGAGAGTGTAGTCACTCGCTTGGGGTGCGAGTAGGGGTCAATTTTTGGCCAATTTTATATTAAAATAATTTTAAAAAAATGTAAAAAAAAATAGTCAACTTTTTTCCTATTTTTTAAATTTAAAATATTTTAAAAAATTAAAAAATAATAAATTTAAAAATAAAAAATAAAAGAAGGACAACCCACCTCCCACCCCCATTCCAACCCCCACCCCACCCCCAACCCCCAGCCTCCCAACCTCAACTCCATCCAACCCACTATCCTACCCTATCCCCTCGTCACCCACCCCAGCCCATCCAGCCTCTCCCCATCCATCCCAGTTCGTCCAGCCCATCCCTACCCCACTCCAGCCCCTCCATACCCCAGCCTATCCCAGCCTCCTCCCCACTATACCCCAGCCCATATAGCCCCTCCCTACCACACACCAGCCCATTCAGCCCTTCTCACCCTACCCCTACCTAAATCCATCCAGCCCCCTCCCATCCCCAGCCCTCTCCCCAACACTACCTTTAATTTTTTAAAATTTTTTCCTCTCAATTGAATATCTTTTCATTTTTTTTGAATTAAAATTTAAAATTGAATCTTCTCATATTTTTTGGGATTAAGCTTGAAAAGATTTAATGTTTTTGTGAATTTTGTTAAAGATATTCAAATTTAAAATTTGAAAATTCATTATGTTTGTATATATGAATTTATCGTTAAAAATTTAAATTAGTTGGAGAAGAATTTTAATTATTTGGAATGACTTTGATATTTAATTTGTGAGAAAAAATAAATTAAATGACATTTTATAATTTAATTATTGAGATATTTAATTTAAAACATGATTATTTAAATTTTTCTATAATTTATAAAAAAAATATTTAAGTAAATTAATGAGAAAATGGTCAAAAGCCCCCCAACCTTTACCCCAAATCTCAACTACACACTTATACTTTGCGGGAGTCCTATGACCCCTTGAACTATTTTAAAATGGAATTATTCCCCCCCCCCCCCCCAACTATTTTAAAGTGGATTATATGCCCGTCTAAAAGTTCATACCCAGATTTTATTTTAATTTGTGGTCTACACGCACTGGCATGTGTCATTCTACGTAATTCCATGTCATGTTACTTTTTTTTTACTATAAAAAATTAATTCCACGTCATGCCACATCATATGTCATTCAATTCTTCTTCTTCTTCTTCTTCTTCTTCTTCTATTTTTTTTCTTCTTCTTCTTCAATGGCTTCTTCTTCTTCTTCTTCTTCAATAGCATAATGAATTATATGGAATTCACACGATAGGTAATCTTATCAAAATCTAATCAACAATTAATATCCAAAACATATTTGATTTTCATAAAATGGTGCCGCCTTCAATGGTGCAGCTTCAATCGTGCACAATTTCTGGCAATGAAACGCCTAGGACAGTGACGAGCCAGCAAAATTCAAAATTCCAACGACATTATTTTTTTCAATGAATTTCAACATTCTCAACATCAATCAATTTTTGGGGAGCTAAGGAATGATTCTAACCTAGAAATTAATTTAAATTTTCCAATTTAAATTGATTCAATAGTCTCATGTAGTTCGAGTTCTTCGATGCCATTGATGAGTTCTTGGATGCCATTGAAGAAGAAGAAGAAGAAGAAGAAGAAGAAGAAGAAGAAGAAGAAGAAGAAATGAAGAAGAAGAATTGAAGAAGAAGAAAGAAAAATAATAATAATAATAATAATAACAATAATAATAAAAATAGCAACAACAACAACAACAACAACAAAAACAACAACAAAAACAACAACAACAACAATAATAATAATAATAAGAAGAAGAAGTAGAAGAAGAGGAAGAGGAAGAGGAAGTGGAAGATGAAGAGGAAGAGGAAGAGGAAGAGGAAGAGAAAGAAGAAATGCCATTGATAGGTTCTTGGATGTCATTGAAGAAGAAGAAGAAGAAGAAGAAGAAGAAGAAGAAGAAGAA